>NW_003315845.1:0-301628 GCF_000151355.1 Fusarium vanettenii 77-13-4 | reverse complement strand
GCGCCTACAGTCGCAGAGATCAAACTCCAATAGTCAGCACAGATGGTATCTCGATATGAACCACCTTGCTTACCCAGGTGCACATGTAATCTCGGTAATACTCCATCAACCGGACTTCATGAGGTTTGGTAAGTGGAAAGACGTCACCAGCCTCGACGTTGGCCAGCCCCAGCAAGGAACTCTGTGGGACCGTTGTGAAACTGCAGTCGACTCCATGTCCTGGAACGTCGTGTGAGACGGCTGCAGGGGGCAAACGTAACTCTCTCGAGCTATTCACGAGCTCCGCATCAACGTCAGCCCCGGCCAATTCGAGATCCGCCGGCGAGTCAGCAAAAGATATCTCTTGATGGCCAATCTGCCACGGACTCTCTGACAAATACTGGGCCTCAACATCTTGCGTCTCGTCCACAAACCGTACTTTCGGGTGGTTAGTAAACAATAGCTCCAAGGACCTTGACAACTTACACCGCCGCGGACACTGGACCCATGTCTGATCCTCCTTGGGTGACCTGTAAGAAATCTCAACTCAACATGACCTGTCTGAACGTGGGGGAGCGGGTCCTACTCGGTTGAATGCTTGAAGCGAAAAACGGGCGCTGTCGAGCAGACTTTGCCTGTCGAAGCGCACCGGCGGCAGGCCCGGGATTGTTCGCCTTCTCCCCAGACGCACTTGAGATGCTGTGTCTTGCAGGCCTGCGATTGTCAGACTGGAGCCAACATAACCACCACACGTTCATCCACTGGACTGAGTCATTACAGCCAGGGAGGGTCGAGGTCGTCGGTGGACTCACTAGACAAGCTGCCGACATGTTTTACCTCGATTACTCCACGTATAACCTGAGGTCAGTCTTGACACAGGGCAGGTGGCCCCGACTATATCATAACTGTGTGGCGGCGTTGTCAGGAGACAAAGGCCCGAATATCGGTTCCAAGGTCCAGATTTTGCAAAAGAGGGGAAAGGTCCCGGCCCCAAAGGAATGTCCAAGCTCATAGCCCCGTGAAAAGGTCAACAATCCCGATAATTCTCCACTCACACGTCACCAAGGAAAACACCCCACAAACTGACTCAACTCGCGTAACCCCAAATTCTGAACCCCAGACCCCATGTTTTCCCCCATGGAACCGTGGAGAAGAAGGAGTAGTCTAATTCGTGAGTCTCGATTGGCTGTTGAAACATAGTGCACTGGCTCGGTCGAAAGCCGTTGATCAGAGGGCATTGACCAAGGATCGAAACTATAAAAGACCTTGTTCTGGCCACATTCTGAGGCATCATCTCTACAGCCTTGCACCTTCACATCTCCCCTGCTTCTTCCATTATCTACGTCCTTCACCTCGCCAATCTCCATCATGGTCGGCAAACTTGAACCAGTCAAGGGGAAGCGCGATGACTATGACATCGCAATGGAGGAGCATGTTAACATGAACATGGCCGTGGAGCCCTATGGCCCGTCAGGTAGGGAACTCAAAGTCTTGAACTTTCAGAGCTGACATTTTGTTGCAGGCTTCCGTGGCCTCTTCTCCTCTCCCTATGTTGCCATGTGCGCTGCCTTCTCTGCCATCGGTGGCCTCCTATTCGGCTATGACCAAGGAGTAATCAGCGTCACGCTTGTCATGGCCCATTTCCTCGACCGATTCCCCGAAGTCAGAGACGAAGCACCAGGCGCAGGCTTTAAGAAGGGCCTTATGACGGCCATGATTACATTAGGTGCCTTCATAGGAGCTATTAACCAGGGATGGATCGCCGACTGGATATCTCGCAAGCGGTCTCTTATGGTTGCTGTTGTTGTCTTTGTAATCGGTTCGGCCATTCAGACTGGTGCTATTAATTACACTATGCTTATCATCGGCCGGTTTATTGGCGGCATAGGCATTGGGCAGTGAGTTCACAGTATATCCTTCTTTGCTCTAACATCTACTAACTTGTTAGGCTCTCCATGGTTGTCCCACTATATATCTCTGAAATTTCGCCCCCAGAGATCCGGGGTTCTCTCCTTGTCTTCGAGGAGCTATCGATTGTTATCGGAATTGTTGTCGCATTTTGGATCACCTACGGAACCAAAGATATGACCAGTCATTGGTCGTGGCAGCTTCCATTCCTTTTGCAAATCCTCCCTGGCCTTCTTCTTGGATTCGGCGCAGTCTTCCTGCCTTATTCGCCACGCTGGCTCGCATCCAAAGACCGAGAAGACGACGTCTTAAACAGCCTTGCCAAACTGCGAGCCCTCCCCAAAACCGACCCCCGAGTCCAGCGTGAATGGATGGATATCATCGCCGAGGCACGATTCCAGGCTGGAATTCTCCGAGAGAGGCACCCTCGGCTCACTCAGCGCACCGACTATGCTAGCAAGATTCGAGTAGAGCTTGTTAGCTGGGTAGACTGCCTTAAACCTGGATGCTGGCGCCGGACGCTCGTTGGTGCGGGTATTATGTTCTTCCAACAATTTTTGTTGTTACTCTCTGGAACCTTCTATCTCTTTATTATTTAGTTTGCTAGGCTAATTGCCTATATAGCTTGCCTATGATGCTTGCCTATGAAGGCAAGCTAGGCTGCCTAGCTATAGATCAGATATTAATATCTGACCTAGCTACGGCTAAGACCTTGATCTCTTCCTTACACACACATCATAGTCAATAGATCAAGTAGTTATGAGCCCGGACTACGCAAGATAGTCCATATCTACCACTACACGATCTTGCGACATCCATTTAGTCTACGCTGAGGAACAAGACCTATCAGCAGCACAGACTCACCATTTACACTGGGAACAAGACCCAGCACTACCCAAAAACCCCAGACCCCAGACCCAAGACCCAGAAACCCGCCACCCCAACAGAAGGACCCCTCACACTACCACGCGGCTTTCCGCTACACTACCCAAGATAATCCCGAAGGATAAGGCTTTTGCCACCATTCGGAAGCATCAGCTACAAGGGAAAAGCAACTACCTAGAGTAATATCGCTACTTTCAGCAAGCCGCCAGAAGCCTCGACATCTAGGGCATTATTACCAGTAATAAGAAAATCATCAAAAACGAACCACTAGAAGAACACTACATTATCTACGTCGACGCGCCTCGTATCACACGAAGCCAGTCTGCTCAGTCTAATAGAGGACAACCAGACTCTACCCCTATCGTAGACACCACGAGATCTCTTCTAAAGTAGCAGGCAGCATACAAACGATAGGAAAAGAACAAAGAAAAGTCCAGACTTGCCTTACAACTTTTCAATGCGGGAGTATCTATGCCTATCGCCCTAGAAATCAAGGACTACAAAACGGCTACAGATTATAGAGCGATCATCAGGAAGCGTTATGATTTATCAGACGAAGAGGGTACCCAGAAGATCCTTAAGAAGATCACAAACCTCAAACTCAGCGACTTTAACACTATCACAGAGTATCTCAACAAGCATCGTAAACTAAAACATAATATATTGCGTCTCAAGTTCACCTCTTACAATAATGCCCAGATAATCACACATATACTCAACGGTCTACCCAAGACATACACCAATTTCAGAAAAATATGGGAATAGGAACGAGCAAAGGATAGAAGCAACCCGCCGAACACTAAGTTTTTCTTCGACAGACTCCACAGTAAAGAGATAGAAATCAAATCACTTATCAAAAAGAACAACAACACTAGGAGCGGGAACACCAAAAAGAAAAAGGATCTCATTTATACCTTTGCCGGCTATAGCAAAACGGGTCACACAGAAGACAAATGCTAGCTAGCCCACCCCGAACTAAAGCCAATCGCCCTACAGAACAGAGACAAAAACAACCAGAATCCAAACAACAAGGAGTCAGGGCAAAAGAACAACGAAAACCCTCCAAAGAGACCCAACAAGGTGGTTACTCTCGCTCATCTAGCGGAAAACAAGGAAGCTTTCCTACAAGCTCTACACGACAACGATAAGCCGATGCGTGCGATAGAACAAGCATCGGATGCTAATCTTATTGCCGAGATGGGGGAACACCCGACAGATAACGACATCAGAACGGAAATCGACAAATAGATCAAGTTAGACGAAGGAGAGATGATTAGCAAAGTCAATATTATAGCAACAGAGAAAGAGAAGTCGGCATCCGACGCCATAATACTTAACTCCGGAGCCGACATCTATGTCTTCAACAACAAGAAATGGTTCACGGAATTGAAGCCTCTAAACCTAACAATTGCAGCTATCGACCAGCAGAGTACCCTTCAGATCAAAGGAGGAGGCAACACCCGATTCACGCTGATCTCTCATAACAGAACGAGAACCAAAATCATTATCACAGACGCTACCTACTCCCCAGACGCCCGATACAACATCATCTCTATCTCCCAACTAGGCAAAAAGGCAGGGCTCAGGGGGAGCTAGTCCAAGGCTAAGATCACCATCGAGAAAGACAGCTTTGAGATCAGATATGCTACCGAGAATGATAGTCTATACTACATTCACTTAGCCACACCTACTCCCGGAATCGCTATTAGCGCAAAAGTAATAGCGACCATCAACTTCAACAACCCTATCTGGGAATAGCATAGACAACTGGGGCATCTTGGTTTCCAAAACATAATCAACCTATTAGAGATAAGTCAGGGAATTCCACTCACCAAGAAACAAATTCAGAAACAAATTAATCAAATCTGCCCTATCTATGCAACCACACGAGCTCTTATTCACATTCCACGCGATCCGGCCAGACATCATTCGCAGAATACTAGAGCCCTCATTCACTCTAATACATAGGGACCATACCCGATTAAGGGATATAATAGGACAAAATATGTCTATTTTACTACGGATAATACCAAGCGATTCACGTAGTATAAAACCTTTCACTCCAAGACGCAACTTCCAGAGATCTTTCGCAAAGTTCACAAAAGCATTAAAAAGGCACATAATATTATCATCAGAGGCTACCGCTTTAATAGAGAATTTTACCTTAGACCAATCGAGAAGTAGCTAAACAAGCATGATATTCTTATTAAACCCACTATTCCCTACTCCCACTACATGGGGGGAGTTCACAAGCGAGTCAACCGCATCGTAAGAGAGAAAGCGGCTCCGATGATCCAAGAACACACAGTGACTAGCCAGATCACAAAGATCATCACGGAAAAGGCACTAGAGGAAATAAGGGCATCAAGTCTCCCTAAAAACCTCTAGCCTAAAGCCATAAAGTATTCAATATAGCTCAAGAATCAATCACCCACCAGAGCTCTTAAAAAGATCACACCCTAGGAAGCACTATACGGACTACAGCCAAGCTTCGAAAGAGAATCAATCTAGGGATCCCAAATATATATAACATTTCCTCCAGAAACCCATCGCATAGGGAAACCAAAGCTCCATACCGCGAGAGGATAGCTCGGACATTTTATCAGATATAAGGCTAAGTCTATCTACCGCATTTTCAATCCCGACGAGCACAGAGTATTTCGAGTAGGCATAGCCCGAGTCAATCAAGGCGAAGGAATTAACGATACACATAACAGAGAATCGATAATACAACGACTTAAGAAAAAAAACGCAGATAACAAAGAACACCCAACCAATCCCCAAGAAGATGCCCCGGCATCGGAAGACAATCTACTAGTAGAAGAATTAAACAAAGAACCCTCGACACCGACTAATCACAACATCCCGATAGATAAGGATTTTTAGGTCCCTTCACCCACTAGGAATATATATAAGGACACTAATTTGCGACATAAAACCATAGGAGACATAGACCCCGAACAACTATCCCCTAAAGATCCACTCTATAGAATAGAAGAGTTAGAACAAGAAGAAGATAAGGACAAACAACAAGTCGTCACTAAGGAAATCAAAAAACAAAGCAAAGAACCAAGATTCTTTAAAGGATCTGACTCTAAAATCGACAATACACCCCCAGAGAATAAAGAAACCACATCACGATTCTTTACACCAACAAGCAAGAAACCTAGAACGACATCGAGATTCTTCATGCTACAAAATCAAGGGACCAATAGCAATTCTATCAACCTTCTCAAAACAGCCAAAGTTCTTTTTTCGAAGAAACTAGACAACGATAATGACTATATTACTAAGGACTCTGGTAATAAGTCGAGCATTAGATCCATAGAGTCCAGCGACGAAGAAAAGAATAAGCAATTAAGAAAGAAGAAAGAAATATCATTCCCCAGAAAGAATCAAGTCAAGATAAGAACTATTGACAATAACGACAAAGTCTATTACGCGTATGCCTACGTGGGAGATGACTACATCTGGGATATTAACGGAGACATCAAATATATTCCCTGCCGAAAGAAGAGACATCGATATCAGAAGCTCAAGGAGGAGTACCGAGATAAAGTCATCAAAGAACTAAAAGAAGCACACAAGAAAAGAGAGAGAAAGACAGCGCGAAGAAGAGCAGCAAAAAAGAAGTCAGGAGTCCGAAAAAAGAGAAACCAAGGAGTAAAAAAGGAGGAAAAATACATAAGATACTACAAAAGAGGACTAGCCTACAATAGAGAATCTCCTTATGACTCCTATGGGACAATTCATCTCTGCATCAAACAGGAAGACAACCACCTCCCAAAGTACACTCCATATATCGGGAAATCTAATGCCTATAACAAAAAAACTCCATACAACAAATATATCGAACGAAACACAAATTACAGCCATATTAGACAAGATGGACTAGTAACCAGAGTTTACCCTGTGAACGAAACAGGCAAGAAGAGATTCAAGAAGGCATCAGAACGGAAGTATTCCGCATGCATCCGCAATACCACCACTGCCCGCTATGACGGAGGATAGCCCTGCCTTCTATGCCTTAAGAGACAAGAACGACAAGGAAGCAAAAAACAATAGCAACTCTGCATTTACAAAAACGAGGAACTAAGATATCTTAAAATATAAAACACAATACCCTTTAAACGAAACGAAGAGGGAAAGTTTATCCTAAAGGAAAACTATCAAGAACAAGGGCTAAATCAACTTCACTCGCGAGGTAGACCAAAAGAAGCCCCGAAATAGTATCCCGAGCTAGTTATCAAACAGAAGAAACCACAAATCACAAGCAATAAGAATCAAAACATTACACACTTCATCGGAGGACAGCAATTTCAAATCATCGACACACCCTCCAACAATCTACTATATAGACTCTATGCCTTAGCATTCAGCATTCAGAACCAAGTACCTAAGGGAAACACTATAAGTATAAATAACCTCAAAGAAATTTAGGAAAGCCAAGAAGCACGAGACATAAACAGGGAATTTAAGAACTCAAACAAAAACCACCTCACGGCCAACCAAATCGCAATAATTCTTCGACTCTAGGCGCAGAGACATAACATAAATTTACAGCTAGGAGTCTTTATTAAAGGACATGGCACGATGGAAATTTACCCAGAAGAAGGAAGACTCACAATCTAGATTCACAACGACAATACTATCAACAGAGAGAAGAGAGGCATCAATCACTTCTCGGGGATCATAATAGATCCAAACGAAGAGAAAATTTCAGATAAAGACAATAACTCTAATAAAGAGGAAATTCCAGAAATTAATCAGAAATACCTCGAATCGGATAATAAGATTATCTCTAAGACTAACCAGACAGATATTATTAATAACGATCTAGAATACTTTGGAAGGGGAAACAACAAGAGAGTCAAGAAAGCCTTTCTCGCGCAAGTCAACACTACACTACTACCAGATCCACAGTCATACGCTGAAGCCATGCGGAGCATTGACGCCATAGAATAGACCAGTGCTATAAATTATAAAAAGGAAAGTCAAATAAAGACTAGCAGTCTAAAGGAAATCGACATCTCCGAAATCCCCAACGGACACATCCCATTGCCATCCAAATAAGTCTACAAGAAAAAGATCAGACTGGACCTAGAGATCAAGAAGTACAAGGCTCGACTTATTACCAAAGGGTACCTCCAGCGAGAAAGATACGACTTCTAGGAGACATACGCGGCAGTCATCAAATCAACTTCCTATCGCATTCTGATTAGGTTAGCGGCAATTCTCGGATAGAAACTACATGCGATAGACGTAGTGACAGCATTCCTAAATGGGGATCTGAAGGAACTTGTCTTTCTAAAGCCACCACCAGGATAGAAAATTCCAAAAGGAAAAGTTTGGCAAATCAAGAAAGCCCTCTACGGTCTAAAGTAAGCACCCAGAGCATAGTACGAAAAGCTCTTATCCACCCTTGTCTCCTAGGGTTTCCGTATATCTACATTCGACGCTTATGTCTTTATCCTTAACGACAAGAAAATCATTCTCGGAGTTTAAGTGGATGACATTCTCATTCTCTATCCTGGATCAGATGAACTCTCTTAGATCAAGGCTCGACTAACAGCAGCCTTTGAGATGAAAGATAAGGGGGAGGTCACCCACTATCTTAGAATACATATCAGACAGACCAAAGAAGGCATCATTCTTAAACAATGGCACTATATTTAACAAGTACTTCGACGTTTTAATCTACTATACTCAGCGGGGGCGCGAATTCTAATAAGTCCCACCACTCAACTAAAGAAGAACACCCAGGGATAATCAGATGATAAGTTTGTCAAAAGATATCAATAGATATCGGGAAATATGAACTATATATCAAACTCACTTCGAGTAGATATTTATCTAGCAGGAAATATATACTTACGTTATAACGCCAACCCGGATAAAACATATATAAATTCGGTCACATAGATCATAATATATCTAAAGAAGAATACCAAACGAGGATTCATATTTAAGCGAGCAGACTCAACGGTGGAAGGATATATTAACTCAGACCATAGAGGATATCTTAACACCAGACGATCCACCACGGGATATGTCTTTATGTTTAGGGGAGCCCCAATTTCATGGAAGGCCCAGCGACAAAAGACAGTTACTCTCTCAACCACTCATGCAGAGTATACAGCTGCGGCTAAAGCCACAAAGGAGGCAATATAGATTCGGAACTTTTTCAACGACCTCAACATTAAGGGATACACTTTTGACACGATTCCATTATACATAGACAATAACTCCGCGAGAAAGATCACCAGAAATCCAGAGAATCATAATCGCACTAAGTACATCGACATCCGATATCATTTTATGCGAGAAAGAGTTACAGAAGTGGGTGACATCGACACTCGCAGAGTTAACACGAAGGACAACCTGGCTAATCTCCTAACCAAGCCATTAGCACGAGTGACTTTTAAGAGTCTACTCGAGAGAATAGGAATGACCACCTCGGAGGAATAAGGCCATGGAAGATAGGATTTTACACGAATTAAGAAGCTCCGGGGGAGCCCAGATTAGACAGCGATAAGAGGATAGATAGACGGACACGACAGAAGGTTCTGCGTTTAGGGGGAGTATTATTACTCTCTAGAACCTTCTATCTCTTTATTATTTAGTTTGCTAGGCTAATTGCCTATATAGCTTGCCTATGATACTTGCCTATGAAGGCAAGCTAGGCTGCCTAGCTATAGATCAGATATTAACATCTAACCTAGCTACGGCTAAGACCTTGATCTCTTCCTTACACACACATCATAGTCAATAGATCAAGTATTTTCTGGGATCAACGCCTTAATTTATTACTCTCCTACGCTCTTTGGCACCATGGGCCTTGACTCTGAGATGCAGCTTATCATGTCAGGTGTCCTTAATGTCACACAGCTGGTTGGTGTCTTCTCGAGCTTGTGGACCCTTGATCGATTTGGTCGTCGAACTATCCTGCTTACTGGCAGCTTCCTGATGTTTGTCCCGCACCTTATTATTGCTGTCTTGGTGGGTAAATTTTCACACGACTAGCCAAGCTATACTGCCGAGGGCTGGACAAGTGTCACGTTCCTGCTCTTCTATATGCTTGCCTTTGGTGCCTCGTGGGGACCCGTCCCTTGGGCTATGCCAGCCGAGGTCTTCCCATCAAGCCTACGTGCCAAGGGTGTGGCCATTTCGACATGTTCAAACTGGATCAACAACTTCATTATCGGTCTCATCACACCTCCGCTCGTTCAAAAGACTGGCTTTGGAGCTTATGTTTTCTTCGCTGTGTTCTGCCTATTGTCTCTGGTTTGGGTTTGGTTCTGTGTGCCGGAGACCAATGGTAAGACTTTGGAAGAGATGGACGAGGTTTTCAATGATAGAAGCGGTGTGGAAGATATTACAAAGAAGGAACGTACTCTTCGCGAGGTGTATGACGAGAAGGTAGCTCGAGACGCAGCTTGAATGCGACATTTCGGGCTATCCTTAACCAGGCTTGATTGTGGAATACACTACAATCCCCCCTCTTGAGGGTTAGCAATACGCAAGGCCCCTTTGCAATACGAAACACCCCTTTACAATCCCATCAAGAACCAGGTTTTAGATTATCCTTACCACGATTGAACATTCCTTTCATACTCTTTGTATATTTCCTTCTCAAGCCACCCAGTCACCATATCTATTGCTTGCCGTATCTTCAAAATCAAACAAGATGTCTTCATAGATCAGGTTGATATATCCAGTCATTCATTAGTGACGAGCAGGATTAAAGGGGTTATAGATAAGTCAGGGGAGATTTATAGTTGCGTCAATGCGGCAGGCATTATCTACGTATTAAGCCATGGTTTATGTTGCCTCTCCTCCTCCCAAGGTGGAGATAATGATATATATGCAAATGCACGCGAAACACTGGGTCAGACATCAGTAGCAAGCGAAACTACTGAGCCTCGGTTATTACTGCAAAGAACATACCACTGGATCAATACTTGGTTAAAAGGCTGCCTGAAGCGCAGCGGGCCTTGAAGCAAGGAAGACCGATCGGGAGAAAGCTGGATACATAAGCAACGGTAATTGTGAGATATTTTAATAAGAGAATTTTTTCATGTCACACATGTGTAAGTGTCTAAAATTATGTAAAAACGCGTTAACAAGTCTCGCCGGAAGCCAAGACCAACCATCACGATGAGAAATTATTGATACTACTACTAATCAAATACATAGAAAACACCAAATAGTCGACCAAAGTCAAAAAGTCATCTCAAATACAGGTGAGCGTAGAAAATCCTTGAAGCTCCGGTCGACTTGAAGCTCTGCCACGCTCATCTGTGCACATTATCCCATCACTTACTTGGGAGTAGACTTGAAGCAAGGACCACGGTAGTAAGTGCTGGTGTCCTTGTTACCGAGGGTGAGAGTGGTGAAACCAAGAGGGCACTGAGCGGGGAGGCAGTCGCCGGCCTTGTTCTTGGTGTAGTAGAGGTCACAGCTGATGCTGCCGATGTTGACCTTGAAGAAGTCGCAGTTCTTGTCGGAGAAGCACTTCTCGCAGCACTTCGTCAGGAACTTGTCGGCCTTCTCAAACAGGCCCTTGTTGAGGGTTTCCTTCTTGAGGGAGATGCTGTTGGGGATCTTGATGCTGCTGCCGGGCTGGACCCAGGCGGAGGGGTTGATGCAGGCGGGGGCAGTCTGGGTGGCGATGTCGGTCTGGGTCTCGGTCTTGGTGGCAGTCTCGGTTTCCGTCTTGGTCTCAGTGTTGGTCTGGGTGACGGCAGTGTGGACGGTGGTGGGAACGTGGTCGGTCTGAGTCTCGGTCTTGGTCTCGGTGATGGTGGTCTCGGGAGCCTGGACAGTCTTGCTGTTGGTGAACTTGGTCTCGGTAACGGTGCGGGTCACGGTGGCCGTGATAGAGTTGATCTCGTAGACAGTGATGGTGGTGGCACGTTTGGTGACGGTGGCGGTGGAGGTGGCATCAGGGGCACGGCCGCTTGTGACGGTCAGGAGGCAGCCTGGAGAAGTCAGTATGGTTGGATGCCGGGAAGTTTTCAAGGGTAAAACTTACTGCAGTCGGTGGGAAGAGCCTCCTCGCGGCGAGCTCGCTTGAAGGTGGGAGCACAAGTAGGGGCGACAAAGTCAACAGTCTTCGTCTTGGACTCGGTCCTGCGATCATTAGCCAGGTGCTCAACAGTTTGCTCTGCTCTTCTTACTTGGTCTCAGTCTTGGTATCAGTCTGAGTAGACGTCTCAGTCTTGGACTCAATGATGTAGTCCGTCTCAGTGGAAGTATCCGTGACGGTCTCGGTGGTGATCTCAGTGTTGGTATTGGTGAGAGTGATGGTGGGAGGAGTGATGCTGCCAAAGTTAGATGCGCTCGATCAAATTTGTGAGGCAGATACTCACGCCGGGCCCTTCTTGGTGATGGTCTTGGTGGCCTTCGAAGTGACGGGGATAGGATCCAGAGTCTTGGTCACCGTGTTGGTAGGGTAAACAAACTCGGTGCGAGTGACAGTGCGAGAAGGAGCCAGGCACATCTCCTTCTGGAGATCCATGGCAGCTAGAGACTGTCAGTAAGTGAAGCAAAACTTGAGATGCTTCAAGACATACCAATCTTCTTCTTGCACGCGTTCTTGTCCTGCTTGGACATGGCATCGCAAGCCGCAGGTCGCTCACCGCACACAGGCGGGGAGACGGCCGAAGCGGCAGTCGCAAAGAGAACAACCAGAGTCTGGAACTTCATTTTGAATGATCGGACAGGCAAGCAAGAGAGAAAGAGGCAGAAGAGATGATTGTGAAGAAGTGAGTGTGTGATGATTTCTTTCTCTAGAGGTCGGAATACCCTCCTTTTATAATCCAAAATCAATCTCTACTTGCTCCGTTTCCTCTCACCTCCTTTTGCCTCCTCTCAACATGGCGGCCGATCATGAAGCCCGAATATTCAATAGTTACGCCTCAACTTCCTCTATTGCTTCTGTTCTCGCCATGTCTCCCCGGAGAAAGGTCACTGCCAAGACCCAAACTCTCATGATGTCCGTTGGCTGCCGTCCACAGCTCACACTGCATGCGTAAACTATTGTCAATAGCTCTCTGCCTCTCCTCACGCCGAGGCGCAACGGCAGTTGTGAAAAAAGATGGTGTTCTCGACCCTGCCAAGACATCCACGCGGCGGCTGACGAGCCGGGAAACCAGGCTGTTGGATCTTGTATTGGTCAGACCCCATATTGTTGGCTTTTTGCATATTGGGTCGGGACCGGGTTGTGGGCTTTGCGTACTGGGTCTGATCAGGCTGTGGGCTTTTCGCATATTGGTCGAACCGAGCTGTTGTCTCTAAATTTTTTGAGAGTTGTTGGTTCTAACGTTTCGTTTATCCCGGGGTCTATTTGGCGCACTATTCGTTTTTAGACATGCTTAAATGCAGCAGGCTCCGGGTCGTCAGCCAGCCCCAGAGCGCCACGGACCCAGTCGACGAGGTTGGAAACTCCATATGGCCCCAGTTCGGCTGTCGGAAAAGTCGGTCACTTGAGGATCATCGTGAAGCTGCTGGATACACGTTGCAGAGTTGAGAGCATGGTTCGAAAGACTATAGTCTAGATCGCCTGACATGAAGTGATCTTTCGTCTTGACGTTATGCTTGTCCTTCTTGGGCCAATATGGTCCTCACTCCGAAGCTAACGCCCTCGCCGACATCGCCACGACTCACAGACTCACGGAGACATTCTGTTGTTCCATCTCGCGACTGCCACGTTCCGTTCTGAGTGCAGTTGCCGAACGGCATCAACGCCCTGTTAATCTCCAGAGACGGCTGAATCATGTAAAGAAGCAATAAATACACATTTCCCCTGAATTGAGGCTGACATGTCAACAATACCTAAGCCCAGATATAGCCACCAACATCTACCGACAAAACCCCTGAGACCAAGCCTGAATAGAGTTCTTGGCTGTCAGCTCGGCCACCGTTTCGGCTTCCATCGACATTCCCCTCTTATTCCCATTCTCGTGAGCCGCCCGACAAGCCGGGACGGAGCCCCAGCCTTGTTACGTACAAGCTTACTCTGTAGGGTCAGCCTCTAAAACACTAGTGTCACGCCACGGGCTGCACATAAGATCAATATTGGCACAGGGTCAAGTATTGACTTCTTATTATCTCCGGAGACTCTATTAAATAAACCCTAGAGGGCGCTGCGAGCTGGATTTTCCTCTGCTTTCCCATGGTGGTGTGTCAACAAACTTCAGAATAGACACATCTCCTAACACGGTTCCGAGAACGGCGGTTGAACCGTTGAAAAATGATAGTCTCTGAGTACGTAAAGACGCTGAAGGTCGATGGCTGGGTGGCAACCACATAATTGGCCTCGACTTCCATGTGATCCATGCAAACCATCCGAGTGCACCATACCCCTCAAAGTGTTGGGGAAGATCTGAGCCCCTTACTTCAGAATCATTAGTGTGTGGTGGCGGAATCTCGACTTGCCCTAGATCCGTGATGAGGTGGGAACCAGCTGCGTTGAACTCCATGTAGTTGATGCGGTCATCAACTTGTATCCTGTTCAGACAAGCTGCAGTGTTGATATTCCAGAGCGTCACCCAGTGTGTGTATGGCGAGTTGGATAAGGAAAACGCCACAACCAGGGTAGAATGGTGAAGTGAAAGCGCGGAGATGACAATGTAGTGATCGTTGTGATGACCAACCCTCAGCCTTTTCTTGAGGCGCCCAGATTTCAAGTCCCAGATTGTGACTGCTTTGTTGTCTGTGGACGATGCAAAGAATGTACCATCTGTAGAAAATACGCCTTTGTCTTCCGTCTCCAGCGTGTGGCGAGTTCTCTTTTCCCAGAGGTTCCAAATTTTGGCCCCTCCCGGGTACTCCAAGGCAAGGTTGCTGCCATCTGGAGACATCACCACTCGCTTGACCTCCCTGTATCCCTCGAAATAGCTCACCCCAACATCTCGTCCCAGGACGAAATCATAGCATTTGATTGTATTCGAATCGAATACAAGCCACACTTGATTTCTGCGCATCTTGGAGAAGAACACTCCAATGATCTTTTCATCGAGTGGGTGAGCTATCACCCTGATGTTTTGTGCAGTGTCGAGATCCCAGATTCCAACACTACCATCTTCTGAGATCGTAGCGACTTGGTCTCCGCGTGGCGAGGGCACAAGATGCCGGATGAGGCCGCCATGCTCGTTCGAGCCATGAGTATCATTTTTTGTTGTCGGGTCCCAGAGCAGGATCATGCCTTGATTCGGCGACGATGCTGCTAGTAAGCTGCCGTCAGGGGAGAAGACCATGCTTAAGACGCCGTCGCAGGGATGCTCGAATCGCTGTGCCTCTTTGCCTGTATCGAGGTTCCAAAGACGTACCGTTCTGCCTAAAGCTGATGCAAGATGCCGGTCATCCGGTGCAAACGCGATCGCCGAGACCCAGCCAGTCTCACCTCCAAGTGACTGAAGGATCCTGCCAGTCCCGACATCGTGCACCACAACCCAACCCGACTGGGCAGAGGCAATCAGTCCACTGTTCGGAGAGAAGCAAATCTTCCAGATCCCTTGGGCGGTTGGAAACTCCCCCGTCTTTTGGTCCGAGTCAAGGTCCCAAAGCTGTATCACGCCGTTCCGAGCGACAGCGAGTAGTTTTCCGTTTGGAGACAACGCAATTTGAGGTGCTCCTCCCCCTTCCCCAAAGGATCGCCTTTGCGCTTCACCTTCGTCATATTTAACGACCAGTGTTGGGCCATTAAATGAAGCGCATGCAGCTAGCTTCCCATCCGAGGATAAGGCAAGACATTCTATGGACTCCTCGAAACAGTGCTTGAAGGTCCCTTCAGGAGTGACCCAAAACAGGATGGACCTACTGTATTCCGTGGAGAGAGACCATTCTCCATCCCGAGAGAAGACCATCTGGTGCCCGCCAGGTGTTTTGACGTTGTCGATCTGTTTTCCTGTCATCGTATCCCAGACTTGGACAACTCCACCGCTGGAAGCTGTCTGAAGGCCCCTGCTGTCTGGTAAGAAACACATCGCGCTCTTACTGTCCAACGAGATTTCGATCACACGTAGGCTCGCATCCCAATCCAGTTGAACTTGAGGCAGCTGCGTTATCCACTCGGGTATGCATTTCCGGAAAGTTGTCTTTATAATGCTCTCTTCTGGTGCGAACACAAGACCGGAAGCGTATATCTGGAGCGGATACTGATCGATGATGGTGTCTAATCTCGCCACAAACCGGGCTGCGTCTCGTAGGAAACTGGATAGTCCTGCTCCACGTTTTGGCTAGACGAAGCTTGTCAGTACTTGGAAGTCCAAAAACTAGAAATAACCCACATCAACGAGAGACTGTATAGAAGCAATCATGGCGCTGCAGTTGTGTGCCTCTCCCAGAATGGCCAGTGCCTCGAGCCAGAAGAGGAAGTACTCTTTCAGGAAACCGAAGGCTGGATGTGAATCGGCAATCTTTAAACCACTTCCCTCCAAGTGATGAGTCCAGTACAGACATGCATACCGAACTTGATCTGGGAGCTTCAAGATGACATCTTCTTGCTTAATATCTGCACGCCGAGTGCCTGGCAAGTCCAGGTCGCAGATATCCTGCTTCAGGTGTCTTCCAGAGCTTAGCAAATCCAGGCATTTGGTTGCAATTCGGCCGTGCATCTGTTGCTCGTCGATCCAAAAGGGGTCGATCTCATGCATCTCCTCATCGACGAGGAAATCGTGGAAGGACAAATGCAACATTCTGACTGGCTCTCGAGAAGACTTCGGAACGCTTAGGACGGAATGTAGGTGCCGAAGAATGCCCTCTATGACAGGTTTGGGAGTGTCAATAAGACGAGAAAGGTTTGAGATGGAAAGGGGCTCGGCCAAGAGAACTATGACGCCCACCACGTCTCGGAAGTCTCTCAGAAGATTCTCTTTGGCTCGACCAGTCCTACCAGCAATCAGCTGGTCAAGCGTTGGGCGGTATGTCGTGTCGAGTTTCTGCATCTCAGAATCCTGGGCCGAGGATTTGTACCTGAGAACCTTGCCGAGTTGAGTCAAGGGGTCGTACAAGGGGTCTTGAATGAATCGGCAAATAGTAGCGGCAAAAATGAAGAGCGGGATAGCCATTTGGATGAGAGCATTAGTCGCATGTGTACCCGGCCATTCAGGTCCGAGCTGGTCATTGTAATCCGACTGGCAATTGTACTCAAGCCTAGCTTGCTCAAGTTGGTGATAAAAGAACTCGGATATGTCGTGTTCGATGACAGGCTTGGGTATCTCGTGCAGGATGAGATCTCTGTATTTGCCCTTGATGCTGTTGAAGCCAAGACGGATCGGAAGCTCAGGTCGACTTGTCACAAAGGCTTTCAACTTGATCGATATCAGAGATCTGAGCTTCGTCAATATGTTGATGATGAGTCGGACATCAGCAAGTCGATCGCATTCGTCGAGCGCGTCAATGACAAGAACGAAAACTCTCGGGGCAGACACGCGGTAGTCTAACTCGTGGAGCGGATCGAAGATGAGTTTTTCAAACTGTTCTTGGATGAACTTGTTTGGGAGATCCGGCTCCCTCTCAATAGCCTTGATGGTTGACGGTCCTATCTCGGGCAGCCGAGTTATGAGCTGGGCAGCAAGGGTTGTGAACAGACGAGACGCGTTGCCTCGATCTCGCTCGCCTCTTTTGAAGAAGAAACTCGCTCCGAGCATCTTTTTCTGGGAAAATGAGTGGGCGATAGTCCTTGAGATTGTGGACTTTCCTGTCCCTGCCATGCCGTTGAGCCAGAATATGGTGTCGCTATAGGGGTCCTCTGCCCATGTGGTGATGGTTTGTCGAAGCTCAACTCGAGTATTGGGAAGGCACTTTGGATCATGCTCATTCGTCTGGGAATCAAAGGCGGCGCCTGTCGCCACGGGAATCCTAGACATGTCAAGCGTGCGGCTGATGTATTGGACACCAGAGCTGATATCCTGGACATTGGAGTCGATTTGTTGGACATTGGAATCGATGTGTTGGACATTGGAGCTGAGATTTATATGAGTATATCAATCATAAAGGGAAATAGCCATGATTTATAGAGTTGATGCTGAGGTTCACAGAAGAGGAAGAGGGTGGTATACGTACTGAGTCTCAATATGAAGGGCCGTATTGTCAATGACCAGAGCCACCGAGATGTTGTTCCGGCTCTTTTCGAGGCCGCAGATGATGCTGTCGACTTCGGAGCTTTGAAAGGGCCATTTCAAAGCGCGAACCCCAAACCGCCTCATAGCCCTGCGAGTCTTTCCCTGTTTCTCCTCCAACTGGATGATAAGTCCCTGTAGTTGAGATGAAGCATCAAAAAGAGCCTTCTTCAACTGCTCCATCGTCTGAAGCTTGCTGGCATTAGGGCCTTTCACAAGACTCTCTGCACCGCGCAGGACGACATCGAGGTTACCGAGCTCGCTCTGCAGTCGCTCAATATCGGCCTTGGCATTCTTGACAGCCTTCAAATACGCAGCGCACGCTGATGTGACCTTGGCGGAGAGGTCAATGACCGCAATGACGTTTGCAGCCACGCCCAGGCCCTCCATGGCGATGGATTGATGGATGCTGCTGCCAGAGAATGAAGATGGAGGAAGGAAGTTGAGGGGTTTCGCTCACAGCCTGACGAGGTTGAAAAGCACAGCCTGATGTGAGGCTGACTCTGCAAGCCACCAACTGCGCTTTGCCTCTCTAGGGTATGTCTCGATATGGGTATGGTGAACCCGAGGCTTCATTCAATAGCAGGAGGAGCGGATGATTTCCCTCACCTACCTACATAGGCTGAGATTCGCTTTACAAATAGTTGAATACTTAATTTTCAGAGATCTTGAGAGGATTTGTTGTGAATGCTCAGTTGTGTATGAACTCTGTTAGCTGAAACTTTACATGCTTTCATGCCACAATGTCCAGGCTTTCCTCGAATAACCTACCTATCTACGCATATGCTGGGAAGATACTATATAGCGAGTAGGCTTGGTGATATCCTGAGGATACAGACGCCTGTATCGCATAGTTATCCACTTGGAATAGGCAATCGACGATCATGCTTCTTCAATGAATGAGCTGATCTGCCATCAGGCATGGCTAGCCTGAGGCTTCGAGGTAGCAAGAAATTGAGCAAAGGTTTGACCAACTCGGAGAGATGACTACGAACAATTGGAAAGGGAACCACTTATATATGTGTTTGAATATGAAAGACATCCATCCGTTGTTAGTACGGTGCCGCTAACGAGGTGAATTGGGCATCAGCAAACCCGCTCTGCACAACCCATGCCACGACGGAACCGTTATCCGAGAACCCAAGATGCACGGTTCAAGAGGTCATGAGAGAACCATGTGCTTCTCAGGAACGAACACATTTTCCGCTTCAACACCCATGACATGGGGCATTGCTGATGTGCTGTCCATCGAGTGTTAGCGTCTCACGCAGTAATCCTGACTGCATATGCCTCCCATGCAACCAACTTCAGCTCGTTGTTTACCCTGCCTTATCGATTGGCCCAAGTTAAATAAACAAGCCAAGAAAAACTTCCAAGACGGAGCTTCCTGTTCAAAAAGCGGGTTTTTAACTTCCCGGCAGGCCCGACGTTGGATCCCGAAGGGAGGATGCAAACTCAAATGCCCCTTCTGCCAAGGACGCTGCCCGCTGCTCACAATCTGGAGAGGCCGAGACGCCAAGCAGACAGAGGCAGACCCTTGATGCAGTGTCGAGTTTTACTCAGCCATCCTGACGCGCAATCACCAGTCCACTGCCGAGACTTGTCCTTGTCGAATCATGCCGCTCGTCCAGGGGCACCCTCCCCATTTCAGGTGGGGTTCCCAAGACTTTCACAGCCCGAGCTGGAGCCCGTAATTACAGAGGTCGACTCTTGGCAATTGTTATTCGCGAGGCCGTAAACAATAACTCTGGCGGGTGCCGTATTAACCGATCTCAGATCTCGGGCCTGCCAGAGCGTCTCTAACCAGCCCCCGTTCAACTAGGGCTTGTAAGGATATACGCCCGTTGATTTAATTCCCGTCAGCCACTTTCCACACAGTCGTCTCCCGTGTAAAGTTGACCCTTCACGTGTAACATTGCCAAGCCACGGTTAAGTCGGCGCTCCTGCTGGGTCGTCGTTGATTGCGCCAAGGTCAACAGCCAAGATACGGGTACAGGTCATCAGAAGACCCCCTTGTTTGTCACGCTGTACATTGACCCAAGTCACGCCGAGACAAGCAGCAGCAAGGCAAGAGTATATCTAGCCCTCTTTGCTCGATATCCCCCTCTCTGATCTTGAAAAAACCATCGCACCTTTTTCGCGTCAAACCGTTTCACCATGTCAGCCCCATACGATCCGAACCAACAAGGGTGAATAGCCTCAATATGGCACTAGATAAATACAGCTACTGACGTTTTTTTACTAGCTACTATCCCCCGCCTCAGGGCTATCCTCCTCCTGGACAGGGCTACCCGCCCCCGCAGCCCGTACGTCTGCCAGAGTGATGTGATCCCTCTGACCGGTCACTAACAAAACACCAGATGCAATACCAGCAGGCCCCGCCCCCTCAGCAAGAGGAGAAGAGTCACGGCTGTCTATACGGCTGGTAAGATGCCCTCTCATAGAATGATACCTGGATATACTAACGTCATCTAGCATTGCTACCCTGTGCTGCTGTTGGCTCTGCGGAGAGACGTGTGAATGCTGTCTCGAGTGCTTCGACTGCTGTTGTTAATTGATCCGAAACCCCCACAAGCATCTAACCTTGCTTCCATTTTTCAGCGCGCAACGCGGATATTTCTTTGAGTCAAACGGGACGGGATATCGGTTCATACCAAGGACCAGGAAATCTTCATTCATCGGGTAGCGAATCAGCCTGTGCAAATACCATGAATTCAAACCAGCAAGAACGTCAATTCATATTTTAAACTAGTATCAATCTTGTCTGTATCTCTTTCACATGACGTTTGGTGGACCTCCGACCCTACATGCACGACAGTTTGGATTGGTGATACACTGAAAGTACCTGCATTTGTGAGCCCTCTGAAGCATCGCTAAATGATGGTGACTTACTCGTCGCTCTCCTTGTCCTTGATCTTGGTGCAGTCACAGTAGCTGGGACAAGTAGGCGTAGGACTGGGCGATGAGGACGTCGATGTGAGGCCAGGTTCTCTGCATGGGCGGCAGTTGGGGTTTGTGATGCATTGAAACCACCTGATAATGTCAGCTAAATATTCTCTCCACTTATTATGGTGTTGTAGGGTGTATCAATTGCGGGGGAGACATCAAGGCGATGCATGATGTGAGAGTTCAACACCTACTCGTCGCTTTCCTTGTCCTTTATCCTCGAGCAATCACACTCTGCCGGACATTCCGCCTTGCTTGTCGTAGTAGCATCGACGACGACAATCACCCTAATCTTGCCTTCAGATATGGTCTCGGTGTAAGTGCCCGCAGGCATGGTCTGGTAGTTGGTCGTCGTCACCAAGACGGCCGGGTGTGTCACCACATCTTCGCCAAAGCCTCTCGGCATCTTTGGGATATCTCCAGCCTCCCTTTGTTGGAGTTTTCCATCATCATTCTGAGGAGCAGCTTGCGATAGAGTCGTAAAAAAGAAAAGTGTTGTAAGGTAGCGGAGACAATACATGGTCGTATAGGTCTGCTTGAAGGAAGAGTAAAGATCGTCTTTGCCGCTGGATCGCTCAAAGTAGCTGTCCCTGTCAAAGCACAGTCGAGTCCGATGCCTCTGCGCAGTGACTGGATATCCAGTCGTCCGGCTCTGGGTTTATGTAGTTGCCATTCCTGGTCAGTTGCTCTCACACAAACCGTCTCATCCGGTCTGTTTCCTCGCCCACGACAGTTCTTCACTCACCCGATTTCGCGGTGACAGTGAAGAGCTGTCGTAGCAAACATCCTTCCACGGGATGTGTTTGTGGTTGCCGGATCAGGAAGCACTCTGTGGTCGCTAGGCAACGATGAGAGGTATCACATCTCGGCGAGATGTAAACGTCCAAGGGCACGTGAATGGCTTCTTTATGCCAACTCATCTAAGATCAAGCGACACTCTTCATGGCGATAGAGACAAACAGCCGCTCGGAGCGGACCGGAGAACAAGGATTGTGGCGGAGAGGTTACACAGCAAGACGGCGCCCGGCGCATTGAAGGCAGTCCGAGATGATCATGAGACCTGAGGAGGTGAGATGAACACAGGGCCATGAATAGGAAAGCAACCGACCATGATAGTGACATGCTTGACAGGAGCAGGGTCGTCCCAAATAGGACCCGGACCTGCATCATCTGGCATGAGAATCTCAAGGTTCAGTGTCGAATGTGCCCTTGTCACCCTTGAGCCTCAGTGTCGAATACGCCCCCATCTCGCCAACGCGACTCTCATGCAAGGTCCGTATAACCACCAAGTTGTACAACACGCCGCGCGTCCCAGATCCTGTCGTACAACGCCGTTGTCATCGAAACAACAGGAACAACAGCCAGTACCCAAGGTGACTAGGAGCAAAGAGCTCGCATCATGACCAGTCCATGACTGCCAGTCAGCCAGGTGAGGCACAACATTAGATAAGGTGCAACATCTGTCAAAGAAGGCCATAATTGCGATTGGACCTCACGCCATGGACAACAGAAATGTCTCAGTCCCAAGCGAATGGTAACAGGAACCCGTGTAATAGAAACGCAACGTAAGGCAGAACCGTTGAAACAAGAACTCTTGCGTCATATTAAGCAAGGAATTAGGGTATATACTCTATCCATATCCAAACCTATGCCGCTTTTACTGTTGTCGTGCCTTTAGATCCACGACCACCTGGCAGCCTCCGCACAACCCACGCCTTGACTCGAGCCAGGCCGCTGTAGAACCGAGCATCTACATCTACACCCCACGCTTCCAACGCCGAAAGGACTCCGTACAACCCTATCCATAATAGTACAATGGCATCCACGATGTGGACGAACCACCAGAAGTGCTGGGTGCCCAGGGGGCACGTGGCGTACTCGAACTTCCACTCCCAGGTTTCCTGGTCGAACCAGAGGCTCAGGAGACCGGCATTGCCTCCAAAGTCTCCCATCATGCTCCTCACCGTGATCTCACGTCGTCCAGGGATGCCCGAGGTGCCGGGGATCTTTTGTTCCTGGGCCTCTTCCCACCGAACCGTCTGCCACTGTCGTTCTGACGCATCAGTGCCGTTGGTCTGGTTGATGAAGTGGTACGTGTCGCAGCCAGCGTGGTCATGACCGTTGAGCATCAAGCCCGGACGACCGTAACCACCGCCAGCAGCGTTCTCCTTTCCGCTCATTCCCCACATTCCCTCGAGGAAGCCCTTGCTGGCATCCGCGCTGAGCTGGTTCTGTTCCTTGAGACCTCCACCGTCTGCTGCGGTGTGGAAAGAAAAGAAAGGAGAATCCACGCAGATACCCGCCGGCTTGTAGAGGGGAACATGTGTGAGGATGAGGGTAAAGTGTCCCTTGTGGTTAACAGAGTTCGCGGTTCCAATGACGTCGTTGATAAAGGCATAGGTAGCATCCTGGAGAGGACCTGACTTGGCTGGAGTATCCAAGTTCATGTCGTTGACCACAATAATGCGTAGCTCGGGTGGGATGCGGTCCGAGTTGGGGTTATCGGTTCCATGCCACATGGTAGCCTTCTTCTCGGGATCCGAAATGGGAAGCTCGAAACGAAGTTCGTAGTTTGCCTTTCCAAAAACTCGTTCGAAGCGCTCCAGTCGTTCCTCGGTCAAGTCTCCTGCGTATCCAATATCATGGTTCCCTGCCACGTTCAATATCCGCTTCGCCCACACCTTTTCTCCCTCGCTACCATCCAACAGCCCTGACAGGGTGTAATCAGTGCTCGGGTAACGTGCGATATCGTCAGGCACCCTTTCGGTGCCACGGAATGTTCGGTTCCAGAACCGTCGACCTCGCTTCTCAAACTCGACATCGTCGATCCACTGACTTCCAACGAGGTCACCCAGCACACTCACGTGCGTGGGATTGGACCACCAGTTGACCTGACGGTAGATATGCGCCAGGTAAAAGTCATTGCCCCATAGATCGAACCGCTTGCGCTGAGACTCGATAAAGTAGGGGATATCTTCCATGTAAAAATCGACCGTATCGTGCAATATCTTTCGAACTCGCTCTCGGAAACACCAGTGCTTGGTCTGAAAGGTCACATGCTTGTAGATTTGTTTGACGTGAGGAAACGTCCCCAGGTAGTTGGTGATGATGGAAGTGTCGCCCTCGAGTTGAGGATCGCCGAGCGCAAGCAGTCGGAAAGGGGCGAGTTTCGCACGGTCGTCAGAACTAGGTTTCGAAGGCCAGTGAAACTTCTTTGTCAACTCAAACGCCTCCTTACTGTCTTTCGACTCGACAGGAAATGCGCATCCTTGGATGACTGGGAAAAGATACAGGTAGACGGTGATTGCTACCGCCAGCGGCACCACAAGGCGCAGGCCATGGCGAAGGTAAGCCACGACAATCATGTAGCCAACGTCATACGAGAGCCACGTTGAAAATGTTTTCAGAGGCAACGAGGCGTTGAATGCGACGGCGCAAAGACACGAAGGGAACAATAAAGGAGTGAAGTGGTCTTCAAGGTACTGCCAAGAATAGCAGGTGTGGAAGGGTTCCGGAGGGCGACACGTGAAACTATTTTGGGCTTAGTCAGACGACGTCCCACCTCGAGATGGTCCAGACCAGAACCCCTTTTTTGCGCACGACTAAGGAGTACGGGGAGGCCCTTTATTTGTCGGTCGACTCATGCCAAGATCAGATGATTGGAGGAGATGGGAATGGTCTTTGTTTGGTCTTTGGAATGCGACACCGCCGCGTGTTGATTGCGACGCTCAAGTACTCTAGTTCTCTAGCCGGTCCTTTCGCGACTCTATGCGCCAACTTGTGATGCAAATGACTCGAGATCGCAATTGAATCCTAGTCAGGAGGGGTGCTCCTCTGGTTTGAGGGGCTCTATCTTTGCCCTCAACCATGGCGGCTCCGAGAACTTACTGTGCCGCCTCATCGCTTCCCGGAACAATCTCGATTATCGGAACGTGGGATCATCAATGGATTTGAGGCGCAAACGTAAACCGATCCCGAGGGTCCATGGGTTGTTTCGGCAAGTGGGTGGTGATGACTTGTCCCTATGCTCAGTGGTTTCACTGCTGCTCATACAGCTCCTCATCCTCTCTAGGCCACTCGACTTCAAACACGGGATCCTCGTCTTCGTCATCCACCACCGCAAAGGCAATCAGACTATTGTTCTTCAACCCCAGCTTGTTCGGTGTGTCCCCATTCCCGATCCTGAGCTTCTTCCATCCCGCAGTGGGGTCGTTGGCATTCTTGAGCGCGCCATAGGCGAGTATTGCGCCTTCGGTGACGGAGGTCGTCTTTGGGGGCGCGATTGACGTGGTCAGTCCGTTGGGGTATCTCTCGGTCAGAACATCGAGGAGCTGGTTGGTGACGCTGGAGAAGGGCTCAAGGGAGTCGACAAAGAGGTAGATGGTATGGATGCCGTGCTTGAAGCGCACCGAGATGTGGGCGTCACCGATCTCCTCAGGCTCCTATCAAGGGTTAGCTTTCGAATAGATCGACAAAAGCATCGGACGGGCGAGGGATTCTCACCATCTTATCGATCTGCGGAGGGAGTAAGCTGATATCGGCGGTCTGGAGGATGCCGCCGCTTCATCTTGGTTCTGATGAGGGGCATCTTTGTCGCGAACTGTGTGCGCGAGGTCACGTGGCTACGCGTAGAGTGAGGGTCCTTCATAGATGTGGTGCTGCCTGATGCACAGTGACAACAGGCAGAGCCTCAACAAGGATCATGATTGTATATCATAATCCTAGGCCTTTAAATGACGAAAAATGATTGATTGCGTGTCAATTGCTAGAGAGCACATGCCTCTGCTACGTCATCTCGTCCAGGGTCTTTGACAGCAAAGCATGACAGATGATGGCAACACTTGCAAGGACAGCTCTGGTTGAGATGTGAGCTTTGGGTGGGGGTGCGTAGGGAAGCATTGGAAGAAGAGTAATGGAAGAAAGCAATCCAATAATAACTGTCCAGTTCAAAACAATTGACCCTTTGACTTGTGATTGCAACGTCTTGAGCATGAACCGCCTGCAGCCAAGAGCCAAGCCGTGCAAAATACCGTGCCTCTTGTTACACACACTGTCAAAAAGAGCCTCTTCCCATCCGATGGAGCTGGAGCAACGTCGACTCTGCATCTCGAACGAGAAGAAACGACATGGGGGCTTCCCAGCTCTACCAGCATTTATTACAAACCTCAGCCTCTCGTGTGTCATTACTGGGTCCTTAGCGAGAAATACCGCCGGAATCGCCAACTCCGGCCACACGCATCATCCCTCTTCCCGCGTGACTTGAAGAGAGAGTCAAAAGGCCCACTCGAAAATCAGCAGTCTCAAACACCGAGCCTCGCAACAAGCTCGGCCTCGAGATTGGACGAGACAGAGACAGAGATCGACCCTCAAACTCAGATACATCCAATGACTACTCCAGCATCTCCTCGGCCCGGCTGGGCTCCCTCTTCCGCAGCATTGCCATCTGACCTTGAACCTCCCTCAGCCTTCCCCCAGGATGCCTTCCCTCGCCTCTCCGTGCCAACGCCGACACGGCTGATGCTGGGAACGATATCGTCAGCCCTCATCGGCTTCTCCCTGGGGGCCACGCAGGGTGGGCAGATGGCGCAGCTGCGGTTCCGGGCCGAGCACGCCCACAAGATGCCAGACACGACGACGGGGTGGTATTTCTACCACAAGAGCAAGAATTACCACGCCATGCAGGGCGGCATACGCGAGGGCTTCCGCATGGGCCTCAAGACGGGCCTCTGGAGCATGATGGCCCTGTCCCTCGAGAGCACGGTTGATCGATATCGCGGGGCGAGCGACATGTTTTCCACCACCATAGCCACCCTGACAGTGGCTGGCGCATTTTCTCTCTGGCGTAAGTGGTCAATCCCTTGATGCCCTTGTTCTTTCTTTTCTTCCCGAACCTTTTGCAATGTGGACGAACGGGATTGCACCTTATTCACAGAAACCCCATATGGGGAATCTGAGAATGGGGGCACGAGCTCGTGCAGGGCCTCTTGCGCCGCCTCCCGTGGAGCATGGAAAGCGACGGGTAGATATTGCGACGTGGACAAGAGGTGGTGGAACCAGTTTTTAGCTAACAAGCGCCGATGTTCGGCCTCTCGCGTCTAGATCGCTTGTCATTCACAACGGCCGCCCGGACCGCCAGGTACGGGCTCATGTTTGGACTCGTCTACGGTGGCATCCAGGACCTCGTCGGCTTAGCCCGAGGGAGACCGATCGGATACGTCGAGTTCCTTCGGCGCCGTGGTGGACGAGGTTCTGGTCAGTCCCACAGTGATCACGAGGACGACCAACCAGCATCTTGAGCCCGGCGGCCCGGACTTTTTGGGGGATGAAAAGGAAGACTGGGGGAAGCAGAGGCGAAGGCACAAGGACCCAGCCATTGCCGGGGTGGAGCCCGGCGTGGCCTCTTGTTTGGTGTGGGCGCCTCTCCCGTGGCCGACGGCGAGCGGCTTTGCTCGGTCTTTGTGGAGCCATGTCAATGAGGAGATGAGGAGGCATGACGAGCAAAGCTTTGCAGAATTGGTTGATGGAACTCCGACTAGCCCGGTCCAGGCCAGAGATTGAGAAGCAGAGCCGCCATCATCTCGGCACAAGGGGGTTGCATCGAGCCTTATCTGCCGGCCGAGAGCCCCTCTCCACTATCACCACTTGGAGGCCCACGATGGCCAAGACATTGATATCACGATGTCTGTGTTTCTGTGTGTGCAGAGCATAACGTGTACTATACGATCATTTCTAGGTTAGGAATTCCTATCAACAAATGTAAATGCAAATCTCAGCTTCCCACAATATGCCTTAGTCATGTGTGTACCTACCTATCCCGAGATCATCATCACCAATTGACTCGACAACTGTATCGGCCTGTTGCGGCATCGGCGCCTCATCACGTCTCGTGCTGTCCCCATGATGTCCCCCAGTTTGAAGGCGTCTTTCGCATTCAACATTGTCCCCGGCGCTTCCCGCCCAATCAGCACTCACCTCTCTTAGACTCCCCCACGCAACGGCTAGATTCGGCCTTTACATCTTGGACCCTCTTTACGCTCTTTACCATGTTTTGCATGGCGTCGACCTCGCCACGTGATGGCTGATAAGCTCCGTTTGCTTTGCTTTGAAGGCATCGTCGGTTTGGTTGGTCATTCACCCCGTCCCGGTAACCTCTCTCGGCCCTGTCCTTGCCAATTGCACACGGCCCGGTTCGGCGTTTGCGGAGAAGCAGGGGCTAATGAAGCTGGGAGCTAGACTCAGAAGCTGGGAAATGCCTGGAATGGGACTGGCACTGGGACAATGACTAGAGATATCCATACCATGGCTGGAGATAGCGCCACCTCCGTCGTTGCGCACGCCGCTCAGGTACGGCTCATGGATACAAGTACTTAAGGTCTGCCACCCGTTCATTGTCCCTCGCACTACTTGGACAGAAACTTTGGTCCAAAGGTAAAAATAAACTTATCTCCCATTGACGCCCTGTTATCTCTCGACGAGAGCTACCTACCTTATCAACCTATCAGATCCAAACTTATATCTGCTGCCACCTCCAACGCACCGTCACTCGTAAACAAACACCAATTCACCGTCAGCTTCGCCCTCTCTTGGATCCCTCCAAACCGATCCATTCCCCCAACACTTAGCAACCTCCAACTTCCTTTCAACAACACCAGAAGATATAATGAGCTTGGCCCTTCGGCGAGGGACTTGCCAGCCCCTGCGTTGGGCGGCATCCTCTAACATCGCTACCATCCGACCATGCATCGCCATCACAACCATCAACAAGGCCAATGTGGCTACCCGTCGTCACATCCACTCCTCTGAGCGACGCACCTCCACACTCGCCGAGCACCCCATCCCCGACCCTATCCCTCCTCCCGTCGGTACCGGTCGTGCGCCCCTCTCCGTCCTGCCCTTGAGCATGATCGTGCGATCTCTGGCCACCATGATCGTTTCGTCATCGCCTGTTCTTCTGCCTCCCTCGCTGCGCATCATGAACGTCCTGGCCAACACCACAAACTCCATCCTCAATTCGGACACGAACCCCGTCCTCCGATACTTCCTCAAGAAGACCTTCTATGCCCAGTTCTGCGCCGGCGAGAACCCCGCCGAGATCAAGGCCACTATTGCTGGACTCAAAAACATTGGCTTCACTGGTGTGATTCTCAACTATGCCCGTGAGGTCGTCCTTACCGAGGACCAGGCCGGTGCCCTCAAGAACGGTGCCATGGAGACGGAGGAATGCATTCGAGACGAGATCGTGCCGTGGGCCCAGGGTACTCTCGAGACGGTCCGAATGGCTGAGCCTGGTGACTTTGTCGCTCTCAAGTTCACTGGCGCCGGCAGCATCGCTCTGTATCAGCTCAAGGATCGCCTTCCTCCCAGCCCTGCCCTGTACAAGTCCATCGACTCCATCTGCCAGCTTGCCCAGGAGCGAGGTGTCCGACTCCTCTTTGACGCCGAGCAGGACATGCTCCAGGACGGCATCGACGACTGGACTCTCGAGTTCACCCGCAAGTACAACAAGGGCCTTGGTGAGGCTGTCATCTTTGGCACATACCAGGCTTACAAGAAGAACTGCCCCGAAGTCCTGTCCCGACACCTTGCTCTCGCCCAGGTCGAGAACTTTGCCCTGGGTGTCAAGCTTGTCCGCGGCGCCTACCTGAACTCGGACCCCCGTGAGCTCTTCCACGACACCAAGGAGGAGACCGACGCCTGCTACGACTCTCTCGCCGCCAGTGTCCTCACCCGCCAGTGGAATGCTGATGTCAAGGGTGAGGGTGAGTACCCCGCCACCAGCCTCGTCATTGCGTCGCACAACGCCGAGTCTGTTCGCCGAAGCCGTGCCATCTGCGACGCTGGCCGCGCCAAGTCGGACATTGCTTTTGCCCAGCTTCAGGGCATGGCCGATGAGGTCAGCTGCGAGCTAGTCGAGGCCGGCCAGGCGGACAAGACCAAGGTCCTGCCCGCTTACAAGTACCTCGTCTGGGGAACTACTGGCGAGTGCATGAAGTATCTCCTTCGACGAGCACACGAGAACAAGGACGCCGTCCAGCGTACCAAGGGCAGCCGGGATGCCCTGTGGTCCGAGTTGGTCCGACGATGCAAGAGCGTTGTCGGCTTGGCGTAAGAAAGGAAAAAGGGAAAAGAAAAGGATTTGATATCATGTTTTTTTGCATCATGGGTAGCGATCAGGAGTCCGGGGCGCTTAGGATCTCGATGCTTGAGATAGACAAAGCATAGATGAAGATATGACTTACGTGTTACTCCTTGGCGAGAATGCATTGTGACAGGGTGAATATCGTATTCAGACTCCACGTAGAGCCATTGCACTGATGACGAGCGACTCCATCTCCCTATGCCTGACATTGTTGTCCTTGATCTCATCGAGCCACTTCAAGCCGTTCAGCTTGTAATACTTGCGCACTTTAGCTACGTCACTGGTAGTAGCGATCTGCTCATCTGTGATAGGTGATGCTTCTCCCTCGACATTGGTCTTGAGATGTTCCCAAATTTGGTCATGGGTCAGGGGCTCTGTGCCATTGTCTGCTGGAAAGGTGACCTTGACCACAATGAGGTCCTTGGTTGAAGGGGAGATGCCATATCGGCGGTACGCATCGGCAATCTGAATTCGGGTCAGTCTCGGGCAAATTTGTCGACAGAGGTTATAGTACGTTATTAGAAGAGCTCATACAAGAGACAATCTCGGAGTGAACGTTGGGGGTCCTCAAGGCACCATTCACGGCCGCCGACGTAGCCTTGAAGACGGCGGATAATAATTGAAGCCTAGAAATGACCTGTTGGGGATCTGGCATCAGCGACAGGCTCCAGACGTCAAAGTCGCGTACTCCGACTTGGACTTGGCACGAGCGTTGATGACTGATGTGATGGGACCGGAACTCACCACGGAGGCATCGATAAAGGCGTACTCAAAGGCCGGATTCCGACCGAGGAGCTGCTGGTGCAAAAAGGCCGCATTCCGTACGTCACGGAATAGGGCAACGTGGACCTTGTGCGAGGCTGGCAGATGCTCGACAGTCACGGTTTCGAGAGACATGGTGGGAGGGGAGGCTGAGGAGACGTTTGGACGATCCGAGGAGTGCGCAACAAAAGTTCGGCTGGCCTTGCTGTAAGCCTCGATGTGGTATAGCGCGGGACGTTGTCGTCGTCGTCGTAGTCGTAGGTCTAATCGTCCGTCTCGTTATCTCGTCGCAAAGCTGTCGCGCAAAGTAAAGGCTCGATCTTTTGGTGTGGAGGGGTAAGGTTCGAGATGGACGGTGCGGCGGGGTGGTGTACAGTCTAGACCGTCACATGTTTCGCACTGTATACACACTGTTCCACTAACATGGCATTTCAAGTTCTGTTGTCTCTTGTCTGAGCACTAACACACTCAAATGAAGGCTCAAATCTCTCAACCACGTCACGAATCTCGGCTCTCCCTCGTTCCGTCCCAGATGAACAGAGAGAACTCTCAATTATCCTCTTCTTTGACTTTGCAGTTTTACGTCACCCCGTTATACAACAGAGCCGAGATATGCGACCTTGCTCTGTGCCATCCTCCGTCTCACCACCATCTCGACCAGCAGACTTCCGCTAATACCGTTTGCCTCCCATAATCGCCGACCCTAGGCCGGCGCCACGGGCTTACTACAGGACAGACAGCTGGCGGGGAGGTCTGGTTTACGGATACGGAGGTCTATCTCAAAAGTTTTGTCCTGGCCCTCAAGCCACACAAATACACGAGCCAATCAGAGGCCATTTTCCAAGCACAGTTACATCGGTACTTATGGTCCTCTTTCTTTGCTTTTGAAGCCCCTATCTTCTAAGGATATAGCTCTCTAAGCTTCACTAGATTTCCCCCTGGGCTCCAATAGCCCTCCCTATAGCTTTAGGGAGTAAGTAACTGAAAAGATTTGCTCCAAAGTACCTCAGGTACCGACAGGGATAAGCGGCCTTGGCGCTATTAGCTCCTGGACAAAACTTTTGAGAGAGACCTCCGTACAAGGTTGACAGATGCTGTAGCGGGAGCGGGACAATAAACCCGACGTTCAGCAAGGCACGAGACGAGGCGACCAAAGAGAAGCAGATGCAGGGCACCGCGCAGTCGGTAGGGCTGGCTGGCTCCAATGCAGCATGACATGGGGCATGGATCATACTTTGGTAAGGTAGGTCGCAGACGAGGGGTTGAGAGACCTGGCTTGCATGGAAGGTTGAAGCAGGTTTCCTCTGCAGCTCTGATCTTGCTCATTACAGAATTGCAGTTGAGGACTACCCGTTAATTCTTCCTTTGATCCAGCTCCATACCTCGTCATCAAGCACCTCATCCGAGAGCGTCCAAGTTTACGGAATCTCCGGGCTCTCTCGATTCCAGCCACAGAATCATGATTCCTTTGCTTTCCCGTTCTCTGGATGTGGCTTGCCCATGGAAGCCCTAGACCTTCTACAGTAAGCGATCCATCCAATGCCCCTTGCAACGCCCAGACAGGGCGCCAGCTGAGGCGGCGAGGCGTCCGGGCTGGCAACTGCTCGGACCAGAGACTCTGCTGGTACATGTCGAGGCATGCCCTGCAATGCCGTTCTTCTTCTAGAAGGCATCTCCGTTACTCGTTGCATGATATCTCGCCGGCTAATACATCTTCCATTGTTGGGGAGACGTGTTCTGACTGCTTCTTCCAAGCGAATTGCGGCCTCTCCTGTGCAAAAGAGAGCCGTTGAGTGATGAATCTGTTGATCGCTATCTCCGTCGCCGTGCTTTACGGATGCGTATATCAACCTATAGCTGAACAGACTTCAGTTGTCAGAACCAAGAGACACATTGGCTTCAAGACAAGACATCTAGAGGACCGCCTTACTCCCGTCAGCTCCTGTCAGATCATCCATCTCAAACCAGTCATAGTTTTCAGCTGTTTCATACACGCAAAGAAACACAGCCACGGCTTGAGTCCAGACTCGGCTGCCTTGTCTCGATCACAAGCATCCGTCGACTCCCTTCATCGCCACTCACCCAACCCGCAACCGGGGGTTCGTCGTGGCCACCCTGCGCCTCCACCAGCACCCCGGAACTGCAGCGCCCAAGCCCGCTAATGCATAGCGCATTCCCCGCTGGGCCCGTCCCTTGTACAGTGCCGGCAGTGCAAGACCCAGTAGCAGCCTTAGCAGCCTCTAGCGCCGCGACCATTAGCAGCAGCAGCACCAGCTCCAGGTCCCTCGACTGCCAGTCCAGCCCATCCTGGGTGTCGATGATGGATGTCGTCGCCCAGCGCAGCCTCAGTTCTCCCATCACCAACTTCTCATCACTATCGTTGCCGTCGCAGCCAGGATCTCTTAACTGGCCATTCGACGCGCAGTCTTGCTCTGCCCTCGCCTGGGCTCCTGATCCTCGCATCTTCGACTTCAATCCTCAGGCCTTTGCTGTAAAGGCACCTGCGACTCGACGGAAACCCACTGGGCGGCGCCCGCGCCAGCCCGCCGCGATCTACACATCCAAGGCCAAAGCCAAGGCTACAGCCGCGTCTACGTCCGCGACGAGCGCTTCATCCTCTGCTGTCTCGTCAGCGACAACTTCACCTTCTTCCTCCAGGGGCATCTCCCCGCGCTCCAAACCCAAGATGCCCGGACGACCTCCGAAGCGACCCGCCAGCAACGGCGAAGACGACGGCCCCATCCAGGCTCCAGGCAAGGTGAAGCTGCCGAGGCTGGAGCGCGGCCCTGACGACTTCTCCAGCGTTGTCAAGAACCGATTGCAGTCGTATACGCGTACGGGACAAGCTTGCGACCGGTGCAAGGTACGTCATGGCCCAGGGTGGCCCCCTTCAGCGAGATACTAACCGCGCGCTTTGCAGGTTCGCAAGATCCGATGCGATGCTCTTCCAGAGGGATGTTCCCATTGCACCAACCAGAACCTCGAGTGTTATGTCACAGACCGCGTCACAGGGCGCACCGAGCGCAGAGGATATCTGCAAGAGTTGGAGAGGGAAAAGAGCGACATGTTGTCACATATCCGCAACCTCGAGAAGCTGCTAGGCGACAATGGCGTCGAGGTCAAGCCCTGGCAATGGGCCCCCTACGCGCAGTATCCTCCTGGCGTGTCCTTTGACGACATGGGAAATCCGATTCCTGATCCAAATACGGGCGACACATGGTCACAGGTTGGAAGCGCATGGGTCAAGAACAACTCGGCTAAGCCAAAGTTCACGCCCAGCTTCCCTCGAAGTCTCTTGGAGTCACGGCCCCAGGAGAGTCATCTTGGAGTTGGAGGCGACAGTGCCCCTCTGAGCTCCATCAAGGGAACTCGATTGTCCATCCTTGGCATGACAGTTGATCTCGCCTCGTTCAAGGCCGCAGACATGGACGAGCCTCCAGCTGATGCAGCCGTGTCTGCACCGTTGTACAACAAGTCCCCTCAAGCCCTTCTGCAGTCCATCATGAACGTCAATCCTCCTCAGCATGTCGAAATGCCATCACGCAGCGATGCCTTTACTTATGCGGATTGGTACTTTCTCACTCTGTCTGCCTTCCTCCCTATCCTTCACAAGCCCTCCTTTATGCAATTGGTGAGCCAATCTTCCATTACTTCGCTGTTGTTTCTGCTAACGGTCAACAGTTGACACGCATGTACGATGAACCTAATTTCAAGCCAACCGTGGCCGAATCCGTCATTGTTCACATGGTGTTTGCCATGATCTACTTTCATTATGGCACTCGAAACTGGCAGCAGGCTGATCAGTGCACTCGACTGAACGAGTCGTCCAACAAACATTACCATTTTGCACTCAGCAAGTTCTTTGAGCTGACATGTTCCCGCGACTTGGCCTCAGTCCAGGCCATGGCTATGATTGCGGTGCATACCAGAGCTTTCCCCAAGCCTGGTTGTGTCTCAATCATTGCTAATTTGGCTCTGCAACGCGCCCTTGAGATGAATCTCCATCGAGAGTCGAGGAAGCCTGGCGAGCCTACGAATCTTCAGCACGAATTGCGCAAGAGAGCGTTCTGGGTCATCATGACTGTCTACATCGCTGTTGCCGGGCGTCGTGGAAGGCCGATGCCCATTACGGTTGAGGAATTCGACGTCGGCTTCCCCGAGCCCATCGCTGACGAGCTTTTGTCGGATGAAGGCGTCGATACGTCCCGCTCCATCCCCTGCGGATACTGGCCAGGCATTGTCAGCTTCAAAATCATCCCCATCTACCTGGAGATGTACTCCAACGTCTACAGCGTCAAGAGGGATCCACAGAATTATGTCAGTGTGGTCAACGCTCTGGAAACCCAGATCAAGAACTGGGAAGATGAGCTGCCTAATTCTCTTAAGATGGACCATTCTGAACAGACTGAGATGACTCGCATGCCTGCTCTTTACTGCAAGACATGGGCGCTCGAGTTCCGTCTTTGTCTGCGTCATCCTTCGGTGGCTATGACTACTGACAAGAAGATGATGGCTGAGAACATGGCCATCTGCGAGGATGTCTCGAGGAGAATGCTTCACTGCCAACTCGAGATTCAGAAGCACAAGTGTCTCGACACAACATGGTACCAGACTTCCATGTACACGGCTGGAGTCTTCATGCTTCTCGTGGCCATGTGGGAGAGGCGCTTTGAGACGACTCCAGAGGCCATTGCCACTTTACGGGAGGAGATGAACGGTTGGGTCGGCATTCTCGAGGAGGTTGGTTCCTTGCTCGGTAAGTTCCATACATTCACATTCACAGTTTGTTCATCAGTCAGCCCTAACATACGCCCAGGCTCGGGACCTAATCTCAGTGCTGAGATTAGAAACATCATTGACCGCACCATTGCTTGGATCGAGCATGACATGCGCAACAAGGAGAACAAGGAGAGTCAGCCAGCTGTGACGCCCGAGATCAAGCAAGAGCCTGCTCAGGCCTCGGCTTACACTGCCCCCCAAGTTCAATCCGCGCCTACAAGCGGAGGAAGCCAGGAGGTGCCGTCATCGAAAGGCTACTTTCCAGACGCAGGCCTCAACGGGCAGACACCATATCCCGCCTTGGCTTACAACGAGCACACGCAAAGCACAATGGCTCCATCGGCTTATGAGACCGAGGCCATGTTCTACAGCACCAGTGCTCAGGCAGCGGCCGCAGCGGTAGCAGCAACAGCAATTCCGACATCTGCCTCGCAGGCGAACCCACTGCTTGCCTTCACCACGCAATCGACACAGCAAGTGGCGTCTCAACCCACGGCCGACATGCTATGGCAAGGCCGCGGAAACACTTGGCACGACTGGACTACCGCCATTGCCGATAATCAGGATCGGTATAGTGCGTCGGCACTCTTGACGCTCGGAGGCGCCACACGTGATGCCACTTCGGGCGCGGGCGTCCCAGGCGTCACAGCCGGACCCTCAACGAACGATATGACCAGCATTCAACAGGGCCAATGGCCTTTGATGCTGTTTGACCATGTGGCGTCAAATGGGTCTTGATTTTGATGACATCTGATGGGATACGGCGTTGTTAACTGGTTTGTACCTGTACCCTCTGGAGCATGGACTGGGGCGTTTTGGCTGGTGCCACCCGAGGCATTCAATTCATGGGAAGAGGCGCCATGGCATGTTTGGTTCATGACATGTATGGTTTCATTGGCGCGATACTTGCTGGTAGGGAAAATACCAAGATGTCTAATGAGGGTGACCAGGATGGGTGGGAATGGATGGGTAATGGGGGTCATGGGGTCATGGGAGATGGTATGGAGTCAATTATGGGCGGTGGTGCATCACGAACTTTACGGTAAATATCACTTATAGACGTACAAATTTAATTCACAAGTTGCAATCAACGTTCACAAGCCTTGACTGTCATAACGCGTCGTGATGCTGGCTGTGGTGTTTGACGTGCACCGCCTCTGTGGCTCAGCCAAAGCTTATTCAGCCGACCATTTACCGGACGAGCTACCCACTTCTTTCTTGTCGCGTTGGTTCACTTCAGCAAGTTCCACGCCTACGACACTGTGAATCGACTCTAATCAGGCGCACGCTCTTGCGCACTCGAATTGCATTGCGCGCACCCTTGTATTATCTGTGCGAACTCGCTGCGACGATCGAAAAGATGGGCAAGAAGAGGCGCGGCCACCCCGACATCGAGGAGATCCTCCATCGGCCGTGGTGCTACTACTGTACGAACCTTGCGCCTAGCATTCTGGATGGCTGGATACTAACCATGTGATTGCAGGCGAGCGTGATTTTGAAGATTTGAAGCTTCTCATCTCTCATCAGAAGGCCAAGCATTTCAAATGCGACCGCTGTGGTCGTCGACTCAACACTGCGGGAGGTCAGTTTTATAACATCAGGGTCAAGACAACGCGCTGACAATTCGCCACCACAGGTCTTTCCGTGCACATGAACCAGGTGCACAAGGAGAACCTCTCGCAGGTCGAAAACGCGCTGCCGAACCGACAGGGCCTCGAGGTCGAGATCTTTGGCATGGAGGGTATCCCCCAGGACATCCTCGACCAGCACCGCAACCGCATCCTCCAGAACTTCCAGCAGGCGCAAAAAGACAGGCAGATTGCGACCGGAAATCCTCTTCCTGGCCAGGCGATGAACAACCCCAGAAAGAAGCTCAAGGTTGAATCGGCGAGCGAGCTCAAGAAGCGGCTGGAGGAGTTTCGCGCGAGGAAGAAGGATATTGCTGCTAATGGAGGTGTGGATGCGGCTGCGACGACGACCGAGAACCAGGCTACCTTTGTGAGTTTTTCTGTCTGTTCTTTACAACGTATGCTAACATGTGCAGAATGCTCCCCCTTATCAAACATCACAAGCACCTTACGAGCAACCAGGGTATCCTGCACAAGCAGCACCGGCTGCGCAACCCTACGGTTTCTCTCCCAACTCGCTACCCGCGAGGCCATCATCAGGCAACCTTCCCGCTCCTCCTGGTCTTCCTCAGCGACCGACACAGGGCGGCGCATGGAACGGTGCAGCACCCGCTGCTGGTGACGACATTGACCAGCTGATCCGCATGGCCGAGGCGGGTATCAAGCCACCACAGAAGGGTGAGGGAGAGGAGGGCGACAAGAAGAAGAAGGACAAGGACAAGAAGGGAAGGATGTTTTACGACGATGCCGAGGTCAGCCCCGAGGAGAGGATGGCTGCTCTACCACGGTATCAGTTCACACCAGAGGTTGGGGCCTAGGGTACCCGTTTTCCGTGGTGAGCTTTGTGGAGGGAGTGGAATCTTGTGTAAGGGGCTGTGATGGTTTCTAGGCTTATATGCATGGTTGGCGTCCTGGGTTGTAAACTATACGGTTAATGTGATGGTGCTTGATTTGCGCATGTCTGTGTACTTGAACATTGTGCCGACGACCCGATGTGAAGCATTCACTCATCTGGAGACAAAGAATACAAGAGCTATCGTTATCATGCTAGTGTTCAACTAATGGGGAGCAATCATGCATCCTTTCTCATCTCCGAAAATAGTCCAAGGATGTTGTGTTATGAACAGCGGTCTGTTTCAGCGACGATCAATGTTTGTTGTTCCACAAGTTGTTGTGATGGCCTTTCAAGTGGCCAAGGTTAACAAACACCACATGTGAATATTTCGTCAATGGGACGCCTCTTGAGAAGAGTGAAAAGCTTGGAGCTCTAAGAAAATTGACAATATCTTGAAAGTGACCAAGTTCAACCCCGTCTTTCAAGATATGCCTCGAAACCCCCATTCAAACATTCATCTCTAGGGTATTCTCGAACCTTGATCTTGACCACACCCGCTCAGAGCTCGCACAGGGATCCCCGGCACACCCCTGAGAGCCACACGGCGCTAAGCGTTCCCACAGCAACCGCGCCCAAAGGATGCAAAAACAAACTAAACGTCACCTGGAGCCCGTGCTCGGGCAATTCATCCCAAATTGAAGAAGGCTTTCCTTTTCCACTTCAACACACTAACAAACAGCCAGACAGGTAGGACTCAATTCATCTTTGTCCGTTTCGATCATTTTCTTCTTCTTCTTTTTTTTCATGGTCGGAAATACTGGCATACGCGAGCCTTGTATTCTTTGCCGTTGAGCTGTTTTGTTTACTTTGAACGACTCCTCCTCCCGTTTCTTCGATCCGTGAAGGAGTGCTCGAAGGAAGGGGAGCTATCTACACTACGCAATCGGCCAGAGGAACGAGATCATGGCCAATACGGGGCAGTCGTCAATCACTGTTGCCGGTAGGTTCCCTGCTTTCGGGGCGTTGGAGCTGCTGCTGACATGTCTTAGTTCGAGTCCGGCCCTTCACTATTCGCGAAGCTGCGCAAGTGTATGGAGTATGTTCCCATGTGTTGGGCACCGATCGCTGACTCTTTGCAGGCAAAAGAACGATGATGGAACAGTCTTTCTCGGCGATGGCTCTCTCGCCGCCGTCCCCGCTCCGAAGCTGCACCAGCGTGGCATTCGAAACGTCATCAAGGTCGTCGACGACCGCTGCTTGTACGCGCGCGACCTTGACCTCTCCCCTCTCGCAAGCACTGACATGACACAGAGTCTTTGATCCTCCCGAGCATAACCCCATCCAAAAGTTCTCCCGATCCGTCCTCCCTAGCTCCAAGAAGGTCAAGGACCAAGTGTTTGCCTTTGACCGAGTCTTTGACGACACGACGACCCAGTCCGAGGTTTACGAAGGAACCACTAGAACCCTGCTCGATAGTGTGCTCGACGGCTACAATGCGACTGTTTTCGCATACGGCGCCACCGGCTGCGGCAAGACCCATACCATTACTGGCACCGCCCAACAACCCGGCATCATCTTCATGACCATGCAAGAACTGTTCGAGAAGATTGAGGAACGGAGCCAGGACAAGACCACGGAGCTCAGCCTTAGCTACCTGGAGATTTACAATGAGACTATTCGTGACTTGCTGGTCCCCGGTGGTGGGCCCAAGGGCGGTCTGATGCTCAGAGAAGACAGCAACCAGGCGGTGACGGTTTCTGGACTCACCAGTCACCATCCCAAGGATGTCCAAGAAGTCATGGACATCATTGTCCAAGGAAACGAGTACCGAACTGTGTCCCCTACCGAGGCCAACGCCACATCTTCCCGATCCCACGCCGTCCTCCAGATCAACATTGCTCAAAAGGATCGAAACGCCGATGTCAACGAGCCTCACACTATGGCTACACTGAGCATCATTGATCTTGCCGGTTCCGAGCGAGCCTCCGTCACCAAGAACCGCGGCGAGCGTCTCACAGAAGGCGCCAACATCAACAAGTCTCTTCTTGCTCTTGGAAGCTGCATCAACGCTCTCTGCGACCGCCGACAAAAGGCTCACGTTCCCTACCGAAACAGCAAGCTTACTCGACTTCTTAAGTTCTCCCTTGGTGGTAACTGCAAGACCGTCATGATTGTTTGTGTTTCACCATCGAGCGCGCATTTCGACGAGACCCAGAACACGCTGCGATACGCGAACCGAGCCAAGAACATCCAGACCAAGGTTACCCGGAATGTCTTTAACGTCAACAGACACGTCAAGGACTTTTTGGTCAAGATTGACGAGCAGATGGCTCTCATCAACGAGCTCAAGGCGCAGCAGAAGGACGCGGAAAAGATCTTCTTTGCCAAGTTCCGCAAGCAGTGCGAGAAGCGAGATTCGACGGCTCGTGAGGGTATTCAGAGACTGCGGGCGGCCTACGACAACTCTGCTACTGATCGTCAGGAGCGTATCAGCAACATGAAGAAGTTGAAGAGCTTTGAGCGTCGCATCGGCATGCTCTCTGGATGGATCGCTGCCTTTGATAATGTCTGCGACCAGCGAGGCGATGAAGAGTCCATGCCGCAGAACCTTGTGGCTATTCGAAAGACGGCGACAGGTATTCTCGTCGAGTTGGAGAACAGCCGCCACCACATTCATCAGGCGCTGCAAAAGTCCAGTTGGGAGCGGGCCATCGATACAGCTCTATCGCACAGCTTGAAGCAGCTTCAGAGCACCGACGGCGCTGACATGGGAGAGATTAACAGTGTCACCCGTGAAGCCGAGCTCCTCAAGGCCAACTTTGACCGCGAAGCCTACCACGAGGTTCTGGAGCAGGACAGGGCTGGTGATGCAGCCATGGTTCAGATGCTCCTCACTGCTCAGTTTGAGACCCTCGCCTCTCTTTCAGACACCATGGGCATGGACGAGGAGTCAGCTGTGGCCCGCGCCAAGGAGATCATCAACCGTCTTCTTCAAACCGGCTACACTGCTGCTGGCCAGGTTGTCAAGCCTGACGGCTCAATGCCCGTGGTCGACATTTTCCCGCCTACTCGCCGCGGCACGCCCAAACGAAAGAAGACACCATCTCTCCACGTCAAGCCCATTGCCCCCCCTGTCTTCATGGCCGCCCCGAGTGAGGGTGCTCCTACGAGCCCGATGAAGGCATCCCCTCGACGACGTAGGGTGTTGGGAGCCTCCAAGAAGGGCGTCAGCTTTACCCCGGTGAAGAAGAACAAGAAGGGAGGAGTGCGATGGCGAGATGACGAGTCGGAGGCTGGCACTCTGGCCGACTTTGAGAAGACACCCCAGAAATTCACCGACTCGTCCCCGTCGCAGCCTTCTCCCGAGAAGGCCATCGTCGCCCCCGCAGTCCCAGCTTACCTTGAAGAGGAGGAACCACAAGAGTCTGCGAACGATGAATCGAGCCCTAGTCTCGAGGTCCCTGAGGTCAGCAGCTTGGGAGCTGCCAAGCCCAGCAGGTTCCAGGCAGGATTCCTGTCGAAGGGTGCTAGACACTCCCTTCGTCCTGATGGATCCCCTATTCCAAAGCCTCCATCAATGAGCTTGAACTTGTCGTCAAACTCACCCGAAACCCAGCGAACACCACCTTTGCGATCACTAGATGTCACTAAGACTGGCAACTTTTCGCCATCGCCATCTGGACTGGGAATCCCTCGCCCGACACGACTGTTGCCGACCATCAGCGACGAGAACAACCCTCCAGGATCTGGATCGGACTCGGAGACGACCACTATTGATGCTCGAAAGCTCCGCAACGCTCTGCACTCTGCCATGAAGGAAAAGGCTCGTAGGGCGAGCATGATGACGGGCACAGCTGCATCCAACGCCAGGAGAGTATCATCGGTGGGATCACTAGGCAGCGACCGAGCTGGACCCAGGCCTAGTCTGCCTGCGGCCCTCGCCAGCAGCGCCAACGGCATCTCTCGACTCCGCAGAGGTAGTGCTGAGCGGAGAAGAAGCCCACCCATGGCCTGCTCCCCTACAGACTTGAAGCTGGATAAGGCCTTGACACCAGGTCAGGCTAGGCGAATGAACATGAACGGTGGTGGTGTTCGAACAGAACACACTGGAGGAAGCCCTCAGGGCGGCATGGCTGGCGGACAGGTTCGCCGGATCACTATTGGTGTCGGAGTCGGACCTGGAGGCGCAGGTGTGCGTCGACAACAGAGCCAACCTAACATGGTCTGGCGATGAGGAGAACGATTAGAGTGTTTGAGATTCACTGACTGGCCTGGCCTGTATCAAATTGCCGTGATGGCCTTGGATGAATGATGTGCTTTTTGAGCCCGGAGTTTCGGCTACGGCGTTTGGGGGGCTTCGGCTTGGCTTGGCTTGACATGGTTGATGCGTGTAGAATGATAGTTTTAGTGTATGGATTTATCCTAGTAATGCAATGCTCGATACCTTGTTTATTTGCACTCTTGGTGGTCAATTGAGGTTATCGCCGATGGCTTGCTGTCACGGCTCAGCACCGGATTTGGACTCGGAGAGGCGTTTACGAGCCGGAGTTTACAAAATTATGTCCTTTGGTTGCACATCTTTCTAACGTTAGGATCTTTCCAGTGGCTTTTGATGATCCATAGTGCATCTGGTGTGGTGGTTATCGCCGACATCACCACCACACAGCCTGGGCCGATGATCACGTTTCGGCGATAGGCCCAATAGCCTGTCAAGCCACCTGCAGAACTTGTTGTCGTCGCGCGAAAGGAAGACGAGATGGGCAGATCAGTCGGCGATATATCAAATGCCCGTAAGAGGCGCTGGTCCGTTAAAGTCGGAGATAATTGAACATGTTCAGCTGCGCATGTCAATTGAGCTGTTGAAGCTCTATAAAGCCGCCCATGAAGCCATTCAGGTAAACCATCACACTCACCCCAGCTTGATCACCTACAAACGCCTTCTTTCCAATCTCTACAATGGCTCCTACTCCTGTTTGGTTCATCACCGCCGCCTCATCTGGCTTCGGCCGTGAGATCGCCCTCATCGCACTCAAACTCGGCCACATCGTCGTCGCGACAGCTCGTAACGCCTCGCGCATCCAAGATCTCGCCGATGCGGGCGCGTGCACGATTTCCTTCGATGTCACCTCACCTCTGAGTGACGTTGAAGCTGTTGCAAAGGACGTCTTTGCTAAGCATGGAAGAGTCGATTATCTTATCAATGCTGCTGGTTTCATTCTTGAGGGCTCAGTTGAGGAGTCGTCGCCTGAGGAGGTGTATGACAGCTTCAACACCAATGTTTTTGGGACTTTTAATACTATCAAGGCGTTTCTGCCTGGTATGAGGGCCCAGGATATTGGAGAGAATGACACAAGGGGTACTGTTGTCACCTTTGGAAGCTTGGGTAGTTGGAATGGAGGAGCGAGTTACAGCGTCTACGCCATGACAAAGGCTTGCGTGAGTTCACTCGCAGAGTCACTCAAAGAAGAACTCGCTCCGTTCAAGATCGTCGCCACTGTCGTCGAGCCCGGATACTTTCGCACCAACTTTCTCAACCCCGGCGTTAAAGTCGTGACAAAGCAGCGCATCGCCGCCTACGAAGATGAGAACACGCCCACGGGTCAGACGAGGAGGGTTCTGAACAAGAAGGATAACGCGCAGGAGGGAGATGTGAAGAAGGGGTGTCAGGTTATTGTTGATGTGCTTACGAGGAAGGATGGAAGGGAGGTTCCTGTTAGGATTGTGTTGGGCAAGGATTGTGAGGCTTTTATTAGGGGCAAGTGTGAGACAACTGTTGGGATTTTGGATGAGTGGAAGAGTTTGATTGTTAGTACGGATCATGATGAATGATGGGGATGTCATTTGATCATGATCTGTTGTAGATGAGCGCTCATTTTCTTAATCTAGTTTCCTGCTTATGCCGAATGAACTATTTTGTATTTGTGATGTATCTCGCACGTATGTCTGTGATATTCAAGGCGAAGCTCGAGAAATGACTTGAATTGCCTCTTGCAAAACGTATGGTACTTGTCTTGGGAGAGGCGTCGCAGTCCGGGGAACGAAATGAGTGCCGTCGACGTGTTGGTGCTACCAAATGTGGTGTTCTCGCTCAGGTACCCGGCGGTGGCACTCCCGGCAATTAGAAGCCGGAGGGTTGTAACTATGCTCATGAAACTTGTGTACCACAAATGACGCCTTGTGGTGCATATAGGTATTTGATCGTGCGACTGAGGAGTGTTGATGATCAAGATGTCGCCGTGGCATCTGTCTGTTGATCTATGATCGAGTACACTTTTCTCTGAGGAGCTAGCCAAGGGTCTAAATCACATAACATGACTACCTCAACAAATAAATGGCTTCTAAATGTGGAATTCTGAGCTGGATGTTGGGACATTCTGAAGACACTCGAGTGAGACCCTGAAGATTGAGGCCTCTTCAGCTACAGGAGAGGGTGGAAATGCCCTCGCCAACACAGGCTCTCTCCTTACCCATCACGATCAGTTCAAGGCAGCCAGCAGTGGAGCTCTCGGCCGAGCCCTAGTATTGGCTTGGCAGCTGATCAGGCTCGGATGTCGGTCATCCCCAGAGCCGCTAGATGGGGATCTTGGCGTTGAGCGGTTTGTTGGTTGTGAGATTAGGCGTTGAGCGAGACTTTCTTGCGGGGGATTCACACGACTAGGAGCCTGGACAAGTCAGATCTCCTGGACGAAGCACGTTTTACTTATTTTTTATTTTTTATTCTTTTTGTTTAGCGAGGTTCCAACTCCACTGGCAGGTGTTCCGTCCTGGAATTGGACAGCTAGGTGTAACCGCCGTGATAATGCCAAGCAGCCAACACTTCAGCTCATGTGAGTGGCGTTTCTAAGCTTAAATGAGAGGAAATTTGAGATAGCTGTGCCTCCTGATCGACATGATACAGCCGGGTATCGGACTGGCTTTTGATGCAGGAGTGCATACGCCCGGTCAACGTGGGCAGCAAAGTTGACAACTGGGGATTAATTCTACTTTGTTTGTGAGTTTCCGCCTTTGTGGGAACTCGAGGGGATTGCAATTGGTGCTGAGTACCGCCAAGAAGTGATCTTGAGATGAGGATGTGGAGTGAGACGTGGTGGGTAAAGCTGAGCACAGCCTTGAGCAAACTGACTCGCTGCGTTAGTTGTAACTGGGGTTGGAGATGGTGAGCTTGACAGGCTTCTTTAGAGATGTTGGACTGTCTATTAAAGACCTCCATGTCCTATGTCTAGTTGTAATTCGGATACACAGATCAACCCTGAACAACACCCTGAAAATCTCACCACACCAGAATTCGCAACCATGTCTCTTCCACCTGCCGAGAAGCTTCCTTTATATGCCAGTGGTGACAGTATGTCTCACAAGTCTTCACAAACGCCGTCGCTGCACTTACAAGATACTACTTGCTAGTCCGAGAGAAGTGGGATCCCAAGAAGCCCGAGTATGAGACAGAGATCTCAGACATCCTTGGAGAGCCATGGATCATTGACATCGATCCCCACAAGATCTGGCCGTACGCAGAGGAGGACAGCTGGGCCGAGAGGTACACTGGCGAAGTGATGAGAGAGTAAGCGGCCTAAATTAGAATTTTACGGGAACCATGACGCTGAATTTTGCTAGCTATGTCAAAGTCGCCATATTCAACTTTGGAACATTCGTCAACAATTTGGGGGAAGTTCTGCACCGCCCACACTCTCACTATGGCCGCCGATGCCAACGAAAAGACTGATTACTGCAGCTGCGAAGTGTCACCGGATGGCGAGCAGGTCATGATCTTTCATACTGAGAAGCTCGGAATCAACATTAACAACGCCCTCATGACTGATTTCGTGAAGGAGGCACTCGATGCCGCACCTGCAGACCCTGGCCCAATGAGCTACCGCGTGCGCATGGAGACTCTCAAGTGCCAAGAGCGCATCGGAGAGAAACAGGAAAAACTCAACGCCATGCTCCAGAAGGAGGTTACTTTCGATCCCAACTGGGTTTGATGCAGTTGAGAATTGGCGGTACGGCATGGGCGATCAGATCAGGTGGTACTTTGGGGCTCTCGTGTCGAGGATGAATGGGGATGGCTTTGGGACCAATGATGTTTTGAGGGAAGGGTTCCTTGAGGCTGTGGAGAAGAACACGATTGTGTTTCGCGTTGTGGACAAGATAGACGAGACGTACAATGAGTACGTTCTAGAGGATGGGGTGTTTTACATCCAGGTAAGTTCATCTGAGGCTATTTAGGACTGCTGCTAACGTAAAGATAGACCACGCCTAGCCGATTCGGCGTCAAAATTGACCGCACTGGTCCTTTGGTTGAGATTCTGTAGTTCTTTTTCAATGACTTCTCGGTCGTATACAAGATCAAAGAACACGCTAATAAACACATAATAGCTGCAGAACCAGATGCTGAATTCTGTAGTTCCTGTCCTGAATGTCACCAGTTCAAGATTCCTTGCCGCTACCTAGGACACTCATGAACGTGTGCTCCGTAAACGCCCACACCCGTTCCATCATCCCATCTTCAAGATACCCAACCACAAGCGGACTCTCGGGAAGAATGTCACTATCAGCGCCAACCCTAAACACAGCCAAGGACGATCTGGATCCATCTCCCTTTGCCTTAAAAGCCTCAGCGGTAATCAAGAACAGCTGTCTCGCCGCACACTCCTGCACAGACATGTTGAACGGCGCAGCAAGCAGCATCAGAACCCCAATGACCCCCTTCAAAGGCTGCCCAAACCCTTCCATGATATTGGTCCCCCGGACAGGGCCAGGGTAGATGTGCAGAAACGAAACATCGGGGTTCCCGCGGGCGAGATACTCGAGGGACAGCGTATGCATGGCTGTCGCCTGTCGGGAGCAGGCTTTCAGGCTGTAGTTGTCTCTCATGGGCAGGTCGTCTTTGAAAATTTTGCCTTCGTTCCCTGCCCCGAGGACTGAGATGACGCGGGATGGGCGGCCGTTGGCGGCGGCGTTTTTGAGAAGGGGGAGGAGGTTGGCGACTGCTCGGATGCGAGAAAAGTACATGAGGCTGTACATTTTATCCAGGCCTTCTTCCGTATCTAAACATTTCTTCAGTTGTCAAGATTCGAATAACTGTGGAGATGGCATACCGTTGCGGCCTTTGGGGTTCAAGATACCCGCGGTCAAGAAAAGGAGGTCGATCGCCGACTCCTTTTGAGCCACGGAGTGACAAACGTTATCCACGTTCCGTATCAAGGAGAGATCGCTCTTTATAAAGCGAACCTCAGCCGAGGAGTTGATTGCTTCAAGTTCCTTTGTGAGGCGAGATGCCGCTGACTCGTTCCGGCCGACGATGTAGAGCGTCGGTTCCTTGAAACTGGTGACCAACTCGCGGCATGTCGCGGCTCCGATACCACCTGTGCCTCCCACTGATATTGCATTAGCATGTTATTCCGAGATTGAGGGTTAACGTACTCATCACGGCAACAATTCGAGTCTTGTTGGCAGCCTGGGAGTTGGCCTGTTGGATGGAGGATAGAGAGGGCATGATTGGGAATACCCCGATGAATAAATCTGATTGTGAATAGCAGAAGAAGATAGAACACTGATGATGGCTAGGAAGACAAAGACTTGCCACGGCCTTCTTATGCACCGCTTCGACCTTTTCTTCTAACACGACTAATGGTATTTTGAAATGGCCGGGACCTTCCAGAGCTAGGTTCGACCCAAACTATATCGCAAACATGCACCAAAATGGTTTAGTTGTAATTATCGTGGCTCATTCCCAGCCCTCCGTCTGCCGACCAGCCGCCATGATTCGGAGTTGGCTAATTTCCGAGCCCGAAAGGTCCAATATCATTCCGCATGTTTCAATGCTCTCTCTTGATGCCGGGTCGTGATCTAATACTTCGGAGTAGGCGGTCAGGCCGAGACTTGTTTGGTGGCGGAGAAACCACAAGGCCGAATGAACCAGAGCGACCAATTATATTCTAGCATCGCATGGCTATCTCGAAATGGTTTAGATGCATCCACCACTAACATGCCAAAAGTCTGACAGTATGGCTTCGTGTAAGTGGCTCCTCGGGCATGGTCTGAGCAGAGGTTCTTGCTATAAAGCCGCCCTTTACTTCCTCTAATACTACAATCATTTTAATCCTCTATTCATTCTATAACCTTCTGCCTTCTTCTCTATCTTACTCCCTGGCCTCTTCTTCAAGCCCTTCATCTCCAAGCCCCATCTATCATCATGAGCGGCAGCTGTCTTTGCGGCGACATCAAATACACCATCTCTGGTGATCCCGTTGCCCAAGTGTGTTTCCTGTTCTAGCCTGCATTGCAAGTCCAACTAACACCTTCAGGCCCTCTGTCATTGCCTCGACTGCCGACGCATCTCCGGCTCCCTCTGCAGCTTCAACTGGGTCCTCCCCTCGCAGCAGCTCATCGTCGTGAACGGAACTCCCAAGACGTACACTAACGCCTCCAATACCGGCAACGCCGTCACCAGCCACTTCTGCGGCAACTGCGGCACTACTCTCTGGAGAGACGGGCCTGCCACGCAGGGCATGGTCTATCTGAAGGCCGGCACGATCGATAACGGCGACGAGCGTGTCAACGCTAGGGCGCCTGTTGCTGAGATCTTTACCAGGAGAAGGATTGAGTGGGTTCAACCGATGGAGGGTGCTCAGCAGAAGGTCGACCTCGTGTAGCCGTGGAACTGGGGATAAATTGAGTGAACGTTTCGTTCTCGCTATCCCTCATGTTTGATTCTCAAATAAACTGAACCCTATTGCCCACTGTGCTTATCAATTAGTTCCCACACTCTACGTTTACACTGTTCACTGGCCATAGTTGATTGTGATATAGCCGCCATAGGCCATGACAGGCAAAACATGCGGGATGCAGTCCCAGATGCATTCTTGGCCTCGGTGGCTTGTTCACTAGGTGCCAGCGCAGCCGTGACCTCCTCCCAGAGTGTGCGTAGTCCAGCTTCCTGTTGGATGACTAGCCACTCAGGAATCCGGGACTGGAGATCATCGTCGGCTTCCGCGACGTGAATCAGGGCGTCGAAAGATCGTAGAAGTGCATTGACGAGGTGTAACCGCACAGTAAGGTAGAGACTCTTAGCGATAGCGGCCGAGGTAGCAGAGTCATTTCTCAAAAGTCCGTTGAAGTACGCAGGAGAGCTAGTATCGGGCGATACTTGAGAAACTACAAGATCAAGACTTCCCAAGACGCGCCGAACTTGGTCGGCCACATTGATAATGTGCGTTTTGGAGTGATTCAATCCCACTGTACTCTCGATTTCGGCCAGCAGATCGACTGACGTTTGAACAATTGGGTCAACGGGGTAGAATCCCGGCCAGGCTATCCACGGGCCTTCGAATTCGGCTCTTAATGACGCAGGGTCTGCTTTTTTGGAAAAGATGTCCATGATCTTGACGGGGGTGTCAGCTGCAGGAAGAGTAGGCAAGGGAGGTGAAATACTTTTATATGGCGGCAGAATATAAAGAGATTCTGGTCCAACTGCGTATCTAGTCCTCGCTGCACCCTGGAAAGGAGCATCGCAAGCGCTCCTTTGCCATGTGGGTGACATTTTACACCAATTCCCTGTACTTCTGCACGAGGCAATTGCTGAACCAAGACCTAGCAACACTATTAGTAGAGATAACAAGAATAACCTCAGGAACGCAAACCTCAAAGAAACCGAGCACAAAGAGGGTCGCTAGGATAGAATCATCACCACCTATCGTCAAGTCCTGCATTGACCGCCTCAACATCAGGATGGCGTCTCCGTAAGACTGCCTCGCCCGGATCAGGGCATCTGACTGATGTAGCTGCCCTGACCCGCTGGCTAGAGCCGCGGCGTTGAGTGCATGGGAGAAACAGGGGGCGTGTTTCCCCGAGCCGAGAACCGGCAGGGCTTCAAAGATGCCCATACCCGAGTTCAGGAAGTAGTCATCGTAGAGCTTGAACACGTTGCACACTGTAAAGGGGCTTCCAAGCGATGGCTGGGGGGGAGACACCTCGTTGAGGTCTCGCCTCCTTCTCTGCTTGTCGACTCTGGCTTGGACCTGTTGCGCAACGAGGGCATTCTGCTGACGGTGCACCAGTTCCCAGGAGGAGGGATAACCTGAACAGCGCCCAGTTAGGCGCAGGCAGCGTTTGCAGGAGGGTTTTTGAAGATCGCACTGGGAATGCAGAGTTGATGTAGGTACTCGACAGATGAAAGGGGATGGTTGCATACCTTTACTCGACTGTCTTTACAGGTGAAACAGCCAAGCGATGGCTTTCCGCGGTTTACCATTGTGAGATAAAGCCCTGGGTCTTGGGTAAACTAAATAGTTAATGATTAGGCGTTGAGGGGAAGGGAAGAAGTTTAGGGCGTGTAAAAGTCGAAGTGAATTTGAGTTTGTGCCTTATGTCAGCAACCTAGCAGAATGGCTAGATCAGCCACAGTAGCTAAGAACTAAATCCTAATACCGAGAAACACTATGAGGTCCCCGGTATAGAGTGAGGTAGAATCTAGCTCAGTGCTCCGCGGCAACGCCTAGGTTTCTCGAGTGAGCAAATCTGACAAGGACTAGCTTACTGCGTGATATATGTAATATTGATTTGCTCGTGGTGTTGAAAGAAACCATTCGTTCTAAAGAGCCTTATGAACTAGAGGTCATGGTGTTTTACACCATTGGGTTTTGATGCTGTCATGTGTTTTTTAGCATGTTATTGTATCTTGCGTACGACTAAGACGTCGTTGAAAAATTAATAATGCGTTTATTAGTGCGTTCTTTTATATTGTGCCTGACGGAGGTTATTGATACTAACAAAACAACAGCATCTCGACTGTTCCTCCATGCAATGTCTGGGCTTCCCGAGCGGATAAGTTCAACGAAGTCTACTTCTATGCGTGGTAAAAATACTATTTATATATTATGATCTTTGAAAGACACTAATTGTCTTAATAAGCATTGTTTAATTACATAACTATTGCCAGTGCAGCTGGCTATTTAACAGCAAGCGTCGCCACATCAACACTATCGGCACGTGTTTCTGACACACACATAGTTATAAGTCATGTATGCAATTGTGTTCCTTTCAAACCGCGAGAATCATAGTCGACCAGGAGGCCTCGCTCAAAAGGCACAACATCCCTGCTCATCCGGCCGAGCGGAATTAGGTCTCTCAGGCAATACCTTTCCCCACGGAATATTTCCATGCGCTGGTCCGTTTAATTCACCGTCTTTTACTCAACATACACAATTAAAGATGACTTAGCTTCATACTAGGTGAGCCCAGTGCCCGAGTTGGAAAGAGTCCCGAGACCATCCCACGCACGCAAACCACCTAGGAAATGCGCAATCCCCAAGTCCGACTTTATAGTTGGTCACCTGCCAAGTCGGCATTTTAAGCTTTTACCCTTTTTACTAAGCGCACCATTGAACCCATGGCAGGAGAAGGTCAACGGACGAAGCCGACAGCTCCGAAGTCAGAGTTTCAGGAACGAGGTCCTTTCCCCAAAGTAACAGCGGGACCACTCACAGGATTCCATCAATCGTTTTGTTTGTCCGCCCCGGGTCGAGTTTCATTCCGACAGGGTCAGGCTGCCGGGATCGTCGAGGCGTCAACCCCTGACTGGCGGGAAATATCAACCCACGTCTCATAGGGGCCTTGGCATTTACGGGTGAAATGTCCCGATTTAGTAGACACGGAGCAGGACATGCCACTGTCTTGTTTCGTAAACGCGCCATTGACCGCATGTTTATTGAGTTTTGGCTATAGCTATTTTGATATAGATTGTTAAGTTTGTTATATATACGACCTAAGGAACTCCCTCAATTTTAAGGTCACCCTCGTCGATTCTGCTCAGTCTCTGGATAATCTGCACCTTGTCAAAATGAAGTTTACTATTTCCTCTCTCACGGCCTTGGCCCTTGGTGCCATCAGCGCTGCCGCTGCGCCTACTGTCTACTTCTGTGGTGACAGCACCATGGCCAAGAACGGTGCCAACGACGGATCTACAGACGGCTGGGGCAACTACATTGGCCAATACCTGACTGCCCCTGTTGTCAACAAGGCTATTGGTGGCCGATCCGCCCGCTCTTACTGGAACGAGGGTCGCTTCCAGGAGGTTGCCAACCTTGTCAAGTCTGGAGACATTGTTGTCATTGAGTTCGGTCACAACGACGGTGGCTCCCCTGAGAAGAACGACAACAAGCGCTCTGACTGCCCCGGAGCTGGCAAGGAGACTTGCATTTCGGACGTCACCGGCGAGACCGTCTACACCTTTGTCTTTTACGTCAGCCAGGCCGCCAAGCTCATGACCGCCAAGGGTGCCACCGTCATCCTCAGCTCGCAGACCCCCAACAACCAGTGGGAGACCGGCACCTTCAACTCTGCCGCCCCTCGCTTCGTGGGCTACCAGCAGACCGCCACCAAGGCCCTGGCCTCGTCGAGCGTCACCTACGTCGACCACTTCCAGGCCGTCACCAACATGTACCAGAAGCTGGGCAAGGACGCCGTCAACGCCTTCTTCCCCAAGGACCACACCCACACCAGCCCTGCTGCTGCCAAGGCCGTCGCCCAGGCTTTCGTGCAGGCCGTCTACGAGGAGCTGAACGGCAAGACGAGCCTGAAGCCCTATGTCAAGACCCCCATCACCAAGGTTTACTAGAGTGGGATTTATGGCGGGTTAAAATGATGTCTTTCTTGTTGATAGTTTGTGTGTTTGAGTATAGAACGTGTCTATGAGCCATGATATTGTACATAACGGGTTACTAGAGTAGCGAGGCCTCGAAAAATATCTGAAGGCTTGATGCCTACTCTTGCTTGCATTCGTTCCCATATTCATTCTCAAAGCGTTGTGAGTTTGCTGTGCGACTTTTCTAATCAATTCGGTTTTATTACAGAGCCATGAGGCCGATAATGCACATGCCCCATGCATCCAACTCATTCGAAGTAAGTTAGGTCATGGCTTGAAGCACACATTCGAAAATTGTAGCTTAATCACAGTCGAGATTTAAATCACCATGCTGTTTAGCACTAACTACAGAGTAGCAACTGTGTCTTGGGGCTGTTTTTAATACAGTTATAATCCCAAAGCTAGCCTTTTCACCCCAGCAGCCATCTATTCTTTCATTTTAATCAAAGGAACGCTTGATACACCCTCAAGGAGCCCGAGCCAGGACAGTACCCATCTTGGAGTACGTGTTGCCAGTAGACGCAACAAAGTCGTCGGGCGATAGACCAGCCTGGGGCTGGAAAACACAGATGATATCACTTCCTCCAAAGGCAAAGTACGAGATCTCATCACCCTTCTGCAGCTTGTCTCCCTCCTTGACAGTCATCTTGACTGAAGAAACCTGGGCCATACCGATGGGCAGGACAGCAACCTTGCCGAGGACGGGGTTGTCAATTACGCAGAGGCCTCGTGTTTGGAGGAACTGGGTCATGTTAGCTTGTTAAACTATAAACATATTTTGATAGAATTACCTGGTAGCCAGGGGTATCTGGAGCATCCGGTCCGCACATGACACGGATCGGCTCACACTTGGAGTTGACCTCAAGGTAGCAAGCACCCTGGATGTTCTTGACCTCAAGAACCTTTCCAGATACAGGTGCGTGCTGTCGGTGGTAGTTGAAAGTGTTCAAGAAGGCATGCATCCAGACACCGCCATGGAAGCTCTCTGCATACTGGCTGCCCTGCAGCAGCGAGCTGATGGTCCAGGGAAGGTTCTTGATGTAGATGAGGCCATCGGACTGAATGTTGACAATGCTCTGGTTGGGCACCGAGTTGTCGTAGGTACAATCAGCCGGGTAAACAATGACCTTGTCGTTGTTTTGGTCGGCAATAGGCCGAGAGCCGGGCTTGAGCCTCCGGTAGAAGAACTCGTTGAAAGTTCGGAAGCCACCAGGAGGAACAAGGGCCTCATCGTAGTTGTACTTTGGTGAGTCCTTGAAGGTTTGAAGGGACTCAGGCGTGATGGATGCCGGTGTATCCATGAAGAGGCCGATGAGCTGAGCATAGACGACTATCCAAGACGATAGCCAAGTAAGTGGCTGACCAACCTCATTAGGGTTGATCTCAGTCTGGAGGCCCTTCATCGGAGGTTGGTCCATGATAAAGTAGAACATGCACAGGATGTTGTAGATATCCTTGCCCTCGAAGTTCTCAGTGGGAGTCCACTTGAGGAGATCATTGGCAAAGACGAGGAAGGAGCGAGAATCATGGATCTTCAACTTGTCCATGAACTCGGGGATCTGCTCATAGGCAGTAGACACGGCCTCATCTAGGGCTCCGGGCTCAGCCTTCTCGAGGTAGCCCATGAGGAGGACGATGACGGGGTTAAAGTGGATGGGAATCTCCCCGGGGACGGGCACGACGGGGGGGAGGAATCCCTTTCCGACGCGTCCGATGGGGGAAGCGAAGGAGGGAGGTGGCTGGAAGCCGATCTCGGTATCGGGGGCGGTGGGAAGGCCAGACATGGTGAAAGCTCAAGGGGTCACGATTGATGAAGAAGAAGTGATGAGGAAAGGTGATCTGAGTGGTTTGATGAAATTGAAAGACTGGAAGCTCTCTGAGGTTTATATAGACGACGGATCCAAACCCTATGGTTTATAAAAGTGGTGTAGATCGCCGGGAGCTATCCACGGGCACTAGGTTCCTCCCGACGGGCGTTGTTTTCTCGTTTCGGCTCATCGGCTTGCCAATGTCTCAGAGCTAGCTAATCAGAGATCTCTGCAAAGAATCTGCGCCGTCGAGCTGTTGATCAATGAGCTATCTGTGTCTTACAACCCCGCGCCTGTGTCTCACGACCCCGCTTGACAGTTGTGTGTAAATATGCTGTGCGAGCAAGATTTCAAGCAGGGCGACAAAGACAGAATGCCGAGAGAGGGGCCTTCCAGATTTAGTCAGGTACAGGATGGAGGTGGCGAGTGTCAGATTCAGCTCTGAGCTTTGTTTATGTACATCCAACAAGCTCATATCAATGGGGTATCTGCATCCACGTTGCAAATGGATTTCCTCAAACCCCGGTGATATTCGCCATGTCGTAAAGAAATTACCGATACCCCATATGAAGCATGCTCATCAAGGTTACCAGGCAACCCCATTGCGGAAAGAAGCTACAATGTCTCGCGGGAGCTCTGTGTCTCGTTCGAGCTGCAGACATGTGCTGCAAGATACACCAAAGATGTTCAAGCGGGCTCCAATAGGAAGCTGATTCAAGGCACGCACAGCAGCCTCAACGTCACTACCGACAGATGAGCTGAACCATCCCATTCCCAAACTGAGCTCTCTGCTTTCGGATCTGCGGTCGTGGAAGGCCATGTTTCACTTTCCTTGAAAATATCGCCATGTTTCTGCAATAGACCTCGTACTAGCTTCACTTACAGCCAGTCGATGGGTAGTGGGATTCAGGGAGGCGGATCTCGGATTTCTTGTTGTGATGAGAATGGCATGATAATTGCATTTAGACTCAAGTCACAGTGACTTAGGCAGTCTGGTTCTTATTCAAGTAACGATTGATATAAGCTTCATGATGTAGCTTTCTAGGGGATGATCGACAAAGCGTACTCGGCTGCGTTAGATTGGCCAAAAGGTGGAATACTTCTGTTCTACTTCAATGCAGTCGGCCGAAGACGGAGTCACACACGTCTTTCCTATCTACGGGAGGTCAACTGGTGTTACTGCAATGTCACATGTATGCAGTGTGGCAGCTCCCAGTCACTGGGCTTTTTCCTGGATCAACAACCCAAAGTATTCAATTCCAGGCTACTTGAAGAGGTGCAAAAGAGAAACTAAGATCCTGCGAAGGAGATTTCTTTCAACAATATGTTGCTCTTCTCCGTATATGAGCTGGTCGGAGTAACTTTCCTGCACTGTAACCATTCAAGCAATCTCAAAGACACATCACTGGGCATACGTCCATTGGATAGAGTTGAAGGAAATCTATTGGCCATTCACATATGTGATAATGCGCTCGCAAAACCCTATCCTCGACCAGTTAGCAAAAGGGGTTAGTATCGGCCCAGATCGGCCCATTAAGGTTCCGGAAACTCAACCTCAACTGTATACCAGGAAGGTTTGTTCCTATCTCATAACCCTATTACTCGGAAACGAGATAAATATGATTGTATGTCCCTCGATGTACCGGATTCCCTCACCAGAGTCGATACCAATGGTTCAATGGTCACATGCGCGATGAGCCAGGTATGGAGGGTTATAAGAATGAACAATATGTTCGTAGACGTATTCATGGTTCTTTTAAGGCCAGCCATCTGGGTAGTGCAGCCACGCCAAGACAGACCTTGAGTGTTTACTGATTCAGCAAGCGAGAAGACACACTTACTGAGATCAACCCGTATTTCTCGCTTTCATCAGTAAATAAGAACTCTGCTTTACTTAGACTTCAAAGAGAGTGCTAGGGAAATATTTAAGCGGCAGCGGGCCTCACAAAGTGTATGAGGCGTAATACCAGCAAAGGGTCAGAAGTCTTGTTCACTTTGCCGACAAGTAAATGACAACATGATCTAAATCTTTAGATTTTATTAGCACATTTTAAACTTATGCTAGCCTATCTTTATGATGAGTAATAGCTAAGGATTTCTGTCGTTCTGGCGCTTTATTCATTTCTTCACTCTTGTCGCACCCCACGTGCGTCTCCACTTTTCACCCAAGGACGGTTGCTCCTTCCCGAACTAGGTGCCTACCCATCACATGAGACTTTCTTCGATGCAAAATGGCCACCTTCACGAATGCATCTTCTCTTTTCACTATCGGCCTCCCCCAAACTTTTTTTACAATGTCGAAAACATTCGTTGATGTCACCAGCGCCGCTGTGCCCTTTCCGTTTACGGATTGTGAATCCCGTCAGTAGCCCGCTCCTCCAACTCCCCTTCCGCTGCAGGCATTCTCCCAATCTCTGATTGAGGTGCCCTCTGGGCCTTTTCCTCTTCGCCGCGAGATGCCAGGTAGGATTCCGAAAGTCTTGAGATACATAGAGTATAGCATATTAATTTATATTTAGTTTCCGTCATTGAGAACGACGCTGAGGACAGGCTGGAGCTTCTCTGCGAGCTTGCTCGCGAAGAGAATTTGGGCGCCGTTGTCGCCCAACTCACCAGTTCCGATCCCAACTGGAGCCTCACCTTTGAGGAGCTGAAAGGAGGCCGCAGCTGCCTAATCCCTGGGATGGAGTGTCGTGGCATTTGGAACCACACCGACAAGGTTGCAGCCAAGAAGCACTACAGCAACCAATCGCATCTTGTAAGTCTCATCAATTTATGATTTGTTCTTTCGTTATCCACATGATATTAACGTGCTCGATTTAGGCTTGGGACCGCAAGATGGCCAGAGAGGCCGCTCGTCTCCCCCCTGCCGTCCCTTCTCCTCTTCCGCGCCCCGACCTTCGACCTACAATGGTCATCGCCTTCCCCCCCCCCCCCTGGCGCCCAGGCCCCCTCCTCTTCAGAGGTAGAGATGGAGTGGGAGCCAACAACTCCTGACGATGTCTCTCCCCGGCTCCCTCTTAGTAGGGATGCCGTTATTCCAGACTCCCAAGAAGACCAAGACGATATCCTCTTTTCTCCTCTGCCTAAGGGCACCGTAATCCCAGATTCCGAGGAAGATTCGGATATCACGTTCGCACACGTTCTGGCCAAGAGATTGTATGATGACAAGGTACAAGGACAAAAACATAGTCTAAGGATTATCCTCTTTCGGTACATATTTAAGCCTTATTTTAGGATAATAAGTATTCAAGAATCTTTACATCTTTAGATATAACTCTTCTAAACGCCAGAAGTTCAGTAGTGACACACAGTCCAGTCATACACGGTTCTTAGGTTTGCACTTTGAGATGTTTCCATGCCTTTTCCTTCTTTCGATCTTATCCTACCTACAGAACATAATCAACGAACATGAACCCGGCGAAATCCCACCAGTACATACATCCCTTCAGGCTCATTCACAAGATGTTTCTCTCTGACATTAGAGGATGCAGCTGGTTTCAGAGTCGAGAACAACGCTCTGAATGAATCAGGCGTCCGGGCCCTGGTTCTCAAGGCCACAAGTCTCCGCCCTGAGCTGCCAGTGACGTCCCGGGTAGACTACTTCCCATTCATGATGAATGGGACATCTATGGCCCACCCCCATGGTATCACTGGGTGCAAGCCGCTGTCGCCCACACAGAACGCTCTTGTTGACATGCCGAGCATCACCATCCTCGGTCTTCCATCTCTGCATCGCGACAACACCAACAAGCGCATTATAGCCCTCCCAACGCCCATTGCCAAGCTGAGCTTCAATCCAATTCAGTCCATAATGGATGAAACGCAAGTGCTTGGAGGGCTGCAGTATGTCCTTGGGCCAAACGCCACCTCGCAATTTGGTCCGGACTTCAATTCTGGGACCATCTGGACGCATGAGTTCGTCCCTGAACTTGATATGGACTCTTTGCCTCTGAGAGCTTGGTCCTTGCGTCCAGACCTCAGCCCCACGCTCCCTCTACAACATTTTGTTTTCCCGCACGTGGCGGAGACCTGGGACCAAAAGATGCCGTGCAGAAGGGAATGACTGATGCATCTTGGCGTGTTGGACAAAGTTGAACTTCAGGTTGGCGATGACAGGCTGTACTACTACCAAGACATGCTGTTGGAGAACGAAGCCCATCTCAACCCCCAAGCGCCGTTCCCAACATCCTCACGCGCGCATCGTGGAACCGGGACGGATCCTCTCGTGTTAGAGATAGTGATGCAAAACAACTGGCAGAACGACAGAACGAATGTCATATATAGACGACTCTACTCGAATGATTATAAAAGAATAATCATAAAAAGATGTAATACTCTCAAAGTCGTTTATAAAATTTATATCTTATTTAATGCATTTTTAGTATTATCCTTAGAGTAGGTCATTCGTAAGTATCTTCATCTTTTGTCAACCTACCCGTCCCCTGGCCAGAACCCCTACGGCATGGAACGCCCATGTCGACGCCCTCTACCCCCCCTTCGAACCAAGAGGCGAGGCTTAAGGATCTTATCATTCTTAAGGCTGCTGCCAACAACTTGCGAAAGGACGGGGATATTGGCGAGATCGAAGGCCATGTCCTCCAGCTACTTCCGGACCCCGTACAATCACCCACAGAACAGTCCCCTGCTGGGGTGGTGCTACTGCGTGTTGGGGCGGCCGTCGCCCGGCTGAAGACCGAGCTCGATCTCTCTCAGCTTGCTGAGCTTTTCCAGCCCTTCTCCTAAGGCCACAGCGACGGGTACGGGACCTCCGACAACCCTTTGGTGGTTGACGCTCCTCCCACTAGCCAGGCTCTCACCACTGGTTCGACTCCCTCTACCTCTGCTGCCACGGTATCTCCTATCAACGCCTCGCTCCCTACCGTTTCTTTCTCGTTTTCTCTTTCTACCTCGACAGTGACTGCCCCTGCCTCAACGGCGCCAGTCTCCAACCCCATATTCCCGACGGCTCACTCGACAACTACCGGCCCTGCCTCTACAGTTACCGCATTTACCTCCAACCCCGCCCCGGCACCTACCATACAAGTAACAGACGTCTTTCAACGTTCGGAGAGCCAGGTTCGGTCCATGGCCTCTCCTAGCTACGTGGAGAAGTATGCGGGGAACCGAGATGAAGGACGAAAACGCATCACACCTGAACCTGGTCTCTTCAAGACCTTCTCAGAGTGGGATGACTGCGAGAATAAGCCAGTCACACCTCCGCAAACTCCCGACTGGCAGCATCTTTGGAGGCTGACAGGGCTATTGTCATATTCTGGGGACTTCATCTCCAGGGTCTCTTACCTGGCGAATATGACCTGCTTTTTGCGTTGTGCGAAAAGCGCGGTGACTTTGCTCAAGCGCATCCTTATGACAAGTTTAATGCGGTGACATCGATGCTTGAGGCTCATTTCTGGTCTGATGTAAAACACGCGGATGAGTGTCGGACTAATTTGCTACACGCTGAATAGGGCGCTTACCGATTCGTTATTAGAAGTCAGATTAAGGTCTAAAAGTTGCACATTTAGTAACAAACAATTAGTTAGGGCTTCTCCGTTGTCATGCCTTGTCACAGGCTCAGGGCTTGCCCCGCATCTTAACGTTGACATGTACCTCTGTACCCCTGACAGGTTAGCTAAACTTTCATACCAAGACATCCAGCCCTCTTTTCACAAGCCTACATAAATACCGCCACAGGCCGCCGTTGAAGGGTTATCCTCCACCTTCTCTTCTAAGCCTGCGCGGCTTGTTAGAGCCATGACACCGCCAAACCCGCAGAAGCCCAGCCCTCCACAGAAAGAATATGCCTTCGTTACACCTCATCAGCATGGCGCCCGAAGCCATGCCATGCGCGAGCATTGGAGGCAGCGTAGGCATAAGAAGGATCTCGCCAAGCGGCAACGAGAACACCGGCCTCAGCATGTGTTGCTGCCAACACCTTCAACGAGCGAGGCGGCCGACTCACAGCCCTCAACCGAGACGACCGACACGGGCCCGGAGAGCACCGTTTTAGCTGGCGGAGGAATGTTTGATCCTGCCATGTTTGAGACTGATATGGACTCGATGATGAACGGAGTGCCTGGTCAAGCAATGTCTGGGATGAATCTCGCCCTGGGATCAGCTCGATTGGATCCCTTTGATCAGTTTCCAGTCCTGCTCACCACCCAACACCACAAGCTTCTCCATCACTGTGAGTGACGTTCAGCAGTGTATCAGTTGGATCTAATACAATCTATAGGGTTGAGCACATATGCGACAATGATGTTCGACGACGTGCACAGCCAGGCCTTCAACCCGATGCGCGACGTCTGGTGTCCTCTCGACCTGTCCAACGCGGCATCTTTCAACGCCATCATGGCTCATTCAGCTGCCCACTTGGCTCGCATGCAGGGTCTCCGCCAATCAAAGGAGGCGCTCAAGTTTAAGGCTGAAGCGGTGCGGATTGTCCAGGTCTGGATGGATGATCCGCAACGCGCTCTAAGTGATGATGTGCTGGCCGCTGTCTTGCGCCTGCTGACTTATGAGGTATGGCAGAGATTGAAGATTTTCCATTTGGGTACTGACGTATTATTTTATAGAGATATTGGGGAACCGAGGCGGAGTGGCACGTCCATTACAATGGCCTCTCAAACTTGATCCAGGCTCGTGGTGGGATAGAAGCACTTCAGAGCAATTGGCGGCTCGGACTCACGACATTCCTGCAAGACGACCACTCCATACTCGTTTCTCATAATAGCTGACACCTACCAGGGTATCCCTCATGTCCAAGCCGTCGTGGTTTGACTGCTCCAATCAGATCGAGGAGCTCTCCAGCCAACATTTGGACGCCCACCTGCATCCCATCCTGGGCGACACGGTCAATCTTCATCGTATCCGCTGCTTATGGCTGTTGTCATTTGTACAGGATGTAGGGACCTTTAGAGTCAATTCGCCAGATGTTTACGCTCACGGGACAAGCCAATTTCCAGCCATCCAGGAAGCCCTGGGTCTACTGAAGCTACACTTGAGACAAAATGAAGCCGGTTCGATACGACAGGATGCCTGCACCAAGTCCGAGTTTACGAGGCTGGCATGTCTGTTTTTTATCTGCATCCTGCTACAGCAGTCCACCTCCAACTTCAGTCCTGCTACAGACCTATCTGGTCACAGATCTTACGACGCTCAGTTGGTCTCGTACTTGAACATGTTCCTCGATTCAGCGAGACCTCAGTGGCACGGATCCATCGACAATCTCTACACGGCACTGTTCTCTACCTTTGACGCCAGTGCAAGAGCGGGACTCAACATGGAGTACATCCGGAATATGACGGGGGTAATGGCCTCTATGACTGGCGGTGTGCGGTACGGAGTTGAACGATGCCTGTTGAATATTCTTTGTCGCACTGAAAGCAACGGATTTGACGCATTCGATGAGGAGTGGACGCCGGATTCATTACTATCCCAAATACCCCCTCAATAATAAAAAGGAAAGATCAATATGCATTGACCATGGTACGAGGTGCATCAATGGCTTGGGGCTTCACCGTGAGTCGACTTCTGGGACAAGCCAAGATAAAGCGGTGACGGGATTCGGACCCAGGCCTCGGGTTCAGCTGGCCTCGTTACCTGTTCACAACTTGTACATGCGCTTCCTCATTACTCGGTCTCACCCTTGGCCCCCTAAATGTCACAGTTAAGACCTGATTGGCGAGAGAGGTTCTGTGCTCAAAATCAGAATGACGATGATGGCTTGACTATGTCCTCTTATGGAAGGACTACACAGCCAATGGCAGCGTAGGAAAAAAAACAAGAGCGAGTCGGGCCGACGGTGTGTCAAACCTCCCGGGACCCAGCCTACTCAGGGGAGACTGATATTGAGAGTTACTGTTACTGGGTCTTTGATTTTGTGCCGGGGAATTACTGGCAACAACAAAGCCGTGAGAGTACCAAGACCTGAGGTCTCTGTGCGAAATACCCTCGGAGTAATACTTGCTTGGACCTCGTATGGTAGAAATGTTCAACAATTCTACTTAACGCTGCATTGCGCCTGTATATTCACGCCTGTGTCCTCTGTAGCTCATCTCTATATCAAATCCCTTCACCGTTAGACTCCATCCCTTTGTTTCCGCTGTCTATGGCGTCCATGGATGGTGCGCATCAAGCGGTAGCTAAGATTGCCTGATGAGCTCAACTGCCTCGCGGATACGCGCACCTAGATCCGAGTCGACCCGTGAAAAGAGATCTGTAGGACAAATTGATTAGCAAGAATACAGCATTGGCAGTATTGACTCACCATAGACCATGCCGCGGAGCTTGTCGTTCTTGACATTTGCCACATTGTCAGCAAGATTGTCAATGAATCTCTCCTGGTGTCCCTTGTCCCTCCCTAGAACCTTCCAGAGCCCAGTTGCCTGCTCAAAGTCTTCAGGTCCGACAGTGGTTGTGAAGTTGGAAACTTCTCCGACCCATTTCTCGTGGTTGGTAAAGGTAGGCGAAACCGTGCCCCCAGCGGCTGTCGTCCTGAAGGTGGTAGGCTTGAGCATGGAGCCGATGTAGTTTGGGTCGTCGCCGTAGTTGGTTCCAAAGTTCATGAAGCCATCTCGTTGAAATGGACAGTAAACTGGAGACTTTGCGGCGTTTGTTGGGAGCATTTGGTAGTTTGTTCCGAGTCGGTAACGGGCGGCGTCAGGGTACGAGAACATGCGAGCTTGCAGAACTGGGTCTTGTCAATGTATGGTTCAAGTTATTACTGGTTTTGGCACTCCACATACCGGGATCAGCAGATGGAGCCCATCCTGGAACCATGGTCGAAGGGGAGAAGGCAGCTTGCTCAATGTCGGCAAAGTAGTTGCGTGGCTATCAAGTCAGCATCATCGTTCAAAGCCAACTAGCGCTGAGACTCACGTTTTCGTCCAAAGTCAGCTGTGCAATCTTGCGAAGAGGAAAGTCTCCGTGCGGCCAGACCTTGGTCATGTCGAAGATGTTCCACTTGTAGTTCTCTGCCTGCTCGGGACTCATGACTTGCACAAACACGTCCCACTTCGGATAGTCCTTCTTCTCGATCGCTTCGAAGAGGTCGTGTACGAGATAATCGGGGTTTTCGCCGGCGATTTTCGTGGCGGTCTTTCGATCAAGGTTCTTGACGCCGAGCTGGCTCTTGATGTGCATCTTGATGTAGCTGAAAGAGCCATCCTATTATAGCAACCGTTAGGTGAGTACATAAGATGGAAATCGGGGAGACGAACCTCCTTGGTAAACTTGTAAGTGTGGCCGCTGTAGGCGTTCATGGTGCGGAGAGAAGCAGGAGTGCCGCGGTCGCTGAACAGATGCATCAGCTCGTGGATGCCTTCTGGATTGCCGACATGGAAGCTAGTAGAATGTTAGTTGCGCCCGGCGTCCGGCGTGTATCATCCTAACATACTCCCAGAACTACTGCCATGTCAGTATCGAGCAAGAGTCACCGTTTCAAATCAGGACATACCATATCAGCATTCGGCATGTTGGTCTTGGGATGCCGCTTGTGAGACCGGTTCAGAGACGGAAACTTGACAGGATCTCTGATAAAGAAGACAGGCTTTCTTCGTCAACCTCTAATCTGCTTCTGTGGGAAGGATCACGTACAGTGTTGTTGAACACGAAATCAAGGTTGCCATCGTCAGTGTAGAGCTTCATTGCCCAACCGTGTACGTCTCGGACTGTATCAGCGGATCCTCGCTCAGGCCCAACAGTTGAGATGCGAAGAAGACACTTGGTCTTCTTGCCAATTGCGCTGAGGAAGCTGGCCGAGGTAAGGTCGGAGCAGTCATCTGTAACTTCGAGTTCGCCGTATGCGCTTCATCACGTCAGAGAAAGGTTTTCGAGAGTTTGAAAGGCATACCCTGCTGCTTTCGCGTGGACGACACTTGATGGAGAGTTAGCCAGAGGTAGAAGATTCTTGCCGGGACACTTACCGCTCAGGAATTCGCTCACGAGCAAAATGTGCCAAGGTTTCGAGCAGTTGTGTGTCCTGAAGCAGGACGAGACCTCCGCCGGAGCCATTCCGCAACTGGACACTGGTTGCGTTGCTAGGCTGGGGGCACCCTGTAGGACAGTGAGTTTTATGTCCTGCGACCCTGAGACTTGGGGGCTTACCTTCGGCCAGGGTGTAGACTGGGGCCATGGTGGTGAACGTTCAAGGTAGCTTTTGGTGGAGATTGGAAAGGGGGGTTGGATTCAAGCTAATACTGGAGCTTGGAATGAAGCTTCTTAACATGACAGCTGCGGTCATCTTTATAACTAATCGCCTCGATCTGATTCATTCCCTGGAAGTGCCTACAACGGTTGTCCTCTGCCGGAAATGGTAGAAGTGACGTAGCTGATGCTTTCAATCAAGACGGAATGGCGGCATGTCAGACAAGACGTTGCTGATGTGCTGGCAGCAAGGGTAGGAAGTCGGCATGAGGACGAAGAGGATCATGTCTCTATTGCTAGGTTGTTTATTCGTAGAGTAGTACTACCCAAAAGAGCCAAGCTCACCTTCGGCAGGCCAGAGCCCGATGAATGCCAATCAAAACACGGGCCCCCATCCGGCATCGCCGGAATTGTGGGTCAACTACCGGCCAAGGGCGGCCGACGGCTATCCGGCTCCCCGATACGGGCTATACTCCTTGCCGAAGCCCGAGATGATAATGGAGGAGAAACCTGGCTTGAGTTTAGACTATGCATGAAGTGAGGAGTTGAGACGGCATCATGATGAAACTCTGCTCCGAGCTGAGCATCCATTACTACCGCACATGTAACAAAGCCTCGCGATAACTGGAGTAGGTAAACATAGGCCGCTGGTTTTGGAAGGACTATCTACCCAATTGTTCTTCTTGAAGTTATCTACCCCGCGTGGATGGAATGGCAGCTACGTGGAAGTTTGATTTCATGTTGATGCAGTGGCTCACAAAAGTGAGGGGATCAAGATGTCAAGAGCTCGAGAAGCAAGATAAAAGGCGGGGAGAAGACCTGAGTTGACCTTCTACTATCGAATCAACCAGTACAACACAAACAACTCTCAAACATTCATCATCAATCATGGTCAAGAACGGCTCTCATTTCGACTTTGTCGTCGTCGGAGGCGGCACAGCCGGCAATGTCGTCGCAGGTCGCCTGGCCGAGAACCCGAACGTCAGCATCCTCATCGTCGAAGCCGGCATCGCCAACCCGCAAGACGTCCATGAGATTACTACGCCCTCGTCTGCCATGAGCCTTCGTGGCAGCAAGCACGACTGGGCTTACAAGACCACCATGGTCAAGCGCGATGACTATGAGCGTATCGAGAAACCCAATACTCGCGGCAAGGCTCTGGGTGGAAGTTCATCGCTGAACTATTTCACTTGGATCCCCGGTTGCAAACCCACGTTTGACATGTGGGAGGAATACGGCGGCAAGGAATGGACTTGGGATCCTCTTGTTCCATACCTTCGCAAGAGTGCCACCTACCACGATGATCTTGGTCTTTATCCCAAGGATCTTCAGAAGCTTGGAAAGGGTGGACCACTTCCCATCTCTCATGCGGAGCTTCTAGATGACCTCCAGCCCTTCCGTGACCTCCTCACTGAGGCCTGGAAGGACCGTGGTGGCACTTTGACTGAGAACATCTACGATGGTGAGATGATTGGGCTCACTCACTGTGTGGACACCATCTATAAGGGTCAGCGCTCTGGAAGTTTCTTGTTTGTTAAGAACAAGCCTAACATTACTATCCTTGCCGAGGTGCACTCCAAAAAGCTCATCATTGACGAAGCGAGCCGCGAGTGCAAGGGCGTCACCGTCATCGACTCGTCTGGCGCTGAACTGAGCTTCTACGCCACCCGCGAGGTCATCCTCTCGCAGGGTGTCTTTGAGAGCCCCAAGCTACTCATGCTCAGCGGCATCGGCCCCAAGAATGAGCTTTCCAAGCATGGTATTACCACACTCGTCGATTCCCGACACGTCGGTCAGAACTTGCTTGATCACCCCGGTGTTCCTTTCGTTCTCAAGGTCAAGGACGGCTATGGTATGGATGACCACCTTCTTCGGGCGGGACCTAAGCATGATGGTGCCGTGTCCGCCTTCAGCAAGGGTCACGCCGGACCCATGGGATCGGGTCTTCTCGAGATGGTCGGCTTCCCCAGAATCGACAATTATCTCGAGAAGGACGCGCAATACAGGGAGCGCAAGGCAGCCAACGGCGGAAAGGACCCCTTCTGCCCTGACGGCCAGCCGCATTTCGAACTCGACTTTGTTGCCATGTTCGGCAGCGCCTTTCAGTGGCACTACCCAACCCCCAAGAGTGGCTGCCACCTGAGCGTCGTCGTCGATCTCGTCCGCCCAGTCTCGGACCCCGGCGAGGTGACGCTCAACTCTGCCGATCCTCTCGTTCAGCCCAACATCAACCTCAACTTCTTCGCCGACGATCTCGACATCATTGCGATGAGGGAGGGTATTCGGTTTAGCTACGACGTCCTGACAAAGGGTAAAGGTTTCAAGGACATTGTTCTGGCCGAGTACCCTTGGGAGATGCCTCTTGACAATGACGAGGAGATGCACCATGCTGTTCTCGACCGTTGCCAGACTGCTTTCCATCCTTGCGGAACTGCACGTCTTTCCAAGAACATTGACCAGGGCGTCGTGAGCCCGGAGCTGAAGGTGCATGGGATCTCAAAGCTGCGTGTCATTGACGCATCTGTCATTCCTGTCATTCCGGATTGTCGTATTCAGAACTCGGTGTACATGGTGGGTGAGAAGGGAGCGGACATGATCAAGGCAGAGCATAAAGATCTGTACTAGGTTCACCTATGAAGACACTATGCCTGTGGGGTCAACACAGTAAGCTTGCAAATCAGAAGGATCTATAATAAATTAAACTCAAATTCTCAAGTCCAATTGAAACAAAATCCAGAAACGTGGTTATAAAATGGGGCGCCAAGATCTTTCGGTGTCTTTGCTTGGAGGAACAAGTCGCCCACATGCTGTCCCAAGAGTTGCGAGCATCATCCTCCTGCAGGTTTTGCGCAGCCAACTTTGAGCCCTCTGCCGATCAAAAGAATAAACCGGATAAAGGCAAATACTAATTAATATTCATAAAGAGCATGACAAGAGCTCTAAGCCCCTGACTTTGTCTCGTTACCGCGACAAAGATGATGAGGGTGAAGTTCTCACAAGCTCATGGTTCTTTTCAACGTACCCTATACCCCAAATGGTCCAACACGCGTTTCCCCAAACTCAATGCTTTCTGAACTATTCCTGACTTGGACTATTCACGAGGATCCAGGGGTTACCGGATCATCTTTCGAAACAAACACTGACCAACGTTCATGTTAAGTAGCCAACCATCTCTCAGTTCGCTTCGACGCAGCACAAGGCCAGAAACGGTAGGATCTGACGCTAATGATCCTTGGCTTCCGGAAGCCCCGGATCGAGACAGGGTTCATTGGCTCGTAATTGGTCGTTGAGACCTCCAGCTCGGGTTCGCGTTCGCGTTGCTCGGGTTCATCAACGCCCAGACCTTGGTAAGCTGATTGTGTCCCTTTAAAGCGAAGCTCGGTACGAGACCGAGCTCTGTTGTCACCACATTTACGTTTTCTGTGGTTGAATCATTCTTTCTTGAGTCTCGATTTGTCCGTGTCAATATGCAGCAAGCTAGATCCACTCGTGCGGGATACAAGAAATCCCGAAATGGCTGCACGAGATGCAAGAAGAGACGAGTCAAGGTATGTTGCCCTTCAAGGCTGGTTTAGAGAATCGACTGACTGGCTATAGTGCGATGAGGAAGTTCCATGCTCGGCTTGTGTGAGGCACAAGGTTCCATGTAGCCTTGCATCTCCCGATGGCGAGCATGAAGGTATTCACATACCCGACCGGTCTCTCCATCCACCCAACCCTAGCTCTTCTGGCTTCAACTTTTCGTCATTGCTCTGTGGGTCCCTGTTCGAAAGCCCTCGAGAAGACGCAGACTGTTGGGTTGCCAACGTTGAGCTCATGTTTCATTACTCGACTGTCACGTATAAAACGCTTTGCTTTTCAGACCAGGTTGTGTCAACGTTCCTGCACGACATGCCTCGTCTGGCTCTCTCTCATCCGTACTTTCTGCGAGAGATTTTATCACTCTCCGCATATCATCTGGCCTATCTTCATCCTGAAAAGCGGCAGTCGTATGTTCTGCTGGCCTCCAAACACCACGACCTGGCTGTTAGAGGTATCCGAGAAGTCCTCGCGGGGCCAATAACGTCTGCCAACTGCCATGCACTATACGCTGCCGCGATATTTATTGTTATCAACAAATTCGCCGCCTTCCCTAGTTGCGAGGACTATCAAGCACACGGATGCTTGATGCCGATTCAGGCACTGGTTGAGATGTTTTCTCTTGTCAACGGCATCAGTGCTCTCCTGATGTCCTCGGAAGGAAAAAGCATTCTTAATGGGCCACTAAAGGATTTTTTCAGCCGGTCTATTGTTCCTTATCCGCCGAGCGAACTGTTCCATGGGCTCTTAACTCGTGTACCCGAGCTCAAACTCCGGGCAGAGTCGGACGCTTTGGACCCGAAGGCGAAACTCATTTTAATCACGACCCTTCAGTGTTTTGCCGAATGCCTTGAAGATACAATTAATCGTCCAACCGTGTCGTGTCCACCAGAGATGCGTGTCCAGTTCATGTGGCCAATGATGGTCACGCGTGACTTTCTCGACTTGGCGGGCTCAGGACATCCGTTGGCTCTGGTGACTTTGGCGTATTACGACACATTATTGTCTTGGGCAGAGTCTAGATATTGGTTCTTTGAGGGCTGGGCGCAGCCATTGATGGAAGCTATTATCGAAAAAGTTCGAGGGTCCGAGTGGGAGGATCTTGTGAGTTGGCCTGCGAGTATCGTTTTGAAGGAAAAGGAGGCACCTTTAGACGCGATGGGAATTCCTGGAGTAGTATGAGCCTGAACTTTTCTTTACTGGGATGCCCCGTTATTCCGAAGCTGGACCTGTATCAATATGAATGTTAATAAGACTGGAAACTGGACATGAGAGCAAACAGACTTGATACTTGGAGGCTATCACCGGCTAAATATATACTCACCCACAATTGTACCCTCAAGTCAACTTCCTTGACCCCCATGACCCCATTACTTGGCAACTACTCCTTAATTCCTCTTTGAGATTTCATGACACAGCTTAAACTCTTATTTCCTATTCAGGAAATAGTGAGTCCATTCACTGACGAACCGGAGTCGCGGACCGACGATCCGTCGGCGGGAGAACCCCGGGTCTCTCGTCCAACCATTGATGCCTCGGATACACCAGATGATTCTCTTATATTGTCGACAGACCGCGCTTTATTGCCTCTTCTTCCTTTCTCCTCATTTAAACTGCTACTCAAAGATCCGGCATCGTCTTCTGTCGCAAATATGGCTTCTACGAACCTCGCATGGCGCCAGGTCAGCCCTGGCGTGTGGAGCCGCTCCATCGATGAGATCGAGAAGTTCTACGCTACCATGGTGGTTCTTTACGAGGCTAGTGGCCGCATGTTCTTTGGCATGACTGGCCATGTCTCTCTGTCTATCAAAATACCCGAGAGCGCTTCGCAAGAGCAAGCTGAAGGCGCCGTCGACAAGGCCTTGAGAAAGGCATGGCTTGCTCTAAGATATGCTCACCCCACTCTCGCTGCCAAAGTCACTGAGAATGTCGAAACAGGCGAATGGACAAAGACCTACCGTCAGTTTGAGAGCGAAGCGGACAAAGATGCTTGGCTTGAGGAAACTCTTGTTCACATCTCGACCGGTCAAACTGGCAACGAATGGGCTAACTCCGATCCTCCCGCTCCCAAGGTCCCAACCATGTTTGTCTTGGACCTTCCTACTGACGGGACTTCAACTGTTCGACGCGATCTCGTTTTTCGCTCGCCTCACGACGTCATCGATGGAATTGGAACGCTGATGATGCTCAACAACTTCATAACTCACGCTGCCGAGGCTTATGAGAAGGGTAACTCTTTTGATATTCCCGTCTTTGATGGCTCCGAGACTGCCAACCTCAGTCCCTCGTATCGACTGGCTGCTCAAGTTCCCCCCGAGCTGACTGAAGACCAGAAGAAGAGGGTTGAGGACATTACTGCTCAGAAAGCAGCTGTCGCTTCTGATCCAAGCGTTGAACACCTCGCTCTTCCCTTCAACGGCGGCCCTTTGCTGCCTGGTCGTCATCAACGTCTTGCTCTCACTTTCTCTCAAGAGCAGACGAAGCGTCTTATCTCCGCTTGCAAGACTGCTGGAGCTACTCCGACACACGTATTCCACGCTGCTGCTGCCATGGTCATGCGAGACGTCCAGGAGCCGCCCTCAGAGACGAAGCGTGTCCGATATATTAACTACATTCTGCGCAATGAGCGAGATAAATGTACTGAGCCATACAACACCGCTGTTCATTCGGCATCCGTCTATCACTCTGTCTCGGGTCAGAGCCTGATTGTTGACATGGACTTGCCTGCGGCCGGTACCAAGATCGATCCCAAGCAACGCCGGGAGGAGTTCCTCTCTGTTCTAGAGAATATGAAGGACTTTTACCACACTGTTAAGGAAGACAAGGAGCACTACATCCTCACGCCTACCTTGTGGACTCTGGGCACGCCAAAACTTCCTCCTTCTCCTCGACCTCTCCCTGTGCCCCCTCCCAATGCTCACCCATCCGTTTCTATCTCAAGCATGGGCCGCACCGATGCCATTGTTGCTCCAGAGAACGGTGCCTTCAGCACTCGCGACCCTTGGGTGACTGGCGAGGAGCTTGGAAATGGGCTGGGACTGTTCCTTGGCACTTCTCGTGGAGAGTTGTGCTTGAGTGCTGCGTATAACGACGCTTGGCATACAGCGGATGAGGTACAGAAGTATTTGGATCGCTGCAAGGAGCTAGTTGACTGGGGCTTGAGTATCGACACTGTTTAGGGAGATGGATTCGAATATGGGCGTGATTTTCCTTGCTGTCCCTCGTTAAGCTCTGAACATGATAGCTGATGAGGAATTGATGTTATGAAGAAAGTGTTGAAGCAATTGATTATTAGTGCCAACAACAAATAGTGTGTCCCTAAAGCGACACAAGATTGATCAAGGCCTTCCCTTACTCCAAATTATACTGTAGTGTACATAGGTAGTCCGCTACTTGGACTTCTTCTTCTCTGTCTGGTGGTAGTAGATCACCAATACTAGCAAGCCGAGTGGTATGAGTGTACTAATCTCACCAACAACTAGACCAATGTTAGTAGAGAATCCTCTAAACTCGAAGAATACTTACCCATTCTCCAGCTAAGCCATCCTGAAGTCAATCTTATCTCTCCCTCCTCGTTGTGAGGGAAACCATTTGTGTTTATAGCAAAAAGACTGGTCAAGAATGAGAGGGGAGTCTGAACTGTTAAATACACTGACATTAATGGTTCCGAGCAAGTTGAGCTTACAAAAATGACTGTAACGATAGTGAATGGGAGGATGATAAAGTTCATGAATCGCGCAGCCTCGGCTTCTTTGAGGGATGCTTGGGCTTGCATCGCCTGGATGATGTTGCTCAGCTAGAAGCAGCCGTTAGTATCAACTAAGGAACTGGATAAAAAGTCAACTTACTCCTTCAAGTGTCGTAGATGCATCCCTGTCCATCCTCTGCGTCCTCTGAATCAGCGTTTCAAGGCCGGTGTCATGCACAAAACTCTCCCTCAAGACTTTTCGTGTATCTTTCGTGAGAGTTGGCTGACCTGGGAGTCTGGATGGCCAGAGAATCTCTGCAACATCTTTGGTCACTTTCAGCTGAGTCTCAAAGAGTTGGCGAAGGAGTCGGAGCTCATCTCTGATATCCTTGACTCGCCATGTGGAGTCGGCAGCCTGACGGATGATGCTGTTGACTTCGCTGGGACTCCAGTCGCTTGTTGTAAAGCTCTTGAAGAACTTTGCCTCCTCGTCTGTCTGTGTGGTTTTGGTTAGTAGGGCGCTGTTTATGGGCGCAAGAATAATACCTCGTAGCCGATCTGGCCCTCAAAAATGTCGAGAACATGCTCGCCAAGTCCAGCCCACTTGAACTCGTTGACAAGTGTCACTGCTTCAAAGACGATTCGCTTGATCAAGTCGCTTGGTGTCCGAAGCGTGTCCAGGTTGCCTTGACGGATCGTCTCAAATAGGTCATCCGCCATGGTCTCATTCTGGCGACCTGGTATCGCAGTAATGATTGTGCCTGTTTACCGAGGTCAACATTGAGACTGAAAGGGGAGTCAAAGAAGGAGGCTTACTGTCATCCAGCTTCCAAAGCCATAGCTGACGAACCATCAACCAGCTCAGAGAGAGATCCTGCTGGATCTTCTTAGCCTTGTCTTTGTTTGCCCTTCTTTTGTTGCGCCTCTCGTAATGTCTATTATCGGCGGCTGGTGGGAGTGCCGGGTTCGCCGGCTTCTTTGCCTTTTCCAGGGTCGTGCGGACTTTCGTCTTCCCCTTTCTTTGCATCCGGGACCATAACCACTTGATGAAAGCCCATTTCGGTATCTCATCCACTTGGACTTCCTTTCGAGATTTCTGGGTTGTCTTGTCGATACGGCCTTTCAACCATCGGTATACGACTTGCTGATCTTTGGTACGCAGCGTGTTGTCTCGTTGCTCAACGTGGTTGGCTGTCTGGTCCAGTGTCTGTGGTCGTTGCGCTCCGAGCATACCGGTGAAGGGCGAGTATGTCCGTTCAAGCTGCTCATATCTCTTGCGGAGGATCTCACCCTTATCCGTCTCTGTTTCTGGATCGTGGAGTGTCTCGATATCAAGAAATGGTATCTGTAACATATTAGCAATGTTTATTTAGTGCCAGCGGGCTGTTTCGTCGTACTACTAGCGATACCATGCTACTCGGCTTGATGAAGCATTCTGCATTTGCCCACGATATCCTCTTTTCAGGTCCAAGTGGCGGCTTGGTAGCCTTCTCCGACTTTGCCGGCGTCTTTTCCTCTCCTGCAAGCCGATTCACTTTGGGACTTGGCTTCTCGGCGACCTGCATAACAGGTAAGTAAAGCTACGGGACTGAAAATTGCCTCTCTCACCCGCGCATGTGGCTTCCTGACCCGAGAGCAAAGGTCGTTAGTTTCTCGAACTCTGATGTTGCTCTCGAAGAACTGCCAGGCTTGAGCATCGACCTCGGCACCGTCAGAGGTCCTGATGTTGGTGATGAGAAAATCCTAAAATACGTAAATTAGCATCAAAAAGATAGGAGGATTATATGACTTCGGTATCCCTACCTTTATCCAAGTCATCTACTACATGTTAGCGCTGTGTTATGCGCCAAGCTCAGATAAACTTACGTTGTTTGAGTTGAAGTTGATCCATCTCCAAGAACTCTCTCTGACATTCTGCTTGAACTGATCCTCTGTCAATTCAACCCGGATACTGTCTTCCCTACCCACCGGTCCCCTATCTTGTTGACTCTCGCCTTTGGGCTTGTCTCGGTCTTCTTGTGGTGATTCTGGTGTCTTCTCAATGCTGATATCCGCATCTTCCTTCACCAACCGCTCCCAGACCTCTGATGCGAAATTGGCCTCGCAGTCCGCAAGAAAGGATGTGCCTCCATCGGCTGGCTCCTCGATAGAAGATCCGTCGTTGGTGCTCTCCTTTTCTGACTCCTCTTGAGCAGAATCGTCTTCCAATCGCTTACTGTCACTCTTCTTGCGATACAGAACGTGAGACACCTTGATACCTGTCGGAGTCCATGACATGGAAGTACTTCCATCCGGTTTTGGCTTGAGTCCCGCCCATTGATATCTGAAGTAGACGGGGAAGTTGTCGCAGATCCTCCTGATATCTTCAGAGTACTCGGCAGGCTTCTGAGGCACGTTTCCGGCCGTCTTGCGTCTCAATGGTGCCTTTTGAAGAAAGGAAAGGTTCTCGGCAAAGAACTTTTTGTCCTCTTCGCCAAGGCCGCCTCGCTTGAACAGCTCTCGGGGCGTTTCACCGTTGTCGTTGAGGCAGTCCAGTTCCGCTCCTCGTTCAAGCAGCATCTTGATAACGGTGTGATTCCTCTTCCTGCAGGCGTCATGCAAGGGAGAGTTTCCTGTCTATGTTAGGGTTGGTGCGCTGACGCATTAGAGTATGAGCCTACCGTCATTATCCTGGGTGTTGAACTCGGCATCTGCATCGAGGAGCCGTTCCAGGCAGCGCTTTGACTCTTTGCCAATATCCTGCACAATGAGTTGGTGCAATGGCGTCTGCAGATCTTCGTTCAGGGCGTCAACATTTGGCCCGTATTGAAGTATCGCATCGAGAATCTTTAGCATAATGCCGTCCTCGACAGGCTCACTCGTCATCCCAGAAATCTGATGCAACACTGTGAACTTCCTCGAGTCTCCGAGGTTGACGTAGTGTGAGGGCGCCATGAAAGGATGTTGGAGGATTCGTGACACGAGATTGGCTTTTCTCTGAGCAACTGCTTGGAAGAGAACTGTTCTTTTGTTCTTGGAGGATTGGAATGTCAGATCGATCTTGTGATTTCTCAGGAGATACTCGGCGTCCATGTCGTGGCCTCGACATATGGCAATGAAGAGAACAGAGCATCGGCCTTCGATCTCTGACAGAGGTCCGACTCTCTCTTGAGGCGATAGGCTTCGATAAGTGTTTGCCGCTGCTTTCCGTAAGACCTCGATATCGTCGTCTATACCTTCTCCCTCCGTTCCAAGTGTCGCGTCGATCTCCTTTCCAAGATCCACCAAGCGATTGGACTTGGGGCCTGCCTCAGGATCATCCGAGAAGGTTTTACCCGTAGTCGGCACCACTTCTCTGTCGAGGATCACGGGGACAGGCTCCTCAGACGTGTCGTCGAGACGTTGGAGTATGCTTTGGATTGCGCCATCTTGACACTGAGTGGCTGCCAGCCACATCCACGAGCGGAGTTTTACCTTGAGCTTTGACGGGGCTGGGTCTTGGCTGTCTGAGGTTGGGGGCTCCTCATTGAGAAAAGATAGGGCGCGAGAGCCCGTCAACAGAGGCGAAAGCAAACCCATGCTCTGTGTTTGCACCTCGGAGACAATTTCAAGGTGATTTTCCGTATAAAGAAAAGAACTCAAGGACACAGGTCCGGGGGAGGATCCTTATAATCTCGTTGACCAGGCTGCTGACGAGTCATATCCCGGCTTGGGTGCCCTTGTTGGTTCTGCCCTTGAATGCACCAATCAGCTGCAACTATGGCAACCAGGACCTCATGTTTCTCACCCAGGGTGGCTTTCAGCTGAATCCCACTGCACTTTGGAGTGTGTATGGTAAGCCCAACGGTGGGTAGCATCAGACGCCTCGGCGCTTAGCCTGCAAATTTCAAATCAGGCTCGCAGAGATGCTCCCTTTCTACTATCCACAGATGTTTGTCGACGTCGAAGACTTATCAGTTAAGATAATATCACGATGGGTATCCAACACATTCAAATCTGGTGGGCTGGCCGATTTCGAACAAGTCTATAAGCTATGGAGAGCTCTCTGGCCAGAGGCAAGTCATCTATCCTCGGTGGCATGTCATCACCTCATCTCGTGCTTATTGTGCTCTTTATGGATGGTGGCACGAGGCTCTGATTTGCCCGCACTCGCTAATAGCTGCCTTGAGTTTCCGCCCCCAACCTCATTCTTGCACATCTGCCAACCTCAGCAACTCCAATCTTCTCGGGTGTTGTGACTTGATCGCCACTGTCTCAACTTCGCGACGAGGCAGCCGGACGCCTGGTGTGCCCTCCATATGCCTAGGTCCAAGCTATAAACATCTCAACCTGTCATAATCTTGTGAGACTCACCTTAACTGGTCCCCAGAACGGAATGTCACCACGTTTGAGCCGCCCACATTAAAGAGGACCACCATTGCAGTGGCGAGGATAGAATCTTGGCAGCCTCATGAACATGCCATGAACCGCGTTGCCCAAGTTAAAGTAGAACGATGTTGTATAAATCACGATTCAGACTGGTTCCCCTGCCTGGCCCCATAGCTACTAGCAGACGCGAAACTTGCAACACTGCTCGCTCTTGACACCGCGACCGGCGATGGTGATCTTCTCTCGTGCGCTGGGGACGATAGAGAGGGTTTCCCGCGGGCACTCACGGGTCGGCGCGAGATTTCGAATCGGCGAGCACGTGCCTCGAGAGCTTTTATCAACCTCGAGCGGGGATTAATGAATTCGGAGAACGTGGTGCCCCGGGGAATGTCCTCTTTCAGCAGCACGAAACGGTCCCAGAGCTCAGTGTTGTCGAGACATTTGAAGAGAGTGGACGAATGCGAAGTCACATCCTTTGCGACCTTGAGATGCGTTGGGAGGCTCGAAAGAATGTAAAATAACAAAGAAGGCCAGGCTTCAAGCTGGTGGGAGACATATTCTGAGGAAAGGAGAGAGTTGGCGTATTGTATTGGGGGAGCAGCTTCGGTTGTTGGGTTCGTCGGTATGTTTCCCGCTGCTATCCAGCTGGCAACTGTTGTGTGAGTTTCAGCCGTGGGAATCATGATCAAGTGCTCGTCGAAAGTTTTCCTCCGACTGTTTGTTGTGTCCTGTGCCAGATTCCTCTCCTCGAGGGCGAGAAAAGACTCATTTTCGCTGTCAACAGGACTAGTCTCCGATAGTTCCCACTCGGATAAGGAGACAGATTCCTGTTTCTGATAGGTCCTCCTCGCATCAATCAGCTTATCCAATTCTTGGATACTGATATAGTTAAAGCATGTAATCGCAATTGTGACGTGGCAGCTGCCAACCGGGTTGCGCGCAGCTGAAGCGTCTAGCAAGCGGAATCCACCACCTTCGAGGAAGAATTCACTCACTGACTGATGAATGACTTTCACAATACGAGTCTCTCCCTGCTCTAGGTCAAGTGATCCAGCTCCAGCGCGAATTGATAGATTCCCTTCGTCCTCTAATGGTGCCTCGTCTGGTCGTGAAGCACTTACTTCTAGCAAGCCTCCTGACAAGGCTTTGATCTCCCTCTCAAGCTGACTGTCGCTCTCGGTGTAGTGCACAGACCTCCGCCACTCCTTGAGAGAATCTGGAACGGGCTCTCTTATAAATGCAAGCACATGGTGCCATTGATGAAGCCTCAACGGTGCTGTTGACATGAGAGCCCACTGAAATACCCGTAGAGCGACCCTCCGCGACTCTGGACGGATGGACATCACCATATTTGTGAACAAGTGCTCCAGTTCCCAGGGCATTGAATCGATGTGTCGGAGCAAAAGCTCAAGGCTTTCGCCTTGGTCATATTTGGCAAGAAGGCTGTCCATAGTCAGGGTCACCCAGAGAAAGATGCCGCGGGCGTTGTCTATCATCTTGTTTCGCAGTTTAGGCTCCCAATGTGATTCTGACCTTGAAATTCTGGCCTTCAATCTTTGATTGACATATGTTGAAATGTCGCTTTCGTTGAGATCTTCGGCAATCAGCTCCGAGGCCGAGCGAAGGGATGTTTGCGGGTGGTGTCGACTGGATAAACACACTCGGACACGGCCATTGTTTTCGCCCGTAAGCAAATGCCCCCAGAACTCCACGTGTGATCCCACAAGAGGAAGGTCAAGCTCGTCGAGGCCGTCGATAAAAATAGTAGTCCTCTTCCCTGATGTGTAATCGAGGATTGAGTTGAGTAGGCTTTTGAGCACTGGTTCCCTCCATATCACCTCTGCGCGCCTCGACATAATGGCTTCCTCGTCCAGCTCCGTCCATATCTGCACCGCTTCTTGAAGTTGAACCGGATAGTGCGGTAAAAGTTGGTGTAGAAGGGACCGAAAGATGCCGATCGAGGAATGCTCCAGTGGCTCGCCTTTGGCGCTAACGAAGACGCCAGCAACACAATATTCGGAGCCGCTGAGAGAGAACTTGGCATGACGAAAAGCCTGCTTCATTATTGTCGACTTTCCGGCTCCCGGTTTTCCCTTGATCCAGAGGATGCAGGGTCGTTCTTTGAGATCGCGGTCGAGGAGCCAGTGGGAGTACGTTTCGTTTTTGATTAGCCAGTGTCCTGTCTGAGGGGCAGGATCCTCAATGAGCTGGCGAGGACGATGCATGTGGGAGAACTGGATAGACTTGAGGCAGGCGGCTTGCTGAGCAGTCAACTCCTGACCGCTAGTTGCATTAAACATGCCTGAATTAACCGCAACAGGCTGGTCAGTACAGGGATCATCAATCGTGCCAGTTAAGATTGTGCGATATGCCGATCGAAGCTCTCCCACGACCTTGACAAAGTTTGGGTCTTCCCGTCCAGAAAATCTGCACATCTCCATATGGTTGGCCTGGAGTGTCTCGGCGTGTTCTCGCTGGTCCCCTATTAACGAGGATGTGTCTGGCACAACCTTGTTTCCCAATACACCAAGATTGATTTTGGTCATAGGGTATCCTTCTTGGAATGTCTTGACTCTAAAGCCGTGTTTGAACCAAAGCCCGGAGAATGCTTCCTGTGAGCGTTCGAGATCTGTCGTCTTAAGGCCGAGAGTATCAAGGATTGCCGAGTTCGTTTGAAAGCGCAATCCACTAAGAACGGATTTAGCCCAGGCGCCAAGGGCAGACAGATCCGGGCTGCCGCGATGAGGGGTGCCTAGGAAAATAACAGCGACGGTAGAACTGACGATATTGCAGAGTTCGTCGGTTGGGGAGGTCGAAGATAATGCCAGCATCTCCCTCAATAGTTAGTCTCTAATTCCTCATCTTAACTTAGGTCGGTAGTCTGCAGTCACCTCTTTAACAACAATTCCGCCAAGGCTATGTGCCAAAAAGATTAGAGGGCGATCTTTGGTATGGCTTCTCCCGAGCGCGAATAAGAAGTCCTTGCTGTGCGAAAAGACACTATTCTTGTTTGTTGAACCAGATGTATACTTGGTGATCTTGGTGTCGTATCCGTAAGTGAGGATGCGAGCATTTGGGCAGTCTTCAGGTAGCAAATCACGAGGCCAGAAAAGTGTTGAAACTGGCGTCTTAGGCTTGGGGGCGCTACTCGGCCCTCGTTTTCCTGAGGCCCGTTTCATCAAGCCTGTGACACTGCGAAGAACCTGTCCTCGTCTTGACGCCATCATTTCTCCGTCTGACTGCAAATCGACCACTGCGTCGGGCATAAGAGGAGAAGTCCATGTCTTGTACGCATGACCTTTCAAGCCATGGATGATGACAATGCTTCAGGCACCTATGTCAGCGTATCCATCGCGTCACCTTGGGCGCTCACTCACTCAACCGCTGGTTCTTGATCCTTTGGCTCGTAAACGAGGAATAGTCCCGTGGGTGGGCTGGGATCTGCCATTTTGAGAGGGCTTCAGACATTCAACGAAGGTCCTCAATTGTGAAATGGGGCTGAAAAGTGAGTGAAGAGGGGAATGAGGCAGTTCTCAAATCAGGCTGCGCTATGCATGAGAATGAAAAGCCACGTGACGCTAGAGCCTGATTGATATTGATGGTAGGTAGGTACCTAAGATAACCGGAAATCGAAAGCTGGTATGAATATCTGGAGGATAAAGTATAGGCAAGCAGTCTAGAAAATAAACATGAAGTGAACCTGGGTGACTTTCGCATCTGATCAACTAGATTGGACTAGATACAGCTTTAAATAGCCTTAAAGCTGTATCTTTCCAAGACGCCGTCTTCTCTACTCAATCGCGGCCTTGAACGCCTCAGTAGGTGTGAGTTTCAGCAGCCCCAACTCCAACATCTCCTTGCTCGTCGTCGAGGTCGAACACTTTCCTTCCCAGCTTGCATCCAAGGAGTGCACAATCGTCTTCATAATAGCCTGAAATTCCGGGGGTGCCGCCGTAACCATGTGATCAATAAAAGTCGCATCCTTGAAAACGACGTTTTCGACTTTGGTGCCAATGGCTTGTTCAACCATTTCAACAAGCTGCTTGCCGGTGATGTCCTCTGGCCCGTTCAAGACGTACTTTGCCTTGTTGTGTCGACTTGGATCCTCCTCGGCCAACAAGTAAGCGGCGATAGCCCCGACCTCGTCAGCATCGATAGGAGCGACAGGGGCATCCTCGTTTGACATTAGCCTCAGGATACCCTGCTTTCCGGTCTCGCGGAAGTCCTTGACGAACTGCACCGCAGTGTTCAGGAAGAGTGGAGTGAAGGCATTGGGCTGCAGCGAAGTCCACTGCATAGCACTGAACTCGGGCGAGGCCAGCAAGCTTTCGATCGCCCAGTGCGTTCTTGGGTAGTACGCCAGACTGTCCGGACGCGCGTTTGCAGCCGTGGTTGAAATCCGAACGACGTACTTGACGCCTGCTTTGAGAGCGGCGACGTGAAATGTCGACTCTTCGGAAAACTGAGTTGGCAGCATGTGCGATGCTATGAATGCCCTGACGACATTGTGCTCGCGGAGCCAATCGAAATTTATCTCGGTCCAGGCCATCTCCACGACCTCGACGTTTGGCAACTTGGCCAATTGCTTGGCTGCATCTCCGTTGGCGGAACGGGTCTGGGCGAGGATCTTGTAGCCCGAGAAGAAGCTCTTGGAGTCGATAAGTCGCGACAGGGTTTCGGTCGTATTTCGGCCAGTGTTTCCAGTGGCGCCAGCGATGAGAATTGTAGGAGACATAGTTGCTGAGTTGTTGGAAGTAAAGAGTAAGCAGTGTTGTGTGGGTGATGCAGGTGGTGTACTCAGTGTCCGTGTGCAGCACCACCCCTTTTTATAACCAGCCATCGATACGAGTAAAACATGTGAGTAACTTTAAGAGTTCCGTAGATTACCAAAACAATTGGCTATGCGGTTGTTCCAGATCACGAGAAAGTCCGCAAGCCCGCTCCAAGTCCGCATACCCAGTCCGCAACTCGCACCCACGTCAACGAAATTACACACCTGGGTCAGGGGGGGACGAGACAATGGGAACATATCAACTGAGCCTCCCCTAAGAATAGTTCATAAAGTATAGTAAGAATGAAATAAAATAGGTCTAAAGTATTACCTTAATTATGGCATCTTTTTACTTATTTTATCACATGGCATGTAAATTTCTTTACTATCCTCATCACGAGTCAGCTAAACCTTGTCACCTTTCTGGCGTCCACTGTGTCTTGCGGCATTGGGTCTTGATCCCACCATGTGTTAATCACTGTGTTGTTTGACATTGTGTCCGATAACCATGATGTCTTTTTGTTATAGTTAAAGCCCGGCCCCGGATGGGATAATTGCGCCAATAGGTAGGTCGTGCCTAAGGACATCTGTTGAAGACGTCATTAATACCAGGCATGTTCTAGTATCGGTTTTTTTTACTCACCTTTCACCCATACAAGCACCCAATGGCAGTAGACGACACGGATCTAGGATCTGCTCTCTAGCAAGTATGAGAGCCATTAACACGTGCGTAGAGCAACTATCTGATGAACCTGAGGACGTAGAAAGTTATAGGATGGCCATGAACTTGAGCCCACATAGCCGACCACCTACCCAGCCGCCTTCTCAACTCATACCGTGATAACACGCTTACTCTCCCATAGAGCTTGGTGTACACTACGGAGCATGGTGCCATTCACCCATGAGACCTCCCCATTGGCTCCTACGACCTGGAACTTGTCCAGGCCAACGTGGCCATGTCGCTTACTTCTCTCATCATCAAGCCTTCCAGTAACGTTAATGTCTCCAACAATGATCAAACCGCTTCTGTGGCGGCTAAGCATCACATTGAGGTGATGTTCATCGGTTGTCATACCGGGACCGGCTTGCTTCGTGGTAGCCATGATGGCGATGATGATGTCACTCTCTTGACCTTGAAAAGAGTAAATGGTCTTGGCTGGCTTCATTGAAGCCAGGGCAGCGTACTTGGGACCCCTTCGAACACTCTTGATCACATCCACGTTGGCTGTGTACGGGGTGATGATTGCAATCTGGGAGGCATCAACTCTGCCAGAAGTGCTCGAGATGAACTCCAAAATGAAGTCCAGCGCGACAATGACTTGATCCCTGTTGCTCTTGGACTTTGTAATAGGGTCGATGTGGCAATGAGAGTTCTCGCAGTGGATAAAGATGGGCTGCAGAGAGCCAGTCGGAGCGGCGTCCAGCTCGGGATGTCTGACAAAGACGAAAGCCTCGAGGTCCCGACCGATACGATGGGCTTCGAGCTCAATTCTGCACCCTGGTCCATAGTTACAGTTGACATCGGGATAGACAAATCGCTTGGAAAGATCGAACAGACCCTTTGCCATCCTCAGCTGGGTTCGAAGGCGGTACACGGGCATGCCAAGTCCCATGAAGAACTCGAGCGGCGATATCCGAGCCTCACGACCAAGACGGTTTATGGCGTTGCCTTGCGAGTCTTTCTCATCAAGGGTCATTACAGCTGGTGGAAGCTGTTTCTCGTCGCCTGCCAGAATACATGGCATCATGGTATTTCCCCACACTGAGTACAAGTCGGGGCGAGTCATGCTGGCAGCCTCATCAATGGCGAAGCCCTTGGCTTTGGTGTTCTTCCAGTCGTGATAGAGCTTTCCGCAAGACTGGGCTGGTGTGCCGCAGACAATGTCTGCAGCCTCCAAGATTTGGTTGAAGAGACCTTCAATGATGCTCTTGTTGACCATCCTGCCGCTGATATAGTCTTCCCAGCTGATTGCACCAGAGGCGACGCTACGGAGCCTAGCAAACTTGTGGTCCGCGTCTAGGTCTCTTCGCAATCGATGCAGAGCAAAGCTGTCATTGGGGTGCAAGTCAGAGACCGCCGGTGAGCGCAGGCAAGCCAAAAGCCAGTAGGCCTTGGACAGATGCAGGCTCCACGCCCCTGGTTTCTTCCAGAGGCGGGAACCTGCATCGCCGGCACCATCAGGGTGTTGCAGCAAGCGTTGGAAGGCCTCGTGCTCCTCCTCGTTATGACCTCTGATAACGAGCTTGCGCCGGATGCGATTCTTCTCGCGCTTGCCTTTGTTGTATCGGTCGACGACTCCGGAGCTGACGGCGTAAAGTCTGGTGGCAAAGGTATTGACAGCAACATTGGTTGGGGCGCTCGCGAAAATGGGTCCAAGAGTTTCTACAATGCCGAGTGCTGCGACAGAGAGGGCGGTCGTCTTTCCGAAACCTGGGCCCTGTTCAGAAAGTTAGCAATCGATGTATTGCGCCAATGGTATGATGACCTACCGCTGTCATGAGGCCAATGCCCAATGCTCTCTTTGAGAAATATTGTCTAAAACGCGGACGGTCGGTAGGAAGAACCTCCGCCATCAAAGCGTCCAACATCGCCGGATCTCGAATGTCCAACAGATTTACCTCTGGGACGCAAGGCAGAGTGACCGGTACAGACTCGTCAAGGCTCAACTTAGCTGTGCTGGCTTCAAGGCCTTCACTGGCCTTGCGTGACGATGCAGGGGCAGCCTTGAATCTTCGCAAGACTGACCAGAAACCTGACCCGAGAACTAGCGCCCGCTGAAGACTCATGCGAAACTCGAGTTCATTCGCTGCCGTGTATCTGCCTGTCGGATACTTGTCCAGCTTGGGGGCATCCAGGGCAATCGAGTTGGAGGGTGGTCGGCCGCTTTGCAGATTGCAGACAGCGTCTACCTTGCGCTTAACATCGTCAAGGTTTGGGCAGAATCGGAGGGTGATCCAGTTCTAGTGACGAGCGCTCTCTTCCATCGCCTTGCTTCCTTCGCCTCGACTATCAGAGCTGTGCATAGCAAAGCCAGGGCGTCGAGAATCACTGCTCGTTCCGGCACGGCGTATCTGCAATACCAACTCATTTTTGGTAGCGTGGGCAGACCTGACGGCATCAATTTTTGTCGGACGGTCCACGATCTTGGCGTCGCAAACTGATGTGTGCCTTCCATCCTCAGGGTTGTTGTAGAGCTCAAGTTTGAGAAACCCATCCCGAATGAGGTGGCGCCAGGGGGTGTCGTACCGATTGAGGAACTCGCTCGTCAGCGAAACAATGGCAAAGGAGCTAGGTGTCTTGTCCCCAACGTTCTCGCCGTCCTTGGTCGTCACGAAACAGGCCAGGAACCGCTGCTGCACGATCTGTTCGGCTGCATGGCATAGCCACCGGATGTCCTGAACTTGAGAGTGAACCAATGCTGCGGTGTGTGCATTCTGGTCGTCGAACGACCACGAGGGCCAAAATTGGTATCCTTGGTTGCTGCAGATGAGGCTGTCGAACCGCTCGAGGTCCCAGTCGTGAACTGTACCATACGGGTAACAGAATGGTGGCGGCATTTCGTTTTCGTGCCAATCACGTCGCAACACATCGCATGGCTTGTGAACAACAAATGTGAAGTGTCTCTGGTCAATAATGTCGACCAGCGTCTTGTCTCCGACAATCGGTTCCAGCCTATTAAGCCACCCTTCGCTAGGGTGGCTAGGGTTGCTAAAGGGGAGGCCATAGCCTTCGACACCGACCTCGCTTCCATCTTGCAGCCAGACCTGGACAAAAGAAAGTCGGCGGGTTGCGCCGGGGAACAACCCCTTCATCTTGTCATCCAGAGGGTCGACAGAGTAGGTGATATGACCACGGGGAAACTTGACTCGGATTGTTCGCATGTCGGTGATCTTTGGGACTTGTAGCCCGGCATTCTTTCGTTCCACTATCGTGAGATTAGCGACCGTGGACACAAGGCTGTACGAAATACAAGCTACTCACGTTTGTGAGAAATGCCAAAACCCCCATCGTTGGCTGGGCCTAGCGGGAACTCCATGGTAAACCCCATCCAAGCAGTGCTATCCTGGTTTTTATTGAATACGAGCGTGGTTTCCATGTCTGGACCTTGGACACCAAGCTTCTTCCCGCCGACGATATACCCATGCGGGCCATCCAGCATGATGGCACATGCCTTCCAAAAGGCCTTCCCTCCAACAAGGGTGGGGGTGGGAGTCGGGTTTTGCTGCTGAGCCTTGAAGCCGCTCATCATCTCGTGCAGACTGCTCGTCGGTCGGAAGTCTACACCGGAGTTGACTGGTTCGGAGATCGCAGTACTAAGAAAGCAAATGCGCAAGTCTCATGCGATGCAGCGACGTGTCTGCCTCTGTTCTATCCCAAATAGTCAAGCGGAAACGCAAAGATGATATGATCCCGTGATGCAAGAGCGGATGAATGAAGGCAGTAGAAGACTGCTGGTCGCGATGATGGCGGTTAGTTCGATGTCAAGACCAAGCGGCGAACCTCTGAGGCGTCTCCTGGCGGTTGACCTGTGCAAGGGTAGCAGAAGCTGCCTTGTCTTCAAATAAGGTCAAAAAGACGCCCACTACAAGCCTCAAAGCTAATAAAGCGAAAAGAAGCAAGTTTGATGACCTATGAGGTCGCAGCGGTGGTGTGGTGTTCGCCTCCGTCGTGATGAGGTGGTGTGATTGAAGAAGAAAAAGAGGAGACGGGAAGTAAAGGTGAGAAAAACAGAGATCGCGCAGACGCGACATCTTTTTTCTTGGCGCGTGAAAACGGATTTAGGCTGTGTCATCAATAACAGTGCAAACGGGCGGCCACTGACAACAATGCCGGCGAACACTGATGAAACCCGAGCACCCTCAAACACCACTCGTTTCCTTCCTTGAATAGAGCTCTTGCTGAGATACCTAAGTTGAGAGACCCGAAGTTGAATCGTATTTAATAAGCCACACCATGCTCCCTGTAGTCCTGTAAACGGGCTGTGGCAGATCAGGAGCACTGAGTATGTCGAAATGTTCATTTGTTCGCTCAATGTTCGGGGACTCACACCATTCATCCTGGGGGATGAATGGTGTGAACACTTCAGTCCTGGCCCTGCTCCTTTTGCGTTCGACAAAGAATCTGAACACAGGATTTCATCAAGCCCGTTCGAACCCTGATCGAGTGACATGACCTCTGAAGGCTGGAAGGATCACCATCGTAGTCTTGCAGCAGTATGAGCTGAGGGTCCGATGCACATGCACCGTTGAGCATTACAATGAGATAGCAATGTGAGATTAACATTCAGAAGCTTTTCATATAGCAGTCTAATGTTTAAAGTGCCCTGATAAGTAATTAAACAAATCCGCTGGGTACAACTCTATCTTTCACTTAATAAGGATGCCCTCCTTGGCGACCGACCAATGCCCCACTGTGTACAATCACTGCCAAGAGACTAGGCATCACTATCTTAGAGCGCATATACACCGGACTAAGTTCTTCTTTTCTCTCTTGGCATCATACGCCCTCAGGCAAAAGTGCATCGACCTTCTCCTACAACTAAGCCCCCTGCGGATACGTCACCTATCCGACCGAGGCTCTTCTTTCTGGATTTGGATTCTCCGATGTCACTTCTCAGCCAGTGGCCCCCTCACAATACGCATAGAATTTAGGTACTTGCGTACGAAGTCTAGAGGTAAGCCACCTCCCCCGGATGGATTCAACGTGGGTATGCTTCGCTTCCAGGCGACCTTATCAGCGTCCATTTCAAACTTTCAGACTCAAGACGGTGTATTGGTGTGTTTTTCGACGAGTTTTGATATGTACATGTATTATAACTGTGTTCTAATTTCTTTGTTACTACGGCTGGTGACTTCTCTTAGAGCCACCACCAAGTTCAAAAGCAACTGCAACCGGGCGCTCGATTGGGACTGTGTTCAAGTTGAACACTAGCGGCATCTTGTTGCGGAATGGTTGTGGCACGTTGCCAGTATCGTCGGAATCCCATGGCAAGGTCATGACCATAGCGGTCATGTCAGCGAGTTGGATCTGGCCTTGGTCCGGGGGTTAAAGAGAACAGGCTCTTTCGTTGTGCTTCTGCGTTCAGGTTAGCCCAAATGTCCTCTTCCATATCCTCAAGATGTTTATAGACCAGTGCTGCTTACAATGCCATGTTTCAGGGGGTCTGGTCGTATTAGAACTGCCAGAGAAAAGAATTGATCTGGTCTTCGGAATGGCAAGAATCCCCAAGCAAGACATCTTCAAACAAAAGTGATGGTCGGTATCGTTGTTGTGCTCGCTCACGTATCCCACAAGTCGGCAGAAACCTGGGGTCCTTTGGAGTTTTTTGGTCAACTCTTAGGTTTGTCTAAGCAAGGAGCCTTCAAAGCATGAGGTTATACTTGATAGACTCATGCTAAGAGCATAATCAAATCCTCTTCAGGTATTTTACCAATAATAGTCAGTGGAACGGGGTACGGCGCGAAGGTTTCTGTCGTCCTCGCAGGTTGGTGAGGCAGAATCTCGATCCAGTGTTCTGTAGCAATGTCTGGGCTCCCTGAGCGAACGAAGCCAGCAAGAGTGAGAACTCTTTTTGCGTCCAGACTGTAGTCCGAAATAGAAAGGGAGCTACTCCCCGCTATATCCTTGGCGTAGTGGGCACTGATAAAGCGGAGCGGATGCATGTATCTGCTCAGCTTGTGGACTTCGTGAAATCGGAGGAAATGAGGCCAATACAAGATAAAGATCGACAAAGGCACATCAGGCACAGGGTGATGCTTCCTCGATCGAATTGTCGCGTAGGGCTCCTCAATCCTTGTCTTTCAGGTGTTCGTAGACGAGGACGGCCTGGATGGCGAGGTTTTGCGGCATCGGGTCATATGGGAACGCCCAGAGGAAAGTATTTACCCGGGTACTGAACTTCTTCAGGATGACAAGAATCCCCAAGAAGGGGATCTTCAACCGAAAGTGGGAGTCGATACTCTCACTGAAGTCGCCCGTGTAAAGCTTTGCCAGGGCCGGTTGCCGAGAGCTATCCTGGTCTGTTGGGGTCGTGAAGGAGAGAGGCGTGAAGGGGAACCCTTCGGCAAGTTTTGCGTGCTCTTGCCGGAGAGTTTGGATAGGGTCGGTGTCGTTTGGAAAGTTCCTGTCGTTGTGAACGACTTGGCCTTTGATTGCGGCGATGTTGCCTGGGACCGTCATGCTCTCATGCCATATGACGTTGCCGCCACACAGCTTGCTTCCAGGCTCCGTCTTGAAGTAGATGCCGTTTGCATTATCACCCGCGTCGAGGTGCTCAGTATTCTCGTTACCGGGCGCCCGAGCGGTGACCGGCTGAGCGGTGATACCGGAAAACCCAACAACAGCAGAAGGGGGAGCCTTGCCGGGAGCGAGAGTTTGGCTTCGAAGGAGGAGGAGTCGATTGGCCTTCACTATGGTATCGGGCTCATGTTCGGCCAAGCGAGAACACCGAACCGCGACATTGAAAACCCTGAGGGGCTGGTGGCATCTTCGGACGATAGCTGGAGCAGTCTCGCCGATAGTCCAGGAACGCCAGACTCTCAGCTCGTATTGTCCCGCCGAGCCAGCTTTCGAAGCATCTGTCATCCACTGAGTTCGCGTACAAGGTCGTGACAGTAGCTCATCAGCTTCTAGAGATGATGCTTGTTAGTTGAGGTGGAGGCTCGCGCCCAGGACGCCTAAAGCCATCCTCGCATGTTGTAGAGGGAGGAAGTCCAGTCGGAGGCTTGACCAGTGCTGTTGTAGCTGATGGCTTCTTTTGAGAGCAGTGTGGAGTTCACAAGGTCGGGGCCGTGAGTGAGAGAGGTGTGAAATGCGAAGGGAGTCGTTTGGTTGCGTTTGTCGGGGCGTCGAGTTCCATCCGTTTGACTGTCCTTGAACATCGCACCGCCATATTGAAAACGGATCTCCTGAACGGAGCATCGCCTCCGTAGATCTAGTTTGCCGCAATCAGATGTGATTGAAAAGAGTGCAGTGGCAATTGACTTGACAATTGTTTGGTCAGCTCGGCTTATCGGGTTGCGAACAAGACAATACCGGTATGGATCTGACTCGGTGGTTGGCCCCCGTTCGTGCTAGCCTGAGCTCGTTCGTTCTGGGCTGAGCCGCAGCCTCAGGCCAACTTCTTGAAAACAATTCCACCAAACAAAGCCATCAATCCAAAGAATGAGGGGCGATCATTGCGGCATCTCTCTCCAAAGTAAACAACCTCTTTGTCGCGTGAGGAAACGATCCGTTGGAACAGACAATGGCTTGGTGGCGACCTCGATATCGCATCTGTACGTGGAAACGCGGGCACTCGCTGGGCAGCCAATCAGGCGGCTCCAAAACGGTCTCGGGACTGTCAGGTATCTGGGGCCTGGGCACTTTGTTCGGTCTCGCTTCCATTGATCGGTTCCCTCTGTCATGGCGCTGCGAAGGATCTCTTGTCGTCTTGGCGCGTCTGCTTATTGTCTCCATCCATCTGACAGGAAATCATCGGTCATCGTGTGCTGGGTGGAAATCGAGAGGGTCATTCGTGTCTTATCGCCGTGGGATTTCGTGCCGAGAATGATACCGATGCTGCCACTGCCTGTCGTGATAACGTATCCTTGCGCGCGCGCGCCCGCTCGTTCAACCGGTGGTGGTTCTTTTGTAGGCGAGGAATAGCCGGCCTGTGGTTCGACATTTTGGGGCCGCCTCAAACATTCAGTGGGTGGTGATGATGTTTACCTAAATGAGGCTGAAACGTGAGTGAAGATGTGGCTGTTCTCGAATGAAGCGACACACGCGCTGTGATGGACCAGCGACTCAACAGCTTCAACGCAAACGAAGCTGATGAGATGACATGAATGTTTGAGCATCATTGAGGTAATTGTGCCAAGACGACCATGTCGAATCATCTTTGGCGACCTCGGAGTTTGAAATTGTTTATTTCAGGTAGAGTCTAAACTAACTCGGGATGGAGGATCCCCATCCGCTGTCGTCCCAATGAGCCTCACCTGGGGTACTTGAAGCTATCCAAACTCAAAAGGCTAAAAGCACGCGACGATATTTTAGAGTAGAAGGTTTCGGGGTGGTGCAGAAAGCGGCCGACCTGGCCCTTTTGAATTCAGAAAACGGCACAGTCGACAGGGATAGTGGACCCTGGAGCGCCAAGAAGTAGCTCTGGCAGGCATATCCGTCTTCCTCCAGGGGGTATCTGCAATGCGACGGCTCACGAGGCTAAGCTTGAAGGAAAGTGGATTTGAATGCAACATCAAAAGACCCCAAACGTACCAGATAAGGTGTTGTTACCTACTGTAAAGATATCGTCAAAAGACAAATATGGAGTCAAGATTCTGTACACGTGACGCTGGACCCATGATATGGAGCAGATTACAAACTAAAGTGGTCGGGAATGACAACCCTGTTTATCTGTCAGCACCTTATTCCGCACTCTCTCAACACAACTTCCGCATTTGTCTTTGTTGCAAAAGGACAATTGCCAAAGGGGTTGGTGGAAGCGACGCCTGCAAGCACATATGGGGAGGGGGGTTCAAAAGGTCCCTTTATTTTCTACTAGCTGTACGGAGTACTACTCAGTAGCGCAGCGTAGCGAGCGACCTGCGCGTGCGTGCGTGCGACCAACCGGCCGACAAAGGTTCCATTTCCGCCCTGGGGTCGCAGGGGGTCGCCAAGCGCAACAAAGGTTCCCCGACGGCCGACATCCATAGGTTCTCCAATGCTGAGTGGTCTGATTAGCAGTGTTTTGGATCGCGGAGATGGACATTTTGGGAGAGAGGCCGTTGTTTCTCTCTGACGCGATATCGGAATACAAGATGCAATCAATACTCAGTGCCGCCGAACAACAGTCTCCATCTGTTGTGATCATCACTGTTTCAGTGAGGCCACTAACCAGGGTAGTGCGGCGACGGCGAAAAGTCTAGAATGATTATCATCGCCTCAACACACACTCTCTTAGGTCTGCAACAACCTTGAAAACACCCTTATGTCCATATCTATGCAAAGTAACCCTCCAACGACAAGGCTGGTGATAATCCCAACGCCGGTCATTCCTCTTTCCTTGACCCTCGCCCGTCTCCTCGGTGCCACCCGCGTCCGGGGGTGGAGCGATATCTCGGGGGGCCCACCACAGATTTTCGAACAAAAGTTCGGAGCCGACAACGTATAGCCCGTTCAGGAAGCTGTTTAGACGCCGACCCGTCTGATTCGCCAATTACCGAACAGATAAGGTCCGCCGATCTAGTCCTTCGAGGTGGCCCATCTCCGTTCCCTGTGGCGAGTGAGCCTTTCGAAAGCGCGTATCCTGTAGCCAGTTCCATCGTGCCGGGTCGCCGAGAGCCTTCCTCTTGTAGGACGGATTGCAAAAGGTCCCCAATGTTTGTTGGTGATTTCTGCGTGTGACCCTTGAGTGCATGTATTCTTAGGCATGTGGGTTTAAACTGCGGTGCAACCGTGATACCATGGACTTGCCCGAGGAGATAAATAGCAAACTGATCCCCAGCTTTTCTTGAAACTCAGATTCCCAACAGGCGTTTAATTAGTCTCTTAAGCATCCGGTAGATATACCTTGCTGAGGCTTGATTATTCATCATGGCTGTCGAAACCACCAACCCGGAGGACGTTGTTGTCCAGCCGGCCTACAACGAAAAGTTCCCTCACTCGGATGTCGACCTCAAGTCTGACACCGATGGCGAGGATGACAGGATTACAGATCTTTTCACCAGTTTTCCTATGCCCAAGGGAGTTGAGCCTGAGCCTAACCCGCTGACGGTTCGTGCCGTTGTGGTTGGTATCATCCTCGGATCACTCGTCAACGCCTCCAACGTCTACCTGGGTATGCAACCACCTCCAGATCGTCAAGAACTTCACTAAAACAGCCTCTACAGGATTGAAGACAGGATTTACATTCCCAGCCACCATGTTCGGTGCTATCTTTGGTTATGGCTTCATCTTGGTGTTGACCAAGTCCCTCCCCAATGTCCCCTTTCTCGGAGGCAAATTCGGCCCCCAGGAGAACTCCATCATCCAGGCCTCTGCTACCGGAGCCGGTGGCATGGCAGGTGTATTCGTCGCTGGTCTTCCTGCCATGTATCGTCTTGACCTCCTGTCGGACGATCCCAAGAAGGACTTTGGTCGCATTCTCACCATCACCTTTGTCTGCGCCCTCTTCGGTCTCTTCGCTGCTGTCCCTCTCCGACGCTTCTTCATCATCAATGTCGCTCGGGAGCTGAACCTCGTCTTCCCTACGCCTACTGCTACGGCCATGACTATCCGCTCCATGCACGCTGTGGGCTCTGGTGCTACTGATGCTATGAAGAAGGTCAAGGCTTTGGGCTGGGCCTTTCTCCTTGCCATTCTCATCATTGTCGTTGGCCAGTATGCCGATGGTATCCTGCACAACTGGCACATCTTTACTTGGTATGTCTCGACAGAGCCTCAACTTGCTTCTAGTTACTAACCCGCAACAGGTTCTACATCTGGGGAGGCTACTCTGCGTCTGGACTTATGGCCATTGAGAGCTGGGGTTGGTACATCCAGTTGACTCCTGCTTTCTTCGGCTCCGGTATCCTGGTTGGTCTCAATGCCGCCCTCTCTTGGTTCGGAGGTACTGTCGTCGCTTGGGCTCTCATCGGCCCTCTCCTGGTCCACTACGGAGAGTGCATTGGTGTCGTGGTTGGTGAGGGCAAGTGGGAAGGCTTGACTCGATTCGGTATCATGACTGGTGTTGACCAGCCCGGCTTCGTCCCTTCTCCTCGATACTGGCTTCTGTGGCCCGGTGTCATGGTCCTCATGGTTTACAGTCTGGTTGAGTTCTTCCTCCACGCCAAGGTTGTCTGGGATGGTATCAAGTTTGCCATGCGCGAGTCTGCTCGCTCCCTCAACAACAGGCTCCAGTCTCGCGGAAAGCACGTTGCCTTCCTTGAGAAGCAGGCTCGCAAGGCCGACGAGGGCAGTGGACTCGTTGAGGACTTTGCTCTTCCTGGTGACCAGGTTCCTAGCTGGATCTGGGTCGTCGGAGCCCTTGTCTTTATGGTTGTTGCTTGTCTCGTTGCTGAGCTGCAGTTCCACATGAACGCTGGCCTGGCTATCCTTGCTTGCATTCTGGGTCTGCTTTTTGCCTTCATGTCCATCTACGGCGGTGCCGTCACTGATGTGTAAGTTTACCTCCAATGATCTTGAGCCCCTTTCTGACACTGTCTCAGCGCCCCTCTCACTGCCTCAGCCAAGGCTTCGCAGCTTGTGTTTGGTGGCATCACCAAGGGCCACTACGAGCTCAAGGCCTCCCAGAGAATCAACCTGGTCGCCGGTAACATTGCCTCTGGAACCGCCGATGTTGCCAACTCGCTGGTCAGCGATTTCCGTGTTGGTTTCCTGCTCAAGACTCCTCCCAAGCTGCAGTTCTACGCTCAGGCTATGGGCACCTTTGTCTCCGTCTTCCTCGCCCCCGGAATCTTTGTCCTCTTCATGTCGGCCTACCCTTGCGTCTTTAGGCCTAGCGATGATCCCGCCGATGTCTGCCCCTTTGCTGCTCCCTCCGTCAGTGCTTGGGAGGCTGTCGCTACGGCTGTCACCATGGACAAGATTCCCATTCCTCGATCTTCGGCCATCTTCGCCATCGTCATGGGTGTCGTCTGCGCTCTTCAGGCTGTCCTCAAGCACTTCTACCTTGTCGGCCCCCGTGAGAAGTATCGCGAATGGCTCCCCAACTGGATGTCTGTCGGTGTCGCCTGGGTGCTGGGTCCCGACAGTGGTTACGCCAACGCTGTCATGTTTGGTTCCATCACGGCTTGGTGGTGGCGCAAGTGGTTCCGAAACAACTTTGAGATGTACGCATTTGCCGTCGCTGCTGGTCTGATTGCCGGAGAGGGTCTTGGTGGTGTCATTAACGCTGCTCTGGAGCTTGGAAAGGTCAGCGGTACTTTCAAGGGATCTGAGATTGCCCTTCCCGGTGGTACATGGTAATGAGGTTGTAATAGTTGTGGACAATGGGCTGGAGCTGTTGATTAGTTGTGTAGTTGTTGATGAATGATTAATGGCCATTTAACGACGCATTGTGTTTCTTAAACTCTGTAATGTCTCCAAGAGAAGTAATTAGTGACAGTAAGAGCACATCTATTAAAACTTGTAGAGATTCAAACTACATTCTTTACAACATTGGTCCCATGATGTGAACATTATCCAAGATGTGTGTGTCCCTACGAATGTTCTGCCAGGGAAGACACATAGGTATTGGGTCCGTAGCATTAAAACTGGAACTTTTACAGCAACAACTCTAGCTCATAAATGCTTAAAATGACAGTTTTAATTTAAGAAAAAGAAACATTAAAGATAAACTCAAGTTCTTTCTGGTGGCTTCCAATGTCGATGTGCCCCATCAGTTGTCAAATCAGTGTGAAATGTCGGCTGACCACCACGTCTTGCATGTGGCTGCAGGAGAACCAGGCTTGAAGAACTGTGTGTCTCATATGCAACGTTTATATTGTAATGACACTGTCAACCTTTCAGCAATTGCATTATCATGCATTTCTCATTCTTGTCATTCACTCTAGGGTAACCCACCACTCTTAAGCCGGCTCGGCATTGCACTAACAATTTCTCATATCCGCTCCTTTCCGTCGGCTGAGACTCAACTACCGAGCTCGGCCCACAGTGCTTCCGCGTTTCGTGGCACAAGGAAATTCTCACCGAAACATCCGCCCTCTCATAAAAAGCATGGACGTGGATGCTACGGAACAAGAGCCAGGGCGGTACATCCGCAGCCGCATCGCCAATGCTTGCGATGGCTGCAAGGCTAGAAAAGTAAGTTGTATACTTATGGTGTCTGTAATGTACTGACTGAGAAGGTCAAATGCGATGGCAAATTGCCTTGTGGCTACTGTTCCAGGCGACAGAGGCCTCATACCTGTCACTATTCGCCTCAGCGACGACGTCGCAATGGTCAATCATTGGCATCTCTGACATCTCCCCCAGCTTCCGAGAGAGATGCCCGTGCTCATTCTACAAGAAATACAACTCCATCAACACCAGCAGATGCAGAGCTGACGAGGCCGGTATCGGCACAGCAACAAGGGATGGATGCTGAGGACGAGACTGAAGTGCCGAGAGAAGCGCGACTAGTTTGCGATGCTCAAGGAAAACTCATCTTTGTGGGAGATTGTGCCCCTCTATCCTTCTTTCAGTCTGTCCGACAGCTTGTCACTACTAGAGTTGGCCAGAATGCCTTTGCTCCTCAGACAAGCCGTTACTCTGTGCTCGAGAACGCGCCTGCACATCAGTCTCGGCGAGTTCCTGGTGACAATCGTTTTCCGAGCATCAATCCTGATGATATCCCTTCGGCCGTGTCGACGTATTTGTCTGTCGCGACTGGACTAGTGGATTTATTCGACAACCGCCGACTATTAGAGGATCTCATGCTGTGGGCAAATCTCGACCAAAAGCCCGATGATGCGACTACTGTTGTGAATCTTCTCGTGTTAGCCATTGGACGGCAGATGGACAACGAAGAGATCGCACAGGACTACTTTGAGTACGCCCGTGACAAGGCATACGCAAATTTGAGTGGTAATCTCAGTGTCACCAGCATTCAAATCTTCACCCTCATTACGCTGTACATGCTTTGTTCGTGTCAGATCAACGGAGCTTTCCTGTTCTTCGGCATCGCAGTACGAGCAGCGTACTCTGTTGGAATTCACAGGACTGAAGTCAATGCACGGTTCGGTCCCGACATTCACAGGCAACGAGATCGTCTTTGGAAGAGTTTACGAGTCGTGGATCTCTTCTTGAGCACGTCTATGGGACGGCCACCTGCAACTTCTGATGTCGATTGCACCGTGCCCTATCAAAATCCGAACGAAGGCGCGAACGAAGCCCCCGATCTCCTTAACGCATCTGTTCAGATATTTCTGGTCCTTGAGGGAGTAGTTACGGAAATCTACTCCAGAAGGAAGATATCTTTACAGCTTACCGAAGGAATATCGCTTCAGTTGCGGGACTGGTCATCTCGGTGGCTGAAGCAACTAAAAGATATCATCGCAAATCCTGAGGCTCAGGACAGAGCCCAAGCGAGCGGAGCATGCCAGGTCCTATCGACATATTATTACGCCGTCATGCTTGTCTCTCGACCATTTCTTATGTACGAGCTTTGCCGACGATTATCTGATACGGCGGTGTCATCAAATGGTCGATCTGCCTTGACTTCAGGCAAATCGAAACTGGCAGATGCTTGCATCGATGCAGCCAGTCTCATGGTGGACCCCATATTGGACTTGATCCAGCGAGGAATTCTCGTTGGACATGTACCCGTTCTAGTGTGAGTACCTTAGATTGTGAGAGAGCCACTTCTAACTCTTCCTAGATCATGGCTATTTGCAAGCTCCCTTGTCCTCGGTATAGGCCTTCTAGGCGGCTTCGGCCGGATACTAGAAAAGTACACACGGATGTCCATCCACGCATTGGATCATTGCTCAAAACACGATACACACGCAAGACAGTACTCCCTTATCGCACAGTCACTTCTGACTGCAGCCCTCGAGTACCTCGAAAAGCGAGAACTAGCAGAGCGGCAACGACGAACCGAGAACTCGAGCCAACTCTTTGGCTTAATTCCATCCGAAGCCGGAACGGATTCAACCTCCCCGGCTATTGCCAGAGACCCGAGTCATCCGGTGGCCAGTCCGGGATCCAACACCCGGCCACGAGACTCCCTGGACCGGTCATTCCTGCAGCATAATGGACTACAAGGTGTCGGATCGCCGCCATTTGGGGATCTCGATTCGGCTTTCCTAGGCTTAAGCGAGTCCATGCTGCAAACTCCTGATCCGAGTTATTGGGGCGGGCCGACGGGCATGGAGGGAGATTCCGGTTCGGCACTGAACCTGTTTGCTTTGCTGGACGCGGGGGGCGGCATAGATCTGACGCATCATCTTTGATTGTGATAGATAACGGTAATAGACTTGCATGCCTGTGAGATGACGAGTCTTCGTGTTGTTCGGATCCCTATTCTGTCTTCCGAAGTGCGGACCGATAAGCGGAAGTTCGGAGAAGGGGTCCCCACAAGATGTTGATACCAACCACCGAAAATGCGGTCTTTTCTCTATCCGAAGGTGCATGATGACAAGGAGATTGGCATGTTGTGTTTGCCATTATTGGTTAATGGGATTTTGGTTGTCCATGGATAACCGAAGCATAAGGCGATGGTATGCGGTGTGCCGATGGTGTGAACTGTCAGATTACGACTTCAGGGGTTGGAGGTCTGGGGGCCAATTCTTGAGGTACAACTCACATCCGACGAGCAAGAGCGGAAAGTGGAGGTACCAGGGAAGACGGAGAAATCGGCGGAGGAAACCCAGAACGGTCCGAACTGTTAGACAAGACAGATCCTTTTCGCGGTCTGGTCTATTGCCAGCTCCGGGTGTAGCTACGTACGGTTTGCTACGTTATTTGAATAGGCAAGGGCACTAGATGTCTCGAAAATGGGTATCTCTAGCGGTGACTATGTCACGACTTTACTTGCACAATAGGGCTAGGCCTGAAATCACAGTTCATCTTGGTTCCTAGCTCTCTAATCTCAAGTGAATCATTACTGCTTGCTCATTATTTTAACACTACAGTCTTTGGTATCGTGAAAATCATTGGCTCAGTGCCCCCCTCAGCACCTGCATAAACTTCCACACATCCTCAAACCTCGTGTACAGAGGCACAGGAGCAACTCTGATAACATCGGGCTTTCGCTTATCGCAGATGACTCCGTTCTCCTCCAGGGCCTCACTCACTCTCTCCATCAGACCTTCTCTGAGAAGGACACTCAGCTGGGTTCCTCTTTGTGCGGGATCACGGGGTGTGATGATGCGGAAGAGGGGTGTCTCATCGGATGACTCAGAGATGATCTGGTCGAGGAGATGCTCGGCGTAGGCAGTCAGAACGAGAGCCTTTGATCGGATTTCATACATCTTTGTCTTGTTGAAGACGGAGAGGGCACCGGACAAGCTAGCCAGATCAATAGCCGAGGGGTTGGAAAGCTGGAAACCTCCCGCACCGACAGTAGGCACAAACTTGTTGTCCATGTTGAAGCGCACGCTCTTGTCACCTCCGTACCAGCCCATCAGACGGGGTCGGTACGTGGGCTTGCCAGAGTCATCCTTGAATTCGACCTTGCCGTGCTTCTCGTGGACATAAGCTCCGGCGATGGAACCGGGGCCAGCGTTGATGTACTTGTATGTGCACCAGCAGGCAAAGTCAACGTTCCAGTCGTGGAGCTTCAGCTCGACATTTCCGGCAGCGTGAGCGAGATCCCAGCCGACAACGATTCCCCGTTCTTGGGCGTAGGCAGTGATTCGGGGGATATCAAAGAGCTGGCCAGAGTAGTATTGAATGCCAGGAAGGAGAAGCAGAGCAGTATCTTCAGCGTGCTCATCAATAGTAGACAAGATCAAATCCGTCGTGATGATGAAATCATCGTTAGGGTGAATCTTGACCATGCTCTTCTCAGGGTCCAGTCCATGCCAGACAACCTGGCTCTCAATGGCGTAGTGGTCACTGGGGAAGGGCTTCCACTCGAGAATGATCTTGTGACGCTTCTCATTGGGCTTGTAGAAGCTGGCCATCAAGAAGTGCAGATTGGCTGTCAAGGTGTTCATGATGACGATCTCACTAGGAGAAGCTCCAACGATATCGGCAGACTTGATAGCACAATCCTCAGCCATATCTTGCCAGGGCGTCAACGGGGAGTTTCCCATTGCGCTGAAGTGGCCGTTGACACCAATGGATGCCCATGTCTCGAGCTGAGCGTTGAGGTACTCTCGGACAGCCTTGGGTTGAGCACCAAGAGAGTTGCCAACAAAGTAGAGGCACTGCTCTGAGTCGTCACTTGATCCGTTGTGGCCATTGCTGTGACCATTGGTACCGTTAGTGCCATTAGAAGAGGCACCATGGGCTAAAAAGGGTCAGCTAGTCTCAAGGCTTGACTCGACATGGCTACTTACAGGGAATCGAACCATCCAAGGCCTTCTTCTTGAGAGATCTCTTTGTGGGGATGACAAACTCATCCCGAAGATGGCTTAGCTTGTCCTGAGAGTCGAGATGACGGGCAAACTCTAACGAATTGGCATCTTGCGGGAACTTGGGGGAGGCTCCGCTCCGTAGACGATCGACGAATCCTGACAACTCCATTGTGAATTGAGCGTGGTAGTAGTGTAAGGGTAGTAAGAGTGACTTGAGAATGGCTGATGATGGAATCGTACGACTGGGCCTTGGAAGCATGGGATTGCGAAATCACTTTATGTTCCGTCGAGCCCCATCTCGGTCGCTTCCGGTATCTTCAAAGACGCCCGAGCGGAAGCACGGAAGACCCACATCCGAAGTTCCGTCTTCCGCGCCCCGTAAAGTGGACGTCACCATGTCCATTTTGAGCAAGATGCAGTAGATGATTGGTCAATGGATGTCATTCTCAATCGCCCGCATGATGCCGGAACGGAAGATGCGGGACCCATTTCTTACGAGAACCGGGCGACGGATGTGCAAGAACACGGCTGAACAAGGCGGATGAAGGAACGGGGCGGATGTGAAAACAGGGCAAAGTTCGAGAACAAGGCGGATCACACACGGAGACGGAAACAATGACCGCCCCATGGGAACAAACAACTCTATTTTAGACCTGATGTCGACGCTTTATTTGGTTAATTGTTCTTCAACACCATCACTTGCAAGTCCAACAAAGACAAGACGCCACTTCCCGCTCTCGATTTGATCTAGTATCACAACTTTACACAACATCGCCTTTGTACCACACCAGCTACAATGTCGCCTCATGCAGTACCACACCAGATCCCTCGGATCAAGCCAACGGCCGAGTTGAAGGAGTTTGCTGTGTCCAGCAATGCCTTTCTCCCAGAGCATAGCCCTCTGAGGCAACTACCAGATTCCTACTATGAGCCTTGGGAGCTCATCATCCAGCACCTTCCAGCTCTGGTCGAAAATGGCATTAGAAGAGCAGTTGATCAACTGCCCGTTCTCTCCACGGACCGACTCCGGTCAGAACCAGAGTGGAGAAGAGCATATTCTATCATGGCTTTCCTGACACATGCCTATGTCTGGGGTGGCGAGAAGCCCGCACAGGTAAGCAAAAAATGTGGCTCGTCTTTAACTGTGATATACTAACAATTCCTAGATCCTGCCCCCACAAATCACAGTCCCCTTCCTCGAAGTGTCGAAGCATCTCGAACTCCCCCCTGTTCTCACATACGCCGCCGCCAACCTCTGGAACTTTTCCTGCTCAGGCAACGACTTTTCCGATCTCAGCAAACTTGACACCCTTCATACATTTACCGGAACCGAGTCTGAATCATGGTTCCTGCTCATCAGTGTAGCGATGGAGGCCAGAGCTGGAGGCATCATCCCCCGCATGATGGAGGCTCTTGAGGCTGTCAAGACAAGAGATTACGACGTCATTGTCTCTGCTCTTCAGGAACTCAAAGAATGCATTGATGGCGTTGGTGTGCTTCTCGAAAGGATGTACGAAAAGTGCGACCCAATGACTTTTTACTACAAGATCCGACCTTTCTTGGCTGGAAGCAAGAACATGGAGTCTGCTGGTCTACCCAGGGGTGTCTTCTACGATGAGGGTGACGGCAAGGGTGAATGGAGACACTTGCGGGGTGGAAGCAACGGACAGAGCTCTCTCATCCAGTTCTTCGATATCGTGCTCGGTGTCGAGCACATTACGAGCGGCAACAATACCGAGGTCAAGGGCGAGAAGAGCTACCACGATATTGTCAAGGAGTACATGCCCGGTCCTCACCGCCGTTTCCTCACGCACATTGCCCGCATGGGAAGCATCCGGGAACTGGCCCTCCTACCTCCTACAACAGAGGGACAGCACCGCCTCCAGGAAGCATTCACATCTGCAACCGACGCACTGAGCAAGTTCCGGAACAAGCACATTCAGATCGTCACAAGATACATCATCCTTCCATCCCGACAAGGAAGCAAGGAAGGACCCCAAAACCTCGCAAGCTCTTCGTCAAGAAAGGCTGGAGAGGAGTTGACGGGCACTGGCGGTACCAAGCTGGTGCCTTTCTTGAAGCAGTCGAGAGATGAGACCATGGTTGCAGGGAACTTGGAAAAGCAATAGATGTTGGATTTTGTTAGCGAGCCAAGACTCAACGTCTTGGATATGAATTTGGATAGAGAAGATACCTTGAGCGCATAAGCGTAGCCCTGTGGCATTTCATTAATTAGAGAATTTCAACAAGCATTTCGTCTGTAACCTATCGCAGGGAGTGATGTGTTCTATGTCGGCTTGAAAAGGGTGTTCGGTTCCAATATCTACCTGGTTGACTAGGTGCTCCACAGCTAGTACTCGGGGGGGGGCTCAAAATCCCCCCCCGAGTAGGAGGTTATCGAGGTATGTTGGCGGCACAGAGTGTCGCCTCTGCCGACCGCTTAGACGAGATGAGTCATAAGAGAGAGTGGAGATACAGTGGAATTTTAGGTGCATTTAAGGATGATGTTTGCCAAAGGTCATGAGTTTATTGTGCCAATATTGCTATGAAGTTAGGTGATGCCATTCAAGTTTATCTAACGTTCTTTTCCTCGATGGCGTCTTCAAAAAAGACATCATCAGCTACAACAGCAACAAAACACAGTTGTGTCAGTGCTCTCTCTTGGGACCTGGTACTGTGCCTCTGGTTGGGCCTGAAACAGAGCTTCTTACGTGGAGACTACAGATACAGAACTTGGGCTGTACGATCTTCACGGCTTGGACAATTCCTGGAGAGTGACATGTTCACCTGAGCGTTCAGTTTTGAGTTCACTTGCAGACACTATGAGAACAAATTATGATAATGTACAGCATAGACAACGCTATGCAAGTAGTATATTGGGCTCTGAATTATGTACAGAAAGTCTCTGAAATGTAATTTACATGTCACTTCAACAAATTCTCCTAGCCGGGAAGTCAAAGTGACAACCCAGCTTCAAAATCTTTCAAAAGCTGCAGCTTAGAAGAAGGCGCGAGCGTGGCGGCGGGCCTTCTTGGAGCCAGCGTTGGCGCGGAGCCAGTCAATGAAGGTGTCGAGGGTGAAAGTCTCGGGGAGCTCAGAGCCGCTGCCAGTGGAAGACTCAGTAGGCTCAGAGGGCTCGGAAGGCTCCTCAGTGGCGGGCTGGGTGGCAACGGGAGCCTCAGGGGCAGCCGAGCTAGCGGCGTTGCCCTGGACGGAGGTGGCAGTGGGCTCAGCGGGGGCGACGACGGAGGTGACAAGGCTGGTAGGAGCAGAGATAGGGGTCTCAGGCTCGGGGACAACGGGGGTGGCGACGGTGGTGTTGGCAGGGATGGCGGGAGTAACGCTGGTAGGGCTGCCGGAGCCGGAGCCAGATCCAGAGCCGGAACCAGAGCCGGAACCGTACAGAGCGGGGCCGGGGATCTCGTAGCTCTTGATCTCACCATAGGGGTTGAACTTGATGCCAGCGTCAGTGGCAGAGTACAGCTCAGTACCCAGGACACCCTCAGGGTTGTCAGAGCCACCACCGGTGATCTCAATGTTGAAGCACTGGGGGTAGTTCTGGGCGCCGTTGGTCTCGCCAGCACCGTGCATGGCGATGATCTCGTGGCGGAAGACGTAGTTGCCGGAGGCAAGGGTGCTAGGGACAGTGGTGACCCAGGTGTTGTTGTTCTCGATGAGATCAGTGGCAGCCCACTTCTGAGCAGCGATGTCGATGCCACCCTCGTCGATCTTAACCCACTTCAGAGTAGCAGGGTCGGCGGCAGAGCATTCACCAGCGCACTTGGCGACATAGGTGAAGACAGGACCGAAGTGAGATTCTGGCCAGGCTGACCATTCGAAGGCCACTTCACCGCCAGCCTTGACGGAGACAGAGGTAGCACCAGGGGCGCTGTTCTTGTGGCAGTTGATGTCGACGGTGCTGTAGGCATCGGGGGCGACAAAGCCGTTGTCCAGGTTCTCAGCAGACCAGGCAGCAATCTCGGGGACACTGCCACCGTTCTGCTTGGCGTAGTAGTAGTCCAGCTTGTAACCACCGTGGTAGGTTCCGTCGACCTTGATACCGGTGACGGTGCCGTGGGCGAGGGCGGTGGCGGCGAAAGCGCCAACAAGAGCAGCAGCGGACTTGAAAGACATCTTGACGATTGTTTTTGGTTGGAAAGAGTGAAAAAGTGATTGTAATTGGTCAAAAAGTTGTTGTAGTTAGAGAGAGGAATAAACCAGCTTCACGCAGTGAAGAAAAGAATGGAAGAATGATGGAAAGGGAAAAAAAGAATGTATGAGACTTGGGATGCAAAGACAGAGCTGAAGAACACAACACTCAACTCGGCCATAACGACCTGTTTATATACCTTTGAGAAACATGTTTTTGCCTCTGAGGTTGCAAAAAACGGAGAAGTTGAACATGTTTCGTCTGCCAGGGAGAAACTAAATTCAGAGTGGTGGAATTCACGTTTCGTCTCATCTCCGTGGAGACGGCGACTCTTTTGGGCGACAGCGCCGGGCCAAGACGCCAGGGGTATCAAGCCTCAACGCAAGTCCAAGCGCGCGGCAATTGGCAAGATTCAGTAGATTGAGTCCACCACCAGCTTGGATAAGCTAGCCGAGTTTCAGGTACGGGCGGCGGAAACAAAGGAGTAAAAGATTTTTGCTCGAATCTCATCTTGTCTTGAGACACGTTGACGTGCCGCCAAGGGAGTAACTATAATGGGGTTAGGAGATGGAAAAACTTGGTTCATGACTTTGTTTAAGCTTGTATTTAGTGGCCTGTGATGGGACCCTGGATCACCATCCGGTTGGTTCTCGAAGTACGGTCAACGCAGCATACCTTGTCAGCCTCAATACAAAGCAAGGGCTTGCAGGAGTTGAGTGAAGCCATAGGAGGAACGCATTTATCCTTTCGAGTCTGTAGATATCGCATCGGCAAAACACTTGGAAGCGCTTCCTCTCCAAATATCCATTGGGCATTTCTCACGTCATTCAACTCCTTATCCGTCAATGAGCACTTGGCATTCACCTTGGCCGCAGCAAAGCGACCAAGGTCGCAAAAGAGGGAAGCATCCCGACACTGGTACCTTGCATTAGGTGAGGCGCCAGGGGTTGGTCAGGATGCAAGGGTCGTCCCTAAGGGGTTGCGCGGGGGAAAGGAGAGATCTCGTTTCGCATTGTTCAAGCGATTCCGAGTTAGCCCGCAATGCCAGTAGGGTAGGAAAAAGGGATGAAGGAGAAACTTGACAGCTACCCTGTTTCTCTCAATGGAACAAACAAGAACGAAACGCAGTGTTTTTGAGGCATTGAAAGATCGCTGTTAGCGAAAATTGATATTGACGATCGACGGCTAATAGACGATAGACTGAAGCTACAGTCCGATTAACTTTAAAAATGTCAATTAACACGTGGAGGAAAACTCTAGAGTTTGCAAGCGTCAAATTCAAAGCCAATGCCTGAAGCCATTGCCCAGCGTGGATCTGTTCGTGGACCTCGCTTGGGCGTAGAAGCGCCAACCTCCATGCATCATGTAATTTCGGTTGTGCTTCAACCCTGTCCCCTTTTCGGTATCTAGCTCCGATCGGATCTCTCGGGCCGCTTGTCAATGCCTCGGGTCTTGGATGAAGAGATAATGCGGTAGTAGGTTCTCGAAGGCTTTGACAGATTCTAGCACCAGAATTCTTACCAACGCTACTAACCGGTCTTAATGCCAGCGTTGTAATTATAGGTTGCAACAGCAGATGCACACCTGTCAATGGATCATGGTGGCGTCGATAGTTCGATCGTGGCGGCGTGAGACAGACGATGGTGTGGGGGTGCAACTTGAGTCCCCACTTGAGGGCATTCACAAATCACAGCGCTGGTCATTGGAGAGTGAATTGATTGGTTCTGAGAATGAGCCGGACACGCGAGGATTCTGGGAATAGCTTCACCTTCGGTAGAAGTACAGAGACTCGGGTAGCACTCTGCGAAGCTAAAGACAAGCCCTCAAGTGCTCAAGGCTTCGGAGTCTTAAAGATGGGAGAGATTTCAAAGTCAAATCGAGACAAGTCACAGTGCAATGCGATGAGAAAAGATGCCGTAAGTTCATGACATTAATGAAGGAGAGCTATTTAATCTAATCTAGATACTCGGCATAATATTTGACACAATCTTTTAAAAAAAAGCAAGGCTGGACATGAAGGAAAGGAAATAGACTATAAATCTAAAGGAAAATTGGGAAACCCGTTCGTCATGTACTCTTGTGATGAATCATTTCCGTGAATAGACAATATGTGATGATGAGAGAGTCGTAATCGTCATAGCTCTAGCCGAAGAGCAGTATGCAAAAGACATTTTAAAGGAGAAGGGCGACAACTCCGGCGGCGGCCAGGACAACCTCGACGTTACCCATCAGGCGGCCAGCGGCACCAGTCACCGGGACTGTCTTCTCCTCGACGCCGTCGTCAGACTCTTCGGTGGTGGCGGCGAGAGGAGCAGGGTAGGAGCCGTCGGGCTGGTCGGGGGCGGAGTAGGTCTGAGCGGACTGGGACTCGGCGGGCTGGGCCGGGGAGGAAGGCTGCTCGTAGGTGGGCTGAGTGTAGGCGGGCTGAGTCTTGACGGGCTGGGGAGCAGAGTAGGAAACACCAGGCTGGGTCTCGACAGGCTTGGTTTCCACGGGCTTAGTGGGAACCTCAGTCTCAGTCTCAACGGGCTTAGTCTCGACAGGCTTGGTCTCGACGGGCTTGGTAGGAATGACAGTCTCAGTCTCGGCAGGCTTAGTCTCAACAGGCTTGGTGGGGACAACAGTCTCAGTCTCGACAACAGGGACAGTGTAGTGAGTCTCAACCGAAGGCTGGATCTTGGTGGTGCCGGTAGCGTAAACGATAGTGGTGGTCTTGCCAACCGTGCAGTCCTGAGCCTCAGAGTGGCACTTGCTGATGGTGTAGTGCTTGGTAGTGTACAGAGTAGAGGTCAGGTTGTTGCCGTGGGGAGGAGGAATGACAGTGGTGGGCTGAGTGACCTTGGTGGTGGGTCGCCAGCTCTGGATGCAGGTGGTGGCAGTGGCATAGATGGTGGTGGTGACCGAGCCGATGGGGCAGTCAGGGGTCTCAGGAGGGCACTTGGTGATGGTGTAGTGCTTGGTAGTGTACAGAGTCTGGGTGTAGTTGCCAGGCAGAGGAGGGTTGACGACCTTGGTGGTGTGGGGCTGAGGAGGAACACCGTTGGTGGTCTGGTAAGGAGGAGGAGTAACCTCGCGGGTGATGGTCACGGGGCAGATGGTGGTCGAGAGAGCAATGGTCTCGGTCGTGACGTGAGGAGTGTTGGGGCAGTCAGGGACCTCAGGACCGCAATAGGTGACAGTTCGGACCTTGGTGGTGTACACAGTCGAGGTGGTCAAGTGAGTGGTGGTCTCGACGCTGACATGGGCAGTGGTCTTGGGGGGAGTAACCTCAGTGTGGCCAGTAGACTTGGGAGGAGTGACTTCGGTGTGTCCAGTAGGCTTAGGAGGAGTGACCTCGGTGTGGCCAGTGGACTTAGGGGGGACGTAGGTCGAAGTGACGGGGCAGACAGTGGTGGAAACAGCGACGGTCTCAGTGGTGACATGAGGAGGCTGAGAGCAGTAAGGCACATCAGGTCCACAGTAGGTGATGGTCTTGACAGTGGTGGTGTACACGGTAGAGGTGGACCAGCCGGTAGTGGTCACTGGCTTGGGAGGAGGAACTGTAGTAGTGTCCTTGGGGGGAGGGACCTCGGTGGTGCCCTTGGGAGGGGGAACCTCAGTAGTACCGGTGGTCTTGGGAGGAGTCACCTCGGTGTGAGCAGTGGGCTTGGTAGACTTGGGAGGAGGCACCTCTTCGGTCGAAGTCACAGGGCAAACCGTAGTGGAAACAGCGATGGTCTCAGTGGTGACATGAGGAGGCTGAGAGCAGTAGGGCACATCGGGTCCACAGTAGGTGATGGTCTTGACAGTGGTGGTATACACGGTCGAGGTAGTCCACTCAGTGGTCGAAGGCTTGGGGGGGACCTTAGTAGTTCCAGTCTTGACGGTGGTCGTGGGCTTGGGAGGAGGAACCTCAGTGGTATCCTTAGACTCGCTGGGCACGGGAGGAGGATAAGCTGTGGTGTTGTGGCCAGTGGGAACAGGAGTGGTGGGAACACCAGGAGTCGAGGTGATGAGAGTGGTAGGAACCTCAGTGGTACCCTGCTTGGTAGGAACCGTCTTGGTAGAGTGAGGAGGCAGCTCAGTGGTCGAAGTCACAGGGCAGACAGTGGTGGACACGGCGATAGTCTCGGTTGTGACATGGGGAGTGCCAGGGCAGTCAGGAACCTCAGGAGGGCAAGAAGTGATGGTGTACACGTTGGTGGTGTAGACAGTCGAGGTAGTCCACTCGGTGGTTGAGTGTCCCTTGGTGGTGACCTCGGTGGTGACCTTGGTGGTGACCTCGGTGGTGACCTTGGTGGTAGCCTTGGTGGTGGGAACGACCTCAGTGCCAGAAGTGGTAGGAGCAGACTCGATGTCGGTGGTCTCAGACTCAGGGACAGTCTCAGTGCCAGTGGGGCGAGTGACAGTCTCAAAGCCAGTGGTCTCGGTGACAGACTCGGTCACGGGGCAGACAGTGGTGGAAACAGCGATGGTCTCAGTCGTGACGTGAGCAGTGTTGGGGCAGTCAGGCACCTCAGGGGGGCACGAAGTCACAGTGTACACGTTGGTGGTGTAGACAGTGGAAGTGGTCCAGCCAGTGGTCTTGGGAGGAGGAGGATACTTGCCAGTGGACGAAGTCTTGCCAGTGGTAGAGGGGACCTCCTCGGACGAGCTGGGAACCTCTTCAGAAGAAGTGGGAACCTCCTCGGTAGAGACACCAGGCTTGGTTGACGACTTGGGAGGAGGAGGGTACTTTCCAGTGGTAGTAGGAACGCCCTCAGAGGTAGTAGGAACACCCTCAGAAGAGCTGGGAACCTCTTCAGAGGAAGTAGGAACCTCCTCAGTGGAGTGACCAGGCTTGGTGGAAGACTTGGGAGGAGGGGGGTACTTGCCAGAGGTAGTAGGAACGGCCTCAGACGAAGTGGGAACCTCCTCGGAAGTGGTGGGAACCTCCTCAGTAGAAACACCGGGCTTGGTGGAAGACTTGGGGGGAGGAGGATACTTTCCAGTGGTGGTAGGGACACCCTCAGAAGTGGTGGGAACGCCTTCGGAAGAGCTAGGGACCTCGGAAGAGCTGGGAACACCCTCGGACGAGCTGGGGATCTCCTCAGTAGAGACGCCGGGCTTGGTGGTGGTCTTGACAGGAGGAGGAGGGTAGTCGGTTGAGCCCTTGCCGGTAGGAACAGGCTGAGTTTCAGTGACGGGGCAGATAGTAGTTGAGACAGCAATGGTCTTGGTGGTCACGTGGGGAGTTCCGGGGCAGTCGGGGACCTCAGGGGCACAAGAGGTGACAGTATGAACCTCAGTGGTGTAGACAGTTGAGGTGGTCCAGCCAGTGGTCTGGGGCTTGGGAGTGGAAGTGGTCAACTCGGTGGTACCCTCAGAAGTAGCAGGCAGGGTCTCGGAAGGAGGAGGGCCATAGTGAGTGCTCTGCTTGCCAGTAGTGGTAGGCTTGGTCTCAACAGGGGGGACTGAAGTCGACTCGGTCTCAACAGGAGGAACTGAAGTAGACTCAGTCTCAACGGAGGGGACAGAGCTAGAAACCTCAGTAGATCCAGCAGGAGGAGGCGCATAGGGAGTAGTGCTCTGCTTGCCAGTAGTGGTAGGCTTAGTCTCAACGGGAGGAACCGAAGAAGACTCAGTCTCGACAGAGGGAACCGAGCTAGTAGCCTCAGTAGATCCAGCGGGAGGGGGAGCGTAGGGAGTAGTCTCCTTGCTGGGGACAGTCTCGGGAGCAGAAGAAGTAGGCTTAGTCTCGGAAGGAGGAGGACCATACTGAGTTGTGTCCACAGGAGGAAGAGAAGAAGACTCGGACTCTACGGGAGGGACCGAAGAACTCGGCTGGGTCTCAGCAGGAGGAGCCGAAGAGGTAGTAGGCTTGGTTTCCACGGGAGGAGGTCCATATGGGATAGACGACGAGGTAGGAGGAACGTATGCAGTAGAAGCCTCGGAGACGGAACCAGGAGGAGTCTCGACCTCGGTGATGGGGCAGATGGTGGTCGAGACAGCAATGGTCTTTGTGGTGACGTGAGGCGCGTTGGGGCAGTCGGGGACATCATCGGGACAGTCAGTAACTGTAAAAGTCTGCGTCTCGTAGACGGTCGAGGTGGTGTAGCCCTGGGGAATGTTGTTGTAGGGGTTGCCGGGAACGTTGTCGTAGTTCCTCTTGGGGAATTCGACGGCGGCAGCATTGGCCAGGCCAATGGCTGCGGCGCCGAGCAGAAGAAAGCCCTGCATGTTGGTAGGGCGAAGCTGAAATTGGTCTGTAGCGAATGTAAAAGATGAAACGAGTGCGGCTTTGTTTGAACGAAAGTCGGTTGGAGAAACAAGATCGGTTTGGAGGGAAACGGAGGACCTCTCTTATAGCAGACAGGTGACTTGGGCAGCACCCTCAGATGTTGTTGTTTCTCTGCGTCGCTCGTATAGGTCCGTTTGGTGACAGCTCGACCCAGCCAGTGTCGTTGGGATACAATACGGGCGCGTCTCCATCATGACCCCAGTTCGGCGTGATGTCATGCTAGACGACAGGAATAGGAACGGTTGGACGAGGTGCAGTTTACGGTGGGACTTGGAGACCTGCCAAAGCGGTATACCCAACGCGCGACCGGCCATGTTGCGAGGCCCAAGAAGCTAAGAGACGGGCACGTTAACGGATGAGGCGGGAAAAGGCAAGCATGGTCCGGAGCCTCTTTCTGGGAGACAAGCGCGCGTATCCTTGTCTTTGGCGTTTGATAGGCTGCGGGAGCATGCAACGGTTTCTTGGTTGTTCTAAAAATGTTTCTAAAAAGGCGCCTCCTCGTTTTTCGACTGCCCGTGAACAGGGGGGTTGGCTACTGCAGCCGCTCGTGTTGGAGCCTATCAGCCAGCGTGAAATGATCTGACTCGGCCGCTAAATATGGGCATCTCTGATCTGCGATCAGATCAGTTTCCGTCGTGATTGGTCAAGGAACCCTTGTCCGGCTCCCCTGGGACAGACGCGCTCGTTGTCCATGGGGCCGGCCTCTTCTGTGGGCCAGGACAAACCACGTACATTGGTGGTGTCCTTTTTTTTGCCTTACATACACGAGGTTTTTCCTTCTCATGGGTCGCTTTTTTGTCTCCCCACTCTCTACCAAAATCTCGCACACAACTTGTCGGCCGAGGGACGATCCCTCCAAGCGCCGTATCTGCGGGTAAAAATGGCTGGTCCAGCTGAATCTTGCAGGGCGAGACGCTGGCTTGCCCTGTTCCTTGCCCTGTTTATTTTAACACTCATCAGGTAAGCAGAGTAGGCGGCAATTCACTTGGTGTTGTGCATCCTGAGCCTCTTGTCGGCGTCGTATCCCGTCGGCTGCGACATGATCCTTGACAAGGAGTCATCTCCACTCTGAAGCATTCAACGAATCAACGTGTGAATCTTTACGAGGGCTTCGTTTCTTGTTCTGTTTCTCTGTGCAGGTTGAGCTGAAAGAGATGAACGTCGCTAAGCATGACTTGTTTCATGTGGACGTTTTAGGTCATCTCTTGTCGTCTTGACGCCCAAACTTGGACTTGGAGAGACACATTCTGAGATTGAACAAGACGAGTTCCTGCATTCAGCTCTCGGTTCCTGCGTGAATGGTACAACGTAACATGAACTGATCGGCAGGTGCATCGTCTCACAACAAACAGATTGGCCGGCCGACAATGTCTCTTGTCTCGATGTCCCTGCTGGTGGTGCAAGCAACAGGACAAGACTTTGCCGTGCATTTTACACGTGCGCACACTCGCACGGCGTGAAAACTCTAAAGCAGAAATATAGACGAGCTGTACAGATGCAAACCGTCCGAGTCCAAGCACGGCATTTCCGCCAGTCGTAAGAAAGTTTGGCTCAAATCGTATCATGACGCCAGCTCACAACCAGCCGGAAATACGGCCAGACCAGAACGGCACGGAAACTTGGCATCCTCTGTCAAAAATTCACATGCAGGTTACAAAGCGGCGGTCGGTGCGCCCGATAGGCTGCAGGCTCCGATCGTGTGTTGCCCGCTATTCTTAGAAACCCCATCCATGGATGACAAGATCTCGAGTCTTTCGTTTCCCGGTAAATACTCACGAGATTCATCATGAGATTTTGTTTGTAAACAATTTTAAAATAATGGTATTTAGTAAATATCGAGACTCTGCAATTCTCTACCACATTATTCCTGTCTCCAGAATGCCCTTCAACTCCTCTCCTCCTCCTCTTGACGTCAGCATCACCTGTGGGTGTGTGCCCCAGTAAACTCCAACTATTTTGGTACAGAATACGAGAAAAGTCCTTCTCCTGCAGCTTCAACCTGCTCCCGGCCAACAAAGGAACCCCTCCCCGATGATGGAACAATGCCTTAGTACAGTTGCCGTGCTCCGATGGCAGGAATTTTTGAGAGAGGGGGCAGGGGCGAAATCCATCGAGATTGTTGTTTGTCCCGACCACGCACTTTGCATCTTCCCCACGGCTTGAAGCGATCGAGGAGACTAACATGCATACTTATCGTAGCCTGATGGACCTGTTACTTTTGCTGATCATGGCGTGACTTTTGTTGACTGCATGGAGAGAAGACGTCAAGGTGAATTTTCAAGTGAAGACTGCGAGTGACAGCATCGTGACAGGATCGCAACAGACCGTGATTCTCCATTGAAATGCGTAGATGCCTTCTCCTCTTCCGAACCCGTCTATTTCCAGCAATGCACATAAGAGAAGAGGCTGAAAAGGATTCTTCCATGCACCCAACAGTCACAGTCTGCACTCTGGTGGTTGGGCGTAAACCCCGTATCTGTATGTACAACAAACATCCATGGATCACATCCCAGATCCAGCCACCATCGTAAAATGTCCCGGCACAGCGTTGCCCGACCGACCCATTTTCCCCTCCCACGTAGCAGAATCCCATCGATTCGATCAATGTGGGCTTCCCTGACCCCACGCCGCGCGTAAGGGATCCCCTGTCAGGGTTAGAGCCCAATGACGAAACCGATGTGTGTTCCCCGCAGAGGAGTCGTCAGCTACCTACCCTAGGGACAATCGTTGATGGAACGAAACAAACGATAATCATTCTGATATAGAGAAGTTGTGGAGGGTATATTGAATGTCTTAATATGCAGTTTCATGTCGTGAATGAAACATTATGCGGCTGTTGTTTCTCAAAGTGCCGATGCTGTCTCATGTGGCTTGTCTCAAATAAATGCAAGGAGAGCTGAGGCTCATTTGTACAAACACCATTCTATTTCTCAGCTATATATACAACGATGTTGAGTATTAGAGCAAGACGAAACAAATTGAAATATGCTCAATGAGACCAGGTATATTTGACAAGTAAGATTTGCATCGCGGTTCAAGTAGTTGCGCACCAACTCCAGGGTGAGGGCTCGTCAGCCAAATAATCTCACCAGGTCTAGGTCTACCCATGTAACTGGAAAAGAGAATACAGAGACCAGATAGAAATTCTATATAGAAATTCTATTGAAAGGATACCACAAGGTTTGCCGGAACTATGGTGGTTGAACCTTAATACAAGTTGTAGTAGGCGATGACTCTTGGAATGCGGGCCCAACGGTCTTGATGAACCTTCTTTGAACCTGCATACCTCGCGAAACATGGGATGATTGATGCCATGCATTTCACCAACGACAGTATGCACGTGGAAAGTTAGGATGAAACTGGCTAAGATCTCAACTCGAGGCTTTGTAGCGACTCATAACACAGATTGACGATCAAACATGACGGCGAGAGCCTGGCTATGCATAATGGCAAGATTCATAGATTTAACGGGCTTGCAAGAAACAATCACCTCTGCACAAAATAATAGACTGGCCTGTATGGGCAGCTCTGGAACTCGCTTAAGTATTTGAGATATGATAAGGTCTTAACGTGGCCGCACCTAGTTAGCTGCCGATAGAGCTAGTGCTTTAGCAGTAGAGACAATTCCCTATGGGAGCCTTCGAAAGCAAAGAGTTAAGCGCCCAGTCCCTTGGATCGACACCATCCAACCGCGCGGGAAACGGCTTTTGGCGGATTGGCTGTACCCGCCTCCAGCCTCCTGATTTTTTAATTGGACAAGTTGTGACTCGTCTCTGAGATCCGCGGGTGGCTGAGATTAGAGCTGCACCATTGTCATTTGGTGGCGTCTCAATTCCACTTCTCTACCGCCAATTATGGTCATGTTCCTTGATTCAATATTTGACACCAAGCTTAAATCGTCTTCACTTTTTCTCAGTTTCCATTGGTGAGATTTCTCAGTAATCTGGGGCACCCGCTGAAACTGGAGATGGCCGAACGTGTTGGTAGAAGGCGTGTTTCAGGCGTAATGCAAAATGGGGCGACCTTGGTCTGCGCGTTGCTCTGTTGGCTTCCATTATGAGTCTTGGCCAATGACTGAAGTTTCGCTCTGACAATGGGTTATTTCCTTTGCAAATTTAGGGGACAATGTCAAGTTTCAAGGCCCAAACGTTTCAATCCTTCGAGGCATATAATCGCCTCAACGTCCACCGTAGACATTGATTGAGTACCAAGGCCGTCATTAAACTTCTACACTCGTTACGATGCTTCAAAAAATAGTCGCTCCTTTGTTTACCAGCCTTCTGGTGGCTACTCCAGCACTGGCAGCCACATATAGCCATCTCGATCCAGCTCGTTGCGTAGATCCGTCTGGCATGAAAAAGTGTGTCGAAAAAGTGGATGCGGAACAGCCAAACTGCGTGAAAACGGTTTGCCCCGATAGAGAAAAGGAATGCCTTCCAGATACCTGCTTGTGCGCGGGCAGCATCAGCCAAATGGACTGCGCTCTGACGCATTGCTGGGACCAGGCAAGTCTCTGCCGACATGAAGCGGATGAACATGAATACTAAGAGAAGCAGGTCTATAGCTGCGAGTACCAGGAAACGGTCGAATGGGTTTTGAAGACCTGCGACGAGCAGCCAGAGGAGGGGTTTCCCTTCTACCCTGCCCCCGTTGATGCGCCCAATTCTTGCTCTTGCAACAAGGCGAAAGTTGTTGAAACTGTCGGCAAGGTGCTGGAGGAGCAGAATGACTGTGAAGGAGGGGCATCGGATGCGTGGGAAAGATTGTCTCCGGCTGAATTAAAGGCCAAGGTCGCCCCGGCTTGTGTCTGTTGTAGCTGGAGTGCAGCACTGTCTGCGTAAGTCATCCCCCTTGACCTCACCCTGCTTTGTGCTAATCGATACATGTGACTAGCTACTGGAACATCTGTCCAGACATGGACCCAAACTACCTCGGTGTTGACTCCTTCTTCCACTCCTTGATGGGTGGTGCTTGGGAGAAGTGGCTTAAGTGCAAATTCGACAACGGCACTTGCCATACAGAGTACAACTATACGCTGCCTGGTAACAATGATGCCAAGTTCTACGAGCCGGGCGAGTTCCCCAAGAACGGAACCCACACGACAATGACCAACCTTGCCGGTACCATCACGAGCCCCATTAGCGGTGCGACGTTTACGTGGACAATGAATTCGACGGCGCACACTATCATAGCTGCTAGTGTACACACGACAGCCGCCAGCGCAAGCACGACGGCTAGCAGCGAAAACACCACACCAAAGAGTACAGACGCGCAAGCAACAGAAAGTTCCAATGAGACTGAAGACAAGGGAAACAATGCTTCAGCGGTAGTCCCTCGAACTTGGTCCATTATGTGGCCGGGTCTTATTTTCTTCGTAATTTAAACTTGAGACTTTTCCTTTGTCTTATCTTCATTTCTTTGGCTATCTTTCTACATCCTGGTCACGTCTTCAAGGAGACCATCAACTGGGGCTGTAAGCCTGTGACACAGCCTTGCTAGGTTGACCGGGCATGCCGAATTTTTCTGATTTCCTTGCCAAAGCTGCCAAGCAACGGCAGGCTGTGAAAAAAGCCGTAATCCTACAAGCAATGGGAAAGTGTAAAAACATCCATACCAAAGTAGTCGAGTCACGAAGCTTGGGCCCCTATTCCGCTCCGTTGGGTGTGCATTCCGGAACGCCTCGCCAGGCAGACGTGCAGTTTTGAAACGGGTGAAAAAGAGCAACAAAGCTTGAATAAAGTCTTGGGCTCTTCTGTTGTATCACGCTCTCTGAACCTTGTTCAATAATTCGGATCCAATGAGTATTAGCTCAGAATGCAAAACACCGACACTCCAAGAGATTAGCTACCGCCTTTGCCTTGTACACCAGGCTCCAAGTTTATACGCGTTCTGAAGATTTCCAAGCCAGAGCAGCCCAGCGATGGAGAAATTGTTTGCAGTATCGAGACTCTCAACGTCGCCCAAGATACAAGCTTCACAGCCCTTTCCTAGGATCCCAAGAAGCTCTCGTTGAATGGGCGAGAATCAGTATGAACTGTCCCGGAGTAACATCTTCTATATAAAGCAAGGGTTGAAGAATATTCGCCTACCAAATGACAACACTCCCAACCTCTTTGGGAATCTGGTAGGTGCTCGCCGTTCCCGCACGCAAAGAGATGCTTCTGTTTTTAATCAGAGTCTTGTCTGCATAAGCTGACTTGCCATTGGCTGCGACGTGCTTTTCAACTCTCCACCACGCGGGCCATGCATCGTCTTCCATCAATCAGGTGCTAGAATCCCGGCTGCGGTCGTTCAGCTGAGGACCAGGGTTGAGCCTCTATAGCTCCTCTGAGAGGATAGTGTGCCGACATAAGCAGCCACTGAGAGTGCTCGCAGGACACGTCATAAACTCCCGCCACGTAACCATCTGCTGAGTTTTAAGGCGTGGCTTCGGCATAAACTTGCATCTGCTCCTCATTAGAAACGGCGTCTCCATTCCATAGCCTGGTTCAGTCATTGGAAAGAATGCCGGGACATGCGACGGCGTTGCGTCAGCTCCCCGCGAGCTTAGGTCGACTACTGCGGAGGCCCTTTCAGAAAAGGTTTCAGCCATCAAGCAAGCGCGAGGTCGATGTGGACATACCCTACCTGAAGTGGGAGACGTTCGATCAAGACACATCCGGAGACGAGGAGACTGGTCATGAGAGCCCGGCCGGGGACATTGCCAACAATTTGTTAGACGCGATAACGCGCCACATGGTCCCCGACAGTATCGCTCTAGTGCTAATGATACGGGCCCTGGGGGAACTGTCTCAAAAGAATGGTAGATACGAAATGGCCGAATCGCTCCTCCGGACGGCACAGCATGAACTCGATCACATAGCCGGGGGGTTGCATGAGGATACGCTCGACACGATATCTTCCCTCGCAATAGTCCTTGCCCACCAAGGAGCCCACCGGGGCAAGTTCAAAGAGGCCGGGAAGCTGGCTCGAAAGGCTATTCGGGGATACTCGAAATTGAAGGGACCCAGGAACGCTGCCACGATGCGCCTCCTCAAGGAGATATCTCGCGTCTACACTGCACGAAGCCGTCAACTATTGCAACACGATCCTGCCCCTGGCTCCGCGGAGAGAAAACTGGTGATCAGCTACACGAAGGTGTACATCTCTATATGCCAGGAGCTCTCGATGGCAGAAGTGTCGGTGATGCTGGGGGGTCTGGGCAGAGTGCTAGCTTGGGCTGGCAATACCGAAAATGCGACCATCGCATTTCAATGGAAGTATGTCTCTGCCGTCTCCAGCCCCCACAGCTGGAATGCGTGCAACATGTGTGCACAGAAGATTTCCTCGTTGCCGCTGCACATTTGTCTCGACTTCCTGGACGTTGAAGTGTGCTCGACGTGCTACGCATCGTTCTATGCCCGAAGGCGTACCAACTTCCTCGGCACCGTTGCCCATGGCTCAGCCTATAAATTCCTCAAGGTTGAGTCACGAGAGCCTTCAGAACCGGGGAAATCAGATATCGCAAAAGAATTCAACGTCTGGCTTCGATATGCTGCAACAGCAATTCAGCGGACCGGGACTCAGCCGCCGCTGAAACCATTCTCCATTGGAACCGAGGATGATATGGATGAAAAAGCCTACATATTGTACTTGCAGAGACACAAAGCAACCTTGGAGATTCAGCTTGCCGAGTTAACTAGCAGGTCTGAAAGTGGGAGTTGGAAGTATAGTCAGTCAGCTCTGAGACTACCTTAGGCTTCTGTTCGGGCCTGCTAACCCACGAATAGGCCCAGAGACTTTGTCCAATCAACACCTGGAGTCACCGATTGCAGAACAAGCCGCAACGATGATCGCTGAAGCCCAGCATGCCGAGGGCTCGAGCTCTCTGACGAGCCGCTGCTCAAAAGGCTACTCTGTACCTCCTGGCTCAATCTACGAGGCACTCCCATTAAATGGCGCCGATTCACTTATACGGTTACTAGAGCTACTTCCGGGGGACACTGCCGATCCTCTGGTGTGCAACTTGGTTGTCAAGGACCAATCCGAATCTCCGGTATATGAAGCTGTGTCATGGACTTGGGGCAAGCCCTCGGTCAAACCGACCCAGGTCGTCCAGGTGAACAGTATAAATGTGCACATTAGACCAAATCTTCACGCGTGCTTGCTCGCTTTCCGGCATCGCAACGACTCACGGATGCTATGGGTCGACGCAATATGCATCAACCAGGACGACGACCAAGAGAAGAGCGATCAGGTAGCCAGGATGAGCAGTATATACCATTTCGCGTCAGGGGTGCTAATCTACCTGGGGGAAGCCAGCGAAGCCGAGGCGGCGCTCTTCAAATACTTCAACAGGGAGAACCGGGAGGAACCCTTTGAAACTAGTCTCGAGAGACTGGGCATGACGGAACAGGATCTGTTCGAAGCACACACATCGCTCTATGGCAGAGAATGGTGGAGCAGAATCTGGATCCAACAAGAGTTCGCTCTGCCGCAGGCGGACCCGACATTCTACCTTGGCAGAGTCTGCACAAAGGCAAGTTATCTATCTGATGATGAATGCAACTCGTTCGCCACCAAGTTTGGAGCGATGGAAGTCGATAAGGCTTGGCGTGATCGCAGGAGCTCCCATCCGGGGTACATTGAACCCCTGAAGCAAATGATCGGAATCCTATCCCTGCGACAAATGTTGCATGATCCTCCTAAAAGCCTTAGCGAGCTATTTTCCGACACGAAACTGTCCGAATGCTCCGACTCGCGGGACCTCATCTTCGGCCGCTATATCTTCATGAGAACGCCAATGCGAGAAGTTTTCAGGCCAGACTATTCCCTCACCACCGAGTCCCTCTTCGAGAAGGCGGCTATTTGGCTTCTCAAGTTCGAGATTGGCATGAAACTATTCTGGCTCTATCCAAATAGGCTATCACCCGAGTCACCCTCATGGGTGCCCAACTTTTCGAAAGGTGCCACCAACTTCGACTTGACGCCTTCGGCCACGGACAAATGGGAATGGTATGCAAAACGTCAAACGTCAAATGAAACCTCTAGATATTTACCGCGGCGTTCTCAGGGTCCGTGGTCACTATCTAGATACAGTAAGCCATGTCTTTAGTGTGGGTGGCGTGTCTCTGCTTCACTCCGCCCGGCAGTTCTTGTTGCTGGAGGCTATCCTGCCCGCAATTGTGCAACAGGACATCCCTCAGCGTCGTCACCCCCTCTCAGAAGCTTTGCCTGGCTTAAAAGCCAAGTCCGAGCTGAGGCACTGGACCTGGAGCATGGACAGGCCGATTCATCGCGTAGCGCTACAAGGCGCCATTAACATGATCTTCGATTCGACTGAGGTTGCTTTTCAGAGGCTTGTGAGCCTTCGCAACCGGGAACCTCCTTGGGAAGTTGGATCTAGCACCCCGTCCAGGCTTCGTCCAGAAACACTCGCAGTTGTTACACGATTCCACGAATTGCAGGCGTCTCTTGTGAAGGCACCGGCTGATCTTTTCTGGCCTTCCTTGTGCGACTTCAAGAATCTGATTGCACAGATTCAACACCTGAGAACCCCAAAAAGAGCACCTTCGCCCTTTTACGAGGCAAGCCGGAACATCACAGATGCGTTCAACTGGATGATTCTGGATGCGCAGGTCCCTGACCCGTTTTCGCCAGTTACCGTTGACGACGACGATGCGAAGCAAATTCCTTCTTCCTCAAACCCCAGATACGAAGGACTCCAGGCCCTAATTGCCGACTGCAAATTTGAAGAGGAGGTCCGTTTTCGAGTAAAGGCCGTATTACATATTGCCCAGCAGTTCAGATCGTCGGTCGGCGCGGACGGAGAATGGACAGGCCCTAGAGATACGCCCTCGGACAAGAGTCCGGATCAACAGAAGCCAGGGGACAAAGATCTATTTTTTTTCAACCGAGCGAGCCAAATTCCCTTGCAAACCATTTTCTTCACGAAGCAGAGGCTTACTGGTGTTGGGAGAGTGGGTGTCACTGATATCAGGGTTGGGGATCAAGTGGTCATGCTTGAGGATGTGGTGTTTCCGATGGTGATCAGACCTATTGATGCAGAGTTTCACGAGATTGTGGGTTACGCCGTGATAAATGGGTTGGATTGCCAGGCTTTTCATGATCTCAAGCAAGACGAGAAACCACCAAAGAGGGTGTTCAAGTTGAAATAGCTGGTGCGGGACTACTTATGTTTGTTTTCTTCTACTTGTATCTTCTATTTTCTAACCTATCACCCAGTTGAGAATGCATGATTTTCGTTGTTTCCTTATTAGAGCTGTCACATTCAGGAAGTAGCCCATTATGAATTGAGGACCAGTCGAGTGCGTGTTCTCTTTTGCCTACCAATAACCTAGCAGCGAGTATATCCTGCTCCCTATTAATAATCCAGCAACGAGCCCATTCTCACTAGGAAGACCTAGGTGCTGAAATGCAGCCACGGGATGAGATAATCATCTACTAGAGCCCCTCGACGAGGGCATGCATGTGAGTACAGCGATATGACGAAGAAGAGTGCCACTTAGATTGAAGACGCCATAGGCGTATTCCCAATTAGAAATGAAGCTGTATAGCCCCTGCTTAAAACGTTTTTGCATCAACTAATCTTGCGTGTTAAGCTTCACAGCGGTCGGATCTCTACCATTGGATTATTGACATAAGAGCGCCAAGTGACATGGAAATCGTTCTCCAAGGAGGGCTCCGTTGTGACTAGAAATGTAGGCTAACTTTATGAGTTGTCTCACTGACTCCCACTTCTATGAGCTTTTGCCTCAGTTATCCCAACTGGGGCCGGGCTTCAACTACAACAAAAAACACATTCCTCCCACTTCTACTTCCTAAACTGTTCTACCATCCAACACCACATCCCGGAAAGACCCTCCCGGTCCTCTTCGTCTAACTCATTTTTCTTCAGACGCCTCAGCAAAGCTTCAACCTTCCCTTGGTAGCGCTCGATAGACTCCGTCCTGAGCCATTCCCGCATTACTGGCGAGGAGTAGTAGACCGCAAGGCTGGCCATGTTCAATGTCAAAAGGCTCAGTGCTTCCACGGGGTACCAGTCACTCCACATGATCACCCTGTTATGTTTAGGTATGTAAGAGAAAGCCCTTGCCACCTGGAGTGAGAAGACGAGAGAGATTGGGGTATCTGGGTTCATACTCACACTATAGATGCGGAAACCGACAACGCGCCGATGGAACGACTGCATTTGCTCGGCTTGGGAATTCTCCTCTTGAGAAACTCGAGAGTCTCGTGCATGGCTAGCAGGTCACGCGCAAGACTGTCACTGGAGATTTTGAGCCGCCACTCAACTCTCGTCATGGACGACGCTCCTGAATTTGGGTTTCGCACAGCTAGGTCTACAACTATGAGAGATTAGCATCCCTTTATCGCCATAATTTCTTTGTTATACAGACCCGTAGGAAGAGCCTCATCATGAACATCTTCAACCTCGTAGACATTGCGACGCCCTTCGTGTACCTGCTGTAAAGAGTCGAGGTACTGATCAATGTACGTGTTCGCGGAGCGACGGTGGATTTCCAAATCGTCCCACAGCTCACGGTCGATCTCGCCATCGGTTTGACACTTGGAAATTAGGACCTCCAGCCGATGGGAGACGAAGTCACCTTGGCGAGCAAGAGCAACGGTCGCGTCGAGCGCTGCTGGGCTAGTATCCCGTTTGCGCTGACCAAGGAGAGTCATCCTCTCGGCTGGTTCATCGAGTCTTGATGAATTGTCGGCGGACATTTTACCGCAAGCCGAGAAAAAGAAGAGCCGATAAATTTGGAAAAGATACTTGAATATTTCGATGCCAAAAGAGATCTGGTAAATCCCCACGTTCTGGCGTTTGGGTATGTTCAGATGAAGTACTGCATTGCTGTGGGGAGATTTCTTGCACACCACCGAGGGATTTTCTCGACATATGCCTTGTCGGATCTTTAGGTTTCCGAGTTGCCGACGAGACGCCTTGCCGCAAGCCACAGGCTCGTTGGTTGGAAGAAGGTCAGATTTCTGGCCTCCTCACAGCCGAGACGACGTGTCCGTGGGGTGCAGTCCAATGCGTTTGTGATTGGAGATAGATACCACCCATCCAAGACTGCGGCACATTTGTTGGCCCACGAAAATGAGGCCCATTTGGCCTAACGACTGGGCGCCTATCAGCTTCTGGGTTTCTGTATGCAAGTCACCTGGATTGGCAAAAGATTGATAGCATCCATCTGAGACCAGAGCACACCTGTTGGTCCAGGGAAGAGAGGCTGGTTTTCCTTATCGGCTGGAGGCCTACCAACATCTGCACTTCTGCCTACAGGTGACGTTAATTCTGCCTCGTAGAACCTCGGAACCATTAGATGCGGACAATGGCGGCAGGACTGGTAGCTGGATGGTCCGCCATGGTCCGCTGCGCTCCATGAGGCTCTGCTCGTGGTCCCCCAACTCCTCCGCCTCAGTTAAGAGTGTCAGAATTCTCTCGTTTTTCCATTGTGAAATACTATCCATCACGTACTAATCCTTGCCGCTTGAGGGAAACAATTCCTGGCCAAGACTATTTTGCCTGGCTAGCGTAGCGCACCTCACTTCTTAGTCCCCGTCGAAACATGTCAGGCCAGCCCCCTCCACTCTACGAGGAGGTTATAGCTGAGGACCGGGCCGCACAAGAACCCCCCTCAGCGCTAACTGTTCACCTTCAAGTATGGCATTATAGAGCTGAAGGGAGAAGCCCTTTGAATAACGACGGGCTCGCTTCCCTCTTCCGCGCCCACAACCTCCAAGCTTGGGAAGTGATTCCATTTGAGGCTGACGGGGTCACGGGTCTGAGCGCCCACGACCAGTATGTTCCTGTCGAAGTAAGTGAGACAACCCTTCCTGTCCTTGCTCAAATTCCTAGTCAATCATGCGTGAGGTGTCCTTGGCAGCTCACCTTCCATATCTAGGTGCGATTCCGCCATCGAGTTTGGGCGTACAACGATCCAGGTGAAAATCCCATGGCCGATGTCCGGGAGCTTTTCTTCAAAACTGCTCCACAGTTTATCTATCAGTTCTTCGTCCGTATCAACAGCACTCCTCATAACCTCAACATCTTTCCGGTCAATGTCCCGGAGAATTTCTCCTCACGGTACACGCATGCATTTCACCTGAACCAGCTAAGCATCCGCGTCAACACTTTTATCGTTCCTAGCCCGGCGGTGACGAATGAAGCGCAGTCTTGGTGTGTTCAAACTCCCATTCCTTTTTATTCTCTAGCGTCCCAGTTTCCTCTAACCAGACATATTCTCAAGGTTACAGGATGCCGTTCGCACTACCGAAGATGTCCTGGAGATCTTGGCTGCGATAGTCAGCCTTTATCTCATGCATCGAAACGCTCAAGATCAGGCAAATGGAAATAATCGGGCTGGTACTCAACAAGGGGCACGGGGCGTCGACGTTTTGGACGTGCATGTACCAGAACGGCTCGGCCAGCTGCGAGCGCTATTCCAACGGGTAGGTGCTTTCCAACATATCCCCCAGGTTCCATCCACCCACAAGGCGCATTTCGAGGTTTTTTCTTTCTTTTTTTTTTTTTTAAAAAATCATCTCTAACTTGGGGGCAAAGTTCCGTGAAGGCATTGGGCATCACGCCGGCCAACCACCAAGGGATGTCGCGGATCTGCAAGTTGCTTGGAATACAGCCGCTGGACCCTTCGCGGAATACATGCGCCTTGCGAACCGCGTGGAGAGCAGATTAACAAAACTAGAAAATAATCTGAGTGAGTCTCCTTTTCAAGGCCACCTCCCACCCACCATCACCCTAATGCTATGTTTTTCCCTCCCACTCTTTTCGTCTCAACTCCATCTATCGCTTATGGCTTAGGGCACTCACAAACACTGTTGCAGCTCTCTCCAACCAGGACCTGTATGAGCTCGTCCAGGATGCCCACCATGGGGCACTCCTGTTCTCTGCGCTGAAACAAGCAGCGCAACCACTGGTTCGAGAACTTGAAGCAGACTACAGCCCGGTCATAAATCAATACAATACGAACAGGAACATCTCGGGGATTGCCACTGCTGTTATCGCGGTCGGAGCCGTCTTTCTCTTTTGGAACCCCGCAGGCTGGGTCGCATTGGGTGCCTACGGCGGTGGCTTCGTGGCGGGGGGTGCAACAGGTGTTGGGGTACACTCCTTCATGGATGCAGAACGTGGGAAAGCCTTCATCAAGAAGAGTGGAGTTAGAGAGTGTAAGACCTGCTTTTCACTTATGTCGACCCCTTTGAGAATTGGGTATCTTGCCGTGTGCTGGAAACTACATGCCTACGTTTACCGAAGCAACTCTTTACCACTCAATTTGGAGCCAGAAAGCCTAAGCTAACAACTCTTGCGCAGTTGGCCTCGCCATCAACGAGATAAACAGATGTGCCAACGAAGCCCGAGAAGCCATTGCGATGGTGTTCTGTGCCCAAGTGATGCAGAAGAGGTTGGACGAAACTTTGCCCGAGCATAAAAAGAAGGACATTCTCGCAACACTCGGAGTTCACACAGATGCCTTGCCCGATGCTGTTTACAGCCAAGAACTCATCCGCGACCGGTTGAAGAGGTTTCGTGAGGGCAACAGGAACTTGCGCAACATGATGACAAGGGTAATGAAAGATGCTAATCTCGAGTTTGGAACTACCGAGCAAGCTATGTAGTGCTATCTGAACTTCTTAGTTTGACAGACTTTGGATGGTGAGAATGCTGGCGGTTGCTCTTCTTTTTTTACTAGGCAAGATTTACGTTATGATTTCCAGGCAATAAATTACAGTAAAGGCCCACAAAGTAAAAAGGATAGCAGGGCCAGACTACTTGTGAAAATGATAAAACTGATACCAATCGTGGCTGAAGAGGGGGTATCAAATTTAGGGGCCCGGTTGCGAGGCTTGATCACCAAAGCCTACCTCCCTGCACCATAATAGTCTATTTGACTGCGGGCTCCCCCGCCGCCCGATATACCGCATCATGACTTTTTATGTAGATTCGGTGGACACACATGCAATACAGCCGATGGCACCCCAGTCGTCACATTTCATCAGTTCCTAGCAATAATGCCAACGTCACATGGAGCGCTCGGTTGTCGGAGATCACCTTGCGAGTCGATTTCTTTTCTGGCTGTCTTTTAGATAAGGCCGTTTCCTGTAGTTGAGTGACACATATGGTACCTAGCTGTACAGAGGCTTTGCTCAGGTCCCTTTATTGTAGCTAGTTGTCGGAGCTAATAATTCTCTCCTGTTGCCACTTTCTAGTATGCAGCAGGAAGGCTGCTGCTTAATATCTCGAGTCAGATCCCTGCCCCTAGTACTACTAACGCCACTAAGGTGTGATCCCCATCAGAGACGAGGCTATGCAAAGCCCCACTTGAAATCTCACTGACAGCGCAAAATACGCTCTCTTTGTCAACTCATCGAGTAATCCTACATGTGACACTACACGACGGCCAAGCCTCTAATCTACAAGATGAGCTCGGTGAAATGGAGCCCCATCTACGAGCGACAAGTCTCCGAAGACACAGTCATCACCCTCCACCAGCTCTGCGCTGCCTGCTCAAGGTTCCAAAGAGAGTCATCCCTCTTCCGGCGCTTGTCCCGTGGAGAGCAGCTACGGCTCCACACCAAAGAGACATTCAAGCTATGCTCAGTGAAGGACCTGAAGGATGGATATCTTAGCAGCTGCCATCTCTGTGCCTTGCTATGGACTCATGGAGGGGGTCACCGCTTCGACCCAGACAAGGGTATGATCAAAGAGCCAGACATCACTGTGTGCCTGGAAGCAAGGGACTTTGAAATAGAATATGCGCTAGAGTATCAGACCTCGGGTCTTCAGAAGTGGTGGAATGATCTGGTCCCACCTTTCATGTACGTGTTTGCCCTCTGCTTGAGTCCGGGATGACTGACAAGTTATAGAACGGAACTCGGGGTGGTCGTCTTGACAATATCCAAGGTTTATGCTAGCAAGAGTAACTCTACTGATATCGGCAATAAGATGTATGAGTTGTACATCTATCCATCTTCGAGTGAGCACGCTACTTGAAGAGTGGAAAGCCTGGGGTTGCTAACCCAAGTCCAGATCGACGACTAAACTCGGCCACTTTTCGACACGGAAACGAGCCTGTATCCTCCAAGAATGATATGAAACTGGCCCAGATCAAGTCATGGTATTTGGAATGCTCAGAGAACCACACAAAGTGCACCGCGTATCCCAATATGGTCACGCAAGGCAGCCAGTTACCATCCCGTCTTTTGGACCTCCAAGGAGACAAGATCAAACTAGAATGCAACGTCAAGAGTCTGCCTCATCTGCAATACACGACGCTGAGCCACATGTGGGGTCCTGATCCCGACACATGTCTTCAGCTGACCCAGGCTCGACTTCATGATTTTGAGTCTGATATCCCTTCGTCTCTGTTACCGACCAAATATCTTGAAGCAATCCGTATCGCAAAGGCTCTTGGCTTTCGATATATCTGGATTGACTCACTCTGCATCATTCAAGATTCGGACGAGGATTGGAAGAAAGAGGCTTTGAAGATGGCTGCTGTATACGGTCGAACTTCTCTTAACATTTCATATGTGTACCCGCCATCTGATAGCGCAAGCCACAACCATCTCCGAGATCCTAGAATAATAGTTCCATGCGAACTACCCATGGAGCATCTGAAATCAGGTAGCGACAGCAGCTGTTCAGACTCGACCCCTCTGATCATCCAGAGTGCTCCAGGTTTCGTCAACAAGTTCTGGTCTCCTACCACCTACAAGCATATCTGGCCTCTTCTAAGCAGGGCTTGGGTCTTTCAAGAGCGGCTGCTCTGCTCTCGAAATATCTACTACGGGCAGGATAGACTGCTATGGGAGTGCTGTGAAGGGCTCGAGGACGAGTTCTCGGGTCGTTTGATGGACTCTCCTCGCTCCAAAAGCCGATTTCACTCTGTGTTTGCCGGTATCCTGGGCAGTTCGCAAGGTCGAGAGCACGACGAGAGTTTCAAGGGGCAGTGGAGTCTCTTAGTGGAAGAGTATCGGCTGGCGAATCTGACCTTTGAAAAGGACCGAGTCATTGCTTTTGCAGGCATCGTCAAGGCTGTTCAGTCGCAGACCAGGTTTACGTACTTGGCAGGCATCTGGAAAGAGTTCGCTGAGCTTGATCTTCTATGGGTGTTTCATCCTCCGTCTCCTCTGGGGGACTTCTACAACAGAAGGAATGAGATGAGAAAGCAGGCCCCGTCGTGGTCGTGGTTTTCGGTACCTCCTCGCCTACAGTCAGCGTCTACGGACAGCGACACGGTCGACTTCCGTATCCGCACCGAGATATACAACCGCTCATTTCATACTATTTACAAAGCCCGGGTTCTCTCTTTCAACCATCCCAAACTCGCCTTTAACCCCGAGGCTTTGTTACACGACTTGGAAAACATGAGCATCACACTCAAGACAAGGAAGATACCGGGCGCTCTGGCATGGGATGGGCCAGTTCTTCGGCTTCTCCCCCATGGAAAATATGTGCGTGGTGGGGAAAAGTATCTTGAGCCGAAGAATCCCATGAAATACGTCAACGACGACGTGTCTTTGGTACCTGGCTCTGCAGTCCCTAACGGGGCGTGCATGATTCTGACAGCGTTTGAAGCATGGGTTCTGAAAGACAAGATAGATCATCGATACGACACCTATGTTCCATCTGGAGACGAAACAGCTACTTCTTGGCAGTGTGCAGGGTTAGTCGTGGTCCCAGCAGGGAAGAGTGCAAACGGTCAAGACTCGTGGGAACGCATTGGGGTGTTTGTGTTTTCGGATATCGTGGATGGACTAGGAGTCCCTCGAATTCCCTTTCCTATGGACGGAGAGGAAGAAGAGGTTTGCCTTGTCTAGAAGTCACATTTTATCTCCCAACTGGAGACTAGCACTTGACTGAAATGACCCCCTTAGTTCGGCAGAATCGAAACTCTTGCTCCTTCTGTGTTGTTCAGTAAGCAAGCATAGTATGGGCCAAATTCAAGTTGTTCGGTCCGCTCAATTATGTAATAATGTAGTTATAGTCTAGTTCTTATACTACCGATATAAACCAAGTGAGCCCACCTCAAGACTCTAGCCAGAGGTCAGTTGAGAGGTACTTGAGACCTGAATCACAAATCATGATGGCAATCGTCTTCCCCGCCATCCCGCCCTTCAGCAGCTCGATAGCAGCACTGATATTGGCACCGCTCGAGAAGCCACCAAAAATACCCTCCTTTCTCGCCAAGAGACGGGCCCCTTCCCTGGCTTGGTCGCCCGTTACTTGAACGTAGCCATCAACGGGCACGTCTTTCAGGTAGACTAGATCGGGCATCACGTAACCGCCGCCTTGGATAGGATGCTCTAGTTGCGTGACTTGTTCCTTGGCTAGTACGGCAGCGCCAACCGGCTCGACAATGAAGCACTTGACGGATAGTTTCAAGGATTTGAGCTTCTTCGTCACGCCGGCATATGTGCCTCCAGAGCCAACAAAGTCGACAAATCCATCGATATTGCCGTCGGTCTGCTGCCAGATCTCAGCTCCTGTTCCATCGCGATGTGCCATCCAGTTTCCATCTCGTGTAAACTGATCAGCACGAAAGGCACCACGTTCAATTTCGATCTCCTTGGCCTTTTGTTCGACAAGTGCCAGATCAGGACCAGAAACTTGCCCGGGTACTGATCCAGGCATCTGATCAACAAGAACAACCTCCGCGCCCAGGGCCGACATCATGCGCGCACGCTCGATCGAGTTTCCGCGTGACATGACGGCAATGAATGGATGGCCTTTGATGGCGCACACAATCGAGAGCCCGGTGCCTGTGTTGCCGCTCGTAAGCTCAACTACTGGCTGGCCAGGCTTGAGTGTGCCTAGCCTCTCGGCTTCCTCCATGATTCCGAGTGCGACACGATCCTTTTTTGAGCCGCCGGGGTTGAGATAATCAAGCTTGGCAAGAATAGTTCCGTCGAGGCCCAAAGATGAGGTGATACGAACGAGCCGCACCAGCGGTGTACCGCCAATGGCGTCTGCTGCCGAGTCGAGAAGTTGAAGCATTGTTAAGCAAAGGGAAGATTTAGTCGTGTTGTTGGTAGATACAAAGAAACGAAGGGAAGCCGTCAGCAGCAGCAGTTGCTTAGAAATTCATCGTTTGACAAGGGGGCCACATGGGTGAAGCCAAGCAACAACCATGTGGGGAGTGGGATTGACTTAGTAAGATCTGAATGGCACATGCCCTTCTTACGTACAGATTCCTTGACTACTTCTAAGCACCTGTACCCGTATGACTGCGTGGAGAATTCCCTTGATTTTACAGCTACATCTTGTCGCACGTTAAGTAACCATCCAGACTCCACCATCTGTTCTAGAGTCAGTATTGAACCATTCGAGGGGAAACCCTGTATACCTGTAGTTGACTTGAAAGCTTGTAAATGTCTCATGAAGATGCTAAAACCTGAAATACCTTACATAAATAACGCCTCGCTTTTGTTAATGATCTCGAGATCTCTATGAAAAATACATGCTATATGGATCCTCAGGGGTGACAGAACGGAGCAACTGCACCTGTTGCAACCCCGACCTCGCAAAACTCGCAGCATCTGAACTTGGCCCGGAAACATCGTGATGAAAGGTCAGGATTTCGGCCCAAAGGTCTGCTGCCATATTCAACTCCCAGTCTCCCCCATCGCCCATCAGACGCTTCTGCTCAGCGTGTCGCATATGTGACTCAGCAAGCTCAACAACCGCTCGCATCGTCTCGGAATGTCGCCTTCCCCACCACTCTGTATATGTCGCGATGATGTACTCGAATATCTTGTTTGCAGTTGCAAACCGAGACCGCTCGACACAAACTCTTCCCATGTTTAGCCGGACTGCAAAGGTTGTAGGATGCATCTCGTGGAAATACTTCTTGTGCCCGTCGAATGCCGTTCTGAAGTTCTGCTCCGCCTGCTCCACATCGTTTTTCCGAAGGTATATCTCGCCGACATCATTCAAGATTCGAAAGTATATTTGTGCCGTGGCTCCGTTGCTACTCTCAAAGCCGTGGTTGTCCAAAGCACCCGGGGATATTGGTTGAGAAAAGTGTGCGGCGGCCTCCAGCAGGGTCTGCAGAGCCTCGTCCAACATCCCAAGCATCATAAAAACTCTCCCTTTGTTGTACTGGGTCGTCATAAGAGAGTCGTCATCTCTGGGCACAATTTGCAGGCGTCTTCGATACGACTGGCCATAAGCTTGAAGGGCGAGGTCGTACTGTCGCCGTGCGTGATGGATCAAGCCAAGATTGTTTTCGATCCCGGCTATCATTTCCAGAGTGAATTCATCAGGGTCATCTTCCCTGTTTAGAACATTTAGAATCCTCTTATAGAACCGAGACGCTTCATCGTAACGTCCGAGATGGCGGAACAGGTTCCCGAATCGTTCAAGCTCCAGCAAGTCCAAGCTGGATCCGGCCCTGCCTTGCTCCATGTGAATCTTGCATTGGTCGGCGTGAGGCTCCAATCGTTTCACGATCTCTAGAAAGTCCCTGTCTGTAGATCGCGGAACTTTGGCAGCGACCAAGGATATCGCAGTTCTCACATATTCTTCCTCGTTCTCCCTTGCCTTCCACCTCGCAAATTCGTGGATTGCAGGATGGATTTCGTAGGCTTGGTCTTGCTTCCTCCCATGTAACTTAGCCTCAACAAGGGACAAGTTGCGCATACTAGCATAACAGCCATGAAAGGACTTAGACGATCCTATCTCACGAAGCCACGCTGGAAGGTCGTCATCAGTGGCGTTTAAGCAAAGATCGGCCCACAAGTCCGTGTGATCGAGATATCCAAACAGCATCAGGAGTTCTGCTGCTACCGGGTTGGCCTTCTCGAGCTCCTTGAAGCTAAGTTCAAAGGACCGGAAAAGTGCCATGTTGGCAGGGTACTCATCATAGAGTTGCCGTGTTCTCCATTTGTCGACGTATTGTCTCACGCTGAGATGATAGCAGGATATGACAGACGTTGCCAGGCGCAGCGAGAGAGGGTGGCAGTTCAACATCCTCACCATCTCAAGTAAATCTATATGCTTTGTCAGTCCTTTTACTATAAGCTGAACCAGTTGAAGGGAAAAGTAGCCCATACCATTCTCCCCTGATCTAAACCTCTCTTCAATATCCAGGTCAAGAAGTTTAACTGCATCTACCTCAGGCAGCCCTCTGATTTCCATACTTCCATGATACCAGCTCGCCACCTCTGTGCTTCGTGTTGTGAGGATAATAGATCCCCAAGGCAATCCATCCAGATAGCTCCGAATATGCTGTTGCAGAGATGGATCACCAGGTATCCCGTCGATAACAAGCAGCCATCGGGCACGCATCGTGTTTTTCAACTCGGTGAAGAACGAATTTATGAGCACGGAACGGCGTTCGTCGTAGCTCGCACCGCCTTCCGGAATTGTCGCCTCCGAGTTGTTGGCCAGCTTCAGAACGCTGAGGATACTCTGCTCAAAGGCCTCCTTAGTCGCCGCCGCGATCCAGAAAATGTCATAGTCCGGGTACTTTTCCCGCTGCTGTTTTACAAATTCGGACACCAGCTGTGACTTTCCAACGCCAGCAAAGCCCCAGAGAGTGACCATGGACCTCTGTGGCGTCTTCTTTGGGCAGAAACCGACCCATTCTTCCAACTTTGAGAGCTCAGTCTCTCGGCCCACAAATGAGCATTTCTCTGGCAGAGAGAGTCTCAAGCTGGAGTCAATATCTGGAGAGATGAGAGACCGCGACTCTGCATCATTTCGTCAGCTTGTTCATACGTGCGCGAGTCAAGTTCCGACGTCAATAGCATCCAACAACTTATATCTATGCAAACTTTCAACGTACCGGATCCAGTCGCCTTCCTTGGGCCAAGCCTAATCAACATTTCTTTGGCGTATGCTGCCGCAGTTATAGCAGCGTAGCGATGCCAGTCATCGTTCTTTTCGGAGTCGCCGAAATCACTGATGCCTCGAACCACAGCCACTGGCAGTCTAGTTGTTATTCCAGCAGCTTCCATCTCAATAGCAATTCCGCCATATTTATCTCTCAACTCGTCTCTCTTTTTCTTGGATTTCATTACCCCATTCCCAGAGAGGATGGTGCCGTAATGTGCAATTGGCTCATCGCGCTCATTTGAAGTCAAGGACTCGCTCCTGGGTAAAGCAGGACCCGGTCTCTTGAAGTCCGTTGCTCTCGATAAGACATCCAAGTGGCGGGTGAAGCTGAACTCAGGGCGGCTTTCATGGACTTGGATGCTGGCGATGGCAGACCGCAGAAGGGGATGTGTCGAGTTTTGCCACTGTTTGAGTCGAATATGGTCTTCTTCAACTTTGACAAGGTCATAGCCAATAATCCCTGGGTTGTCGCTATTAGGGACAGCAACCGCAACGTCTCCGAGACGAATGTCCCGAGTTGGGGACGGGATGCCTGCTGCGATGCCGACTAGAACGCCTGCTTCAAGATTGGGAAAGTCCCTGAAGGCTTCTGAGACCATGCTTCCCGACACACCTATTCCAACTTCTCCAGCAGGATATCCGGCAATAGCCACATTATATGAGGCGATTTTACCAAGGGTGTAGAGCACAGTCTGACCGGCAGAACGTTCTGGGATTCCATCGTGAACCTCATCTAGCATAAGAAATACCGCCTTCTGCTCGATTACCAGTGGAGAAAAAATTATAATGGTGTAGTCCTCGAGCTTAGGTATCTTGGCCATGCCGATCTGATCGCAAGGGGGGTTGAGGCTGTAGAGGTAAGAGGTGATGGGTAAAGGCAGCTCAAGGCAGCCTGCGGGGCTTTCGCCAGCTTGAAATTCAGCCTCATGCAGGTCGCCCAACTGTTTACGTTGGGCATGAACCCCGCTCTCGTTCTTCACGAGCTTTCGCATTCGACAACGAGTTACGGAGAATCAAACAGACCAAGTCCTAGGCGCAGAATTTCCTGAAGCAGTACCAGGACTAATGAATCCTGGCGATCCACAGCTGCGAGAGTGCATAGAGGGGGTAAGGAGAGAACCAAGCGGCATCCCCGATCAGGCCGACCCCGACGTTTTCAATCCACCCTCTCCCGGTTCCCGACCGCCCTCTGTAGCATCTTCATATGGCAGTATCGACAGCGGTGTATCACATCCGCCGAGAGCAGGAAACAAACAGAAGAAGAGGGTCGACATCACATGGGACGATTTCGACGACTCTGATCAGGATGGTGACAAATCAAAGACTCGGACGCGGGCGCGGAAGGAAGAGCCAGATGCCAAAAAGTTTGCCTGTCCCTTCTACAAACGCTACCCGAAAGAGCCCCAAGAGTCTCTAGAATGCGTAGCCCCTGGATTGACAAGCGCTCACCTAGTCAAGTAAGTCTAAGCAATCAAGTTGACAAGCATCATGCGAAGGTACTGATTTTCAATTTCTTCCAGTGACCATATCTTCCGCAGACACGTGTATTCAAAGCTTCAATGCCATCGATGCTACGACGAGTTTTCGACTGAGACTGCATTACATGGCCATCAACGGGCAGATAACCCGTGTGAGAAGAAACCGGTTACAACCAAGATTGACGTCCAACAAGAGCAGCAACTGAGAGATCAAGATATGTATGGAAGATATTTTGAGAATGAATGGAGATGGAATGCGACTTACAAAATCATCTTTCCAGACGCCAAAGTGATTCCAAGTCCTTGTATGCAATACCTACCTAATTTTCAACATCATACCTCAGAGTGCCAACACAAACTTACCTTGTTCTAGATTTTGAGCCGCTCAACCTTCACAGCTATTATCGAACCCTCCTTATGAACCACCTGCCGGCCCTAGCCAAGAGGGAATTGAACAATGACATGGACAACCCTCTCCACCCTGGAATCTTGCACAGGGTCGAAGACGCCGTTATAACTGCGTTGAAAGGGTGCTTTTCAGTGATGGATGAGGTTCTTGGGGAGAGAGCAAACAGACGGAGAACCAAGGAGAACCAACTTCCCCGCCTGAACCATAGCAGATAGATGGCAGCTTAATGAAACCATGCCCGGAGATTAAAAGAGCCGATGCTTTGAATATTGTTCGTTTCATCCGAGTTGTCCTATGCTTGCTCCTTAGCGAAGGGCCGGACTCAGGCTTGAAATCCGGTATACGGAATACAACACCCTGGATACGATCTCTTAAGAAGCCAAACTGCTCATTATCTAAGACACCATCGATGCCTTGTACCCCCTATTCCGTTCATTCGACCGCATAGTGGGTTGAGATGCGCACCTATCAGCGCAGGACGCATGTATGACGTCGTATTGATTTTTTTCGCTTCCCCGGAAGTTTACTCTTTCCAGGATACGACAATGTTGCTCATATGCAAGTTCAACATTCGATTATTGAAAACCGAAAACTAGAAATGACTGGTATTTAGCCATAATTCCTCCCGGTCTCAATCTGCAAGGCGACTTTGTCATCATAGATGATCGGATCGCATGATGTTGGCGGTGCTTCGGCCCGAGGTAGGATGCTCGGTCCTTGATAACCCGAGACTCACGTCACACAAGAAACAATCAAAAGACGCGCATCGAGTAGAATCATCAAGGTTCATGTCATTAAAATCTGCTATAGACTTGCGCCGGGCCTTTAATCAAATGCGCCAAACTTGGGTACCGACACCTTTTTGAACCAACACACATCTACCGGCAGGTGTAACCTCCGTCAATGACGATATCAGCACCAGTGGTATAAGTGCTGGCGTCGCTGACAAGGTAGACGTAGGCGCCCTTAAGCTCCTTGGCATCTCCGTTGCGGCCCATGGGGATCATACTCCTCCACAGCTCCTGAGTCTTCGCATCGATAAAGTCGGATAGACCGGTGTCGATGTAGCCGGGAGAGATGCTGTTGACACGGGCAAAGTCGCGCCACTCGTTGGCGAGGGACTTGGCCATGTGGATGCAGCCGGCCTTGGCCACGTTGTATGAGGTCTGCTCCTGGGGGAAGTTGGCGATGTGGCCAGACATGGAGGCAGTGATGACGAAAGAGCCGTGGCCCTGCTCTCTGAAGCGGGCGCCGACGGCCTTGGCGCAGTAGGCGGTGCCGTTGAGGTCGACCTGGATAACGTGGTCCCAGTCGGCGGCGGAGCTGTCAATGACACCGGCATCGGCGGTAGCACCGGCGCTGTAACTGTTAGCGATGGGTGAGACACGGGTGGAAAATGGACTCACTTGGCGATGAAAGCGTCAATCTTGCCAAAGTCGGCAACAACCTGGTTCACAAACTTCTCGACGTCGTCGTAGTTTGTGGTGTTGAGGTGGTAAGCCTGAGCCTTGACGCCGTAGTCAGAGACGAGCTCCTGGACGTTCTTCTCGGCGCCCTCCTTGCGGGAAGAGTAGGTGATGGCGACGTCGGCGCCCATCTCGGCACAGCCGCGGGCAGCCTCAATGCCCATGCCGCGGGGTCCGGACGCGCCGGTGACGACGACGACCTTGCCCTTGAGGCTGAAGAGGTCAGTGAGACGGGAGGCTTGGGGGATTTGCTGGACCATTGTGATTGATGTTGAGTGAATTGACTTTTCGAAAAGAGATGTGAGATCGACAGAGGGGTAGAATGGAGGGGAAAAAAGAGACTGATCGATCGCCAGGAGCAAAAAGAACTATTTGTATTCCCTGACGCGGGCCGTTTGAGCCTGAGAGCAGCAAGAAAGCAAGCAAGCAACCACCCCAAACACCGGGTCCAGTGATGTCATGACACCCAAGGTCCAATAGCAATGACATGGCTGATAAACCCATCCAACCAATCTCCATGCCAAGCGTTTCTGCGCCAGCCATTGAGTGGAAGGTTCTGCGAGCGGCCGATGGAAGCGACCCACGCCCGGATGGAGAATTCCTCTCTCTTCCCGCAAGACGTTTTCAGGGTTACGCATGGTAAAAAAGACTGCTGCATCCTGCAAGCCCCCTCCTCCTGTACCGCGCAAGCAGCATGATACAAGAGGCGTCGTGCAGTTGCCGACTACGCCGGGTGGAACGCATGAACCCATGTCGGCTCACACCGAACGACAGGGGGTAGAGGAACTGTTTGCCTGCTTTGTCAGGCCTTCATCTTGTCCCAATTGGCACTGATGAACACGTACAGGACTGCCGAGGGCGGGGAGAGTTGCATTGGATTCTTACACAACGCTCGGTTGCGGCTTTTCTGTCCATGTCAGACACACACACCTTTCCCATGCAAATTCACTGTTTATCACTCATTTCTTCCCCGTTCAAAACTGCCCGCCGTAACCCCACCTTGTTGGATAAATCCAGCGTCATCCTCTCGTCTTGCCCGCCCGTATCCTTGCTGAGAGCCCCCGCAAAACCGCCGGGTTCACCGACCGCCCGTTGGTTGGGTCAATCCGGAAAGGTGACCCGTCTGGCTTAGCTCGAGTCGACGTGTCAACATGAAGTGAGGGGGACAAGAAGCCCAGACGAATGCTGACGGGCCTCAGCGGAAGATGCTGTGCATGGGCGGCCGCTAATTGTCAAGATATGCTTTGTTCGCGTCGTGCTAAGCTGTGAGTAATTGCTTATCGGTGCATGATAAATCCCATGTCGGTCCGGCAAGGCGCGTGTTCGCGTTTGGACGCGCCCATCATTGCTGTTTGAGGTCTTATCGATTGCATCGCGAGTCTGCCAGCATCCATATTAGATCATCAACTTCTCACCCAACCCATGGTTTGGCAACATCGGATACTTTGAAGCCTAGTTTTAGTCATTTCTGAACTATCTCTTTGTCATTTTAAAGTACAGGGTATAGTAAGATTCTCGTAACCTTAGTCAACCGACAAACCCTATCTTGACGTCGCGAAAGGGTGTGAGAGATATGGTGTTGGCGAGACTCATGTTACATTGAAACCAAGGCTAATGAACAAATAAGCACCTTGGGCCAACTGCAATTGTTCTTCTTTGCCATTGTCTAGGCAGCATATCCCCGCTTAGATCAAGTATCGGAAATCCCTCTTCATGCGCAGAGCCTCGTCAGGGTTATCCATAACCTCCACAGCAGCCGTCTGTGCAGCCACATCACGTCTCGTCTCCCAGGCCGACTCGCCGGCATCGAGCTTCTTGTTCAAGTCAACCAAGATCATGCGGAAGATCCAGCAGCCGACAATGGTGACGCCAAACATGGACAGAACAATGCCGTAGCTCTTGCGGAAGCCGTTCTCGGGAAGATCCCACACGTACGAGCCAGCCACGTTGCCCAGCTGACTGAAGGCGTTGATCATAGCGATGGCCACGGCACGCTTGGCTGGAGGTCGGGGGAATGAGGAGCTGATCCACGAATAAAAGACGATGAAGCCGGCGTATGAGCTGGCTTGCAGGAAAAGAGCAACGTAACGAGCAGCCACGTTGAGGGTGGACATGCTGATAACGAAACCAACAATACCGACGCAAATAGGTCCCACGATGTGCCAGAACTAGTTGAATTGTTAGCTTGTTTACACGACAGTGTTATTGCGGTACCAACCTTTTCCTCTGTCCTGTCAGAGTGCCAAGCATTGATCAGGGAGACAATGCAAGAGAACAACCAAGGAGGAGAGCTCATGAGCAGTGTAGGGACGTATTCGAAACCAAGAGTTCCGGTCAGGGTGGGGAAGAAGGCGTTGAAAGAGAGACCGACAACATATGCCGTAAAGGTGAGCATCATGATGTAGATCTTGACATCCTTGACAGCCAGGTTGAAACCGTAAAAGATACCCTCTTCAGATGAGTCGGTATCGGCTTCTCCAACATCCTCAATCATGCGGAGCTGTGCAACCTGTCGCTCCTCCTCGGTGAAGCCTCGAGAGTTGTGGGGAAGATCGGGGAGAATAACAGCTGCAGAGATAGCAACACCCATTGTGATGGCTCCCTCAATCCAGAAGAGCCAACGCCAAGCTGCGTGGCCCAACACTCCCTGCATGTTGGACAAGACTCCAGCTCCGATGAGGGCCGAGAAGGCGTTGGAGATGAGGTTACCACAGAACAGGATGGCGTTGCGAGTAGTAAGCTCCCGACGTGTGTACCACTTGGAAAGGATCAGAAGAGCACCGGGAAGGAACGCAGCCTCGACAAATCCAAGGAAAAATCGAATGAGAACCATGCCGGTAAAGTTGTGGACGACTCCAGAGAGGGTGGAGACGAGACCCCAGAGAAGCATGGCACAGGCGATGTACAGCGACGGCCGGCTGATGCGATTGATGAACATGTTGGAAGGAACCTGCATGAGAATGTATCCAACATAAAGAATGCTCAGACATGTTGCGTATTGTGTGTCGTCGAGCTTCAAGTCATCCTGGAGACCCTTGAGTCGTGCGGCCGCGATGTTGTTGCGGTCCAGGTAGTTCATGATATAAATCAGAACGAACAGACTGCATCTCGCATCCAGTTTTCGCTTCAACTTCTTCTCAACCTGCTGTCTGTGAATCGAGTCCATCGCGAGGGCGCCAGTCGGGATCGCCTCCTCGGCGTTGGACTCGAGGCTGGACTTGCCGTCCACATGCTCGTCGTGGGGCTTTGTGTCGACCATCGTGACTCTGTGACTTGTAATGGATTGATGCTGAACTGTAGAGTGTCGTCGGTGTCGGATTATTCAAGCATGCCGCAAAAGCAAGACGCTGACACGCTGATGGCTGGAGGGCTGGTTTAATACATGATATCCACTACTAGGAAACACCATCTTTTATCCTGAACCCTTTTCCGAAGCCGACGCGACGGGGCAAAAATCAAGGTCCGTCCCCCCCATGGTTACATCACCAAGCAGACGTTGAGCCGCCCCAAAAACTGCCCCAAAACGTGGAGAATGGGGATGTTAGCCGCCACTCTAGTCCCTCATGAGGCCACAATTATTGGTCTAGAAGAGCCGATAATTCTGCCGAAGCAACCTCTTGTGAAAAATTCAAACGTCACTCGACGGCAAATGGCTGGGGAGCGGCACTGCATGGTAACCTCCGCAGTGGAGGAGGCCGAAGATCCTCTCCAAATGAGACAGGTGCTCCTGTTGGAGACGATGCGGAGACTCCGCAAAGTAATAGAGTCCGTGCGACCCCGGGGCACGCACAACAGGCCCGAATAGCTCTCCAATTGCCGGGCCCCAGACGGACGAGATTTCCTGTTGGAGAACGTCAACTGACTCGCGACGATTAGGCAGTAGCTTTTCGAAACCACTCAAGTCCAAGCGGTGAGGTAATGATTGGGGAGAATATGGGGATCGCTAGGAACCCCGGCTTCCTCAACAGAACTTGAAACAGATTAGATTCTGACAGTCTGATGCTACCTAACCTTGACGTCTAGACCGCCGGCGATAACAGTAATCCCCGTGGAATGCGCGGAAAGAACATTCGATTATACATATTTAAGGGAGATCAACGTTATACACTGCGTGCCGTATGCTGGGGCCGACGCCTGACATCCTCGGATACTTAGCCGAGGAGCATATAGACCCCGAGAGTCCGCCTGGAGACGACGTTGCATTACTCAGGTGGGCCAGCTACCAGTTTTTCATCGTTACATTTCAGAGCTTCTGTACATATAAGGGCAAGGAACTCCTTGCTGACATTGGGTGCCACTGTTTGACTGCCCTCGCCGAAAGGCTGCCTATTTGGGCAGAATGTGTAGTTCTTGGAGGTTCTGATAGGCTCCAATATCAGTATGATAACTTAGATTGTTTCCCCGGACTCGTGGCCACTCTTAGAGAAATAGAGATAGAGGTCCCAGACTAAACTGTCCAACTACCGCCAACTTCACGGGAGTCCTCGTTAGGTCCAACGGAGTATGTCGTGCATGTTGTGGTGCTTCCTGACGCCTCACTAGTAGCCATGAGTGACCGAGAACCTGGTTAGAGGCGGACTGAAGCTACTCAAAACTTGCGGAGTACGCAAGCTACCCCATCCCAGGGATGAATTCCCTTCTTGGAGTCTGCGCCGGTAGGTCAAGGCGGGGTTGCGTTTTAAGCTTATACGGATATGGCTTCTACACGGGACATGCCCTGTACATTCCTTCGGGCTCGGGCTCGGGAGGATCCGTTTTCCGTAGGTACGGGCATTTGTAATCGTCCCAAGTTCTGGCCTGACCCTGTTGTGACCAAGAATATCTGGCTCCATGAACTACCCTCCCTTCTTATCTAATAGCATACCTCCGCAAAGCAAACCCATCTGGTTGTCCTCCTAGTTTCATCTGATTTTCTACCAGCAACTTAAGAAACGACCCATCCATCACGTCATTAGCAAACGCCTCTCCAAGCACGGCATAACTTTCACTTGAGCCAGATTGAACCCTCCGAAGCACAAGCGGGACCTTCGCTCCAGCCACAACGACAATAATGTCTCCGTTCTGCGTGTTCTCTGGAACTAATGCCATTGCTCCACGCTTAGTGACTGCGGGTCGTCTCTTGTAGGACCACATTAGCACGGCGGACATAACTTTGCCGTGACGGAGATATGCTGGATCATATCCCGCGGTTAAGACTGTGGAGTGGTTTGGACCAACTCCCTGGCTCTGTAACTCAGTCTGTTCCACCTGTCGTAGGTAATCATGGAACAACCTACCGATGTGGTCAGTTGCTAGGCAGCCTTCTGCATCCAACCCAGCCGTCATGGTTCTCCAGAAGAGTTCCCCGAGGTTCTGGTCATTCGTCCCAGCTTGGAAACTGCCCATGCCATGGTGATCGCACAGCCACCTTTTGTAGTGAAGCAACATTGACCCAAGGTTCGTCGGTGCTCCTGAATGAATGCGCGAAGGAGGAAGGGGCGCAACTTCTTTGACAACGTCAACAGTAACCCCTGAAAGAATGAGTGCGTCATCCCCCACTACTCTAGGAGCATCGATAATCGGTTCATTGGCCTGAAGCCCAACTTGCCCAGCGTTGAATGGCAAACGGTCCATGTATCGAATGAATGGGGCGTCGTTGTAGATTCTCGTCCAATCTAGTACCCATGACGGCAATTCTCCAAGTTCGCCACTAAGGTCTGGTTCAGTCCTTGTTGTGCATGAGAGTACATTCAAGTTGCCTCGAGAAATACACCATTTGGCGAACTTTTTGAAAATCTCTTGCGGACTCAGATGATAGTTTGGTCCGAAATCATCAGCATCTCGATCCAAGTCGTAGTCGCCTGCGAGAGCGAAAACGGCAAAGATCTTGTCTCGAATATCTGAACATTCTCCTGAGCTTGTGGCTAATAGAACAGACAATAGGGGTCGCTGATGTTTGGCTGATGACGACTGAATAGACTGCCGTGTACCCTCGATCTCAAGAACCGCCTTCACACTGGTCTGGGCCGATGCTGAAAAATCTTTCCGAGATGCTCCTGAGCGATGAACTTTGTGAATTAGCGAAGCAAAGCTTTCCCAGCTAATGCGATAACGGCTAGCCATGAGGGTGGCTCGGTTTGCCAGCGCAACTTCTTGGAGAATCCACACGCGCCTGAACCATGGTTTCTCTAGAAGCTCACCTAGGGAGCCCAAAGTCGCTGGGCTGGGGAATTCTATGTCTTGAGACATATTGAGGTTGAAACCAATAGTATCCCAATTGGTCTGAGATGTGTACCATTTGGATAGGTTTATATATCCGAAAACTCTTCTGAAATGCAAATCCGCTTCGCCCAGCCAGACGAGAACTTCTTGAGCATTTGCAAATATGGTTCTCATGTTTCGAACCTGATGTCCGCGCTCATCGAAGTCGTTTTGATTGATGCACAATGCATCAGCCCAGATAACCCTTTCGAAACGAGCATGGCGTAGATGAATCAGAGCCTGATGAAGATTCGATCCTATTCCGATCCTTTGGCCATTGCACCGCACTTGTTTGACCTTGACGGGATCGCCCCAGGCGTAGGAAAGTGCCCGGTAAGATACTCTGTCGGAATGCTTGCAGATACATAACCTGCAACTTAGTTCATCGTTCCCACTTCCCGCCTCGAGTATCATGACCCGGAACTCGCCATCTCCAAGTCGACAATACGCCGGCGCAAAGAAACTGGGTCGCTTGAGCGCCTTCGCCTGGTCATGTTCTTCTCGGATAGAGTGAGGCATATCATCGTAAGAAAGACAATATAGTAACGTATATCCAGGACTTAGCCATATCATAAGAAACATCGCGAAGATTTCTTTCCAGGTCCACGGAGGGGGGGGAGTGGTTTGTGAAAACCGACGGGGCGTGCAAAAAGGGTTCTGGGGAGATTCTGAGATGAACACTTTAGCAATCTGCATCTGAGCCCTGAGAGGGTCGGGTATACTTGGTTTTGCGTATGTTTGGCTAGGAAGACGTCGAGAAGTGGTGAGGAGGGATATCATCCTGCCGCGGCGCAGACCCCTCCAGAGGGTCCAGAGGGTGCTCCGTGATTGAGGGGCCCTCAGTTTGATGACTTGTCGAGGCAACATAGGGGTAGTAATGTGCACAACAAGGTGAGAACTTTAGAGAGAACCCGAAATATGGGGTAAATAAATGAAAATTGAGGGACACTTCGCACAGAGCAAATGCTCACGAGAGTTACGGCTCAGCGTATAGATATGTCATGGTAGTGGCTGCCTGTCGACAACACACCTTGTGTCAAGTCAAGGCTTGAAAGAGCCTATTCAATTGGCTCGATCAAGCACTGCCTCTTTCGAACATCAGCGACCACAAGGATAAACCTGATTTATGCAGCCTGTTGATGTCTTACTCGCAGTGGCTTGGAAGAGTCTATGCGATTGGTCCCGTTTTTTATCAGGTCCTAGTAAAACGATTTGACTGCCATAATTCTGAATAGACTGCAGATATTTCTATGGGCTTATCTTGGGATATGAGTGACTGTTGCGCAGTCTTGGGACTAGCCAATCGGCATTCTATGAACCAAGGGTCAAAGTGCCACTACCAGGATGAGTTCTAATAGATCACTGACCCAGGGGCAAAAATAGAGGTCATAGTTTGAGGTCAAGAATTTTATTCTATGTGAGTTTTATATATGTACAGGACCTAACTATTTTTCTACATCCACCTTCCACCGAGTTGCCACAACTGATTGCTCAATTCCAACAGCCCATACCACAATTTACAGCCGCTTAAATGTCATCCTCAAGAGGGCTGTCACCCTGAGCGCTTCCAATGCGGCTCTCAAAGAAGAATCGAAGTCTCTCAACCAGATTACGGTCGGCCATGAAGCGGGCAAACTCGGCAGGGTTGGTGGCAGTTTCGTTCCAGAGGCTGGGGAATCCCTTGGGGGCAGGAACATCGTGACGGACAGACCACAGACCAGAGTTCTGCTGGTACTCGGGGCTCAGGATGAAGTTGTGCAGCAGCTTAGCTCCCTCGGGATGGGGCGCATCCTTGAGAATGGCGGCGGTCTGAGGCCAAGAGACAAACTTGCCCTTGGTAGGCACAGAGAAAGACAGGGGGTCGGAGTTTGTGAAGCCGCCGGAGGCACCAAAGTAGGCGGCAGAGGTGCTGTTGTCGTCGCTGATGAGAGTCGAGGGCGTCTGAGTTCCACGAACCCATCGAGGCTTCTGTGCGACCAGGCGATCAAACCAAGAAACGCCATACTGTTGCATTCTACGGAAAACACCGTGTTAGCCTTGCGTCGTTCTTTCATCAGATTTGGTAGAGCTTACATGATATAAAAAGCCCACAGAACAGCGTCATCGTCGTTGGGGTAGGTCAACACCAGCTTCTCCTTGAACTCGGGTCGCAGCCAGTCCTCAAACTCGACGGGGGCCTTGATGCCGGGAAGCTTCTTGGTGTTCCAGGCGCCCGACCAGAAAAAGACGTAGACGCCATACCAGGCGGCCGTGTCGTCCTTGAAGGAGTGCTCAATCTCCTCAAAGCCGACGGGGGCGTAGTTGAGGAGCGCTCCCTCTTGAGCCCAGCGAGGGTAGTCGTGGAGGGTTTGGAGGATGACACTGTCGACATAGACGGCATCCTTGCCGGCGGCGAGCTGCTGGTCGAGGAAGCCGTCGTGGTACTTGGACAGGTCGACGGTGACATTGAGAGTGATGCCGGGGAATCGCTTCTCGAATGCCTTCTTCAGACCATCTTGCTGGTTCTTCTCATCACCTCCATGCCAGAGGGTGACGGTGTCACCCTCCTTGAGAGCGGCCTTGTAGATCTCGTCAAGGCTGCGAGTCTCGTACTCGGGAGCAGCCTTGAAGCCGAGGACCTGGTCGTAGGCCACAGCTTGAGAAGCCAGGAAGGCGAGAGGGAGGAATTGACGAAGCATTGTTGTGGATGTGAATGCGAAGCTGTGTCTTGGTGATGAGATGAGGTGAGAGAGAGATGAAAAGGAGAGGCCTACATGATATATAGTTCATCTCAAGACAAGCTTATCCACAAGGTAGCATGGCCTCAAGCAGGAACAGGAACACCAGCCCCACCGGCACGTCTCCAATTGACAAATGGCTGTCTTACCAAGCCACCTGACTTCCGTCATCGAGGCTCATTATCTCGCCTGTTAGGTATAACAGAGATAATTCCGAACTGCCGAGGCCTGTCTCAGCCACCAAGATCGGCCAAGACGGCAAGGAAGCGGATATACCACGAGATCAGCCCCATTCTTGGGGAGATCTGGGGGTGGTGATTGGGTGATGTGGTGTGAGAAGTTGAGTGTTTATGCTAGGCCTTGTCATAACCGCGCGCGACGATATTAATCATCAGGGTCGGCGTCGGTGCGGGATGGGAGAGTGTGCGCTCATGCCCGCCCATTCATCTTACGAGAAAGCCAGCCAGCCATGGTCCAATCAAGATTAAACGACATATACTCCGTACGGCGTAGCGAATGGGTCCATTTGAAGGAAAAGCACGACCCGTGTTGGAAAAAGTTTAATTTTTTTCTTGCTTGTCGTCAGTTTGATCACTATTCAGTGCTTTCGTTCTCATATGCGCCCTTGTCTCATCCTGGGAGAGAGTGATTAAGGGATAAACATTTATGCAGGTCCAGCTGTCATTGGGATCTTCAAAGGGATGAAATAGGTGTCTTTGCTCTTTGTTTAGTTTCAGCCATGCAACAACACTTTGATCGTTTGACGTAAATATCATCTACGGATCTACCCGTGACCTGTGCAGGTTCAGCACCCTGTTGTCAATTTCAGGTGAGTCGTGCACGCATCTCGGCGTAATTTGCGCCAACGATTCTTCGTGTACTTACTCCTTCACCAACATAGAAAGCTACTTTGTGACTCCGTACCAAGATGTTGTTCCTCCATCCCTTGGTGACAGCTCTGGTTTAATGCTCTGACTGTGGATGAACAAAATAATGCACAGGTTCAAATGCGATTACAGGGGTCCAATGCCGGGATGAACACCTTTGGTCTCAAACACGCATTCCCACCAGTACTGCCAATTGACGCTACCAGTCCAACTGGCGATGGCTTCATTTTCAAGCCCCCACCAAAAACCTTCCAGCCCTACAAAAACATATCCCCGCTAAAGCGCAAAATATGCCCTGTTCAAGGCTGAAAATGAGGTGGCAGCTGCAGGTAAGAAAGCTTGCGAATGTCTCGACGTAAGATGGCGCTTTTTGGGAAAATGTCCATTCACAGGCGACGCAGGCGCTGACCTAAGCGTTCTGGGGGCCACGCATGTCCTGTGGCATGCACCTCGGGCGCCCAATCGTTAAATCGAGGCCGCGACGTCTGCCTGGAGCAGGCAACATACAAACTCTTGAGTTCTCCTCTTTTTGCTTCCTTTTCCAAGCCATCGCATCGCTGTCGCTGTCGCTGTCGCTGTCGTATCCTCTATCGCATCATCGTCGCCATGGCCGAGAAGCGTCGAGACTCCATCGCCGACGATTGGCTGGAGGTCGAGAGCGCTGCCTCTGTCTTGTCGCTTCCGGATGACGATGACCATGATCTGTACCACCACTCGCAACCAACATCTCCTCTCCTCCCCGCGCAAGCGCATCATTCCCCTGGGTCTTACACACCCCAGGTCGAGCTAGCTGTCGAGAAACCCACTCCTGAGAGTCCGCGCCAGCCATCAGAACGATCGCCGACACCCCACAATGAAGCTACCGAAGCTACCGAAGCCAAACCGTCGGCTTCAATTGAAGAGACGTCCATGGATGACGACACCTTCTCTGCATCCCCCATCGACTGCCACAAGTCTTGTTGCACAGCGATAACGTCACTCGACGATGTCGCAAAGCTCGCTCGCGAACTTGCAGGCCCTCGAGTTTCAACTTTATCGCACCTGCAATCCACATGCAAGGGCATCTTGACACAGACCAAGGATCTCGAGACCATGCTAGGTGCTTACGCCAAGCACTGGGTCGCCCAAGGCTCCAACGTCGACACTGACGAGATGCCTCTCAGCGCAAGCGTCTGGGACTGGATTTCCAACCTCAGAGATGAGCTCCTCCGTGCTCAAGGCGAAATGCAGCACCTCAAGCCCCTGGGAAAATCGCCAGACTCGACAGATAGCAACCTCCCACCCCCCTTGGAGGCGAAGGACATCCCTCTCAGCACCAACATGGCACTGGCTTCTTGTCTAGAAAAATTAGAGGACATGCAAAATACCCTTGCAGACTTCTTGCCGATTTTCAAAGTGTGAGTCTTCATCCCCGCTACGGCGCTACCAGTGGCGATATAATGTTAATGAATCAATAGTGACTTTGACGAATTCCGTACTAAATGGATGAGTTTCCCGGTCAAGGAACCCGAGAAAGAACTTGAACCGCCTCAGTCGCCCAGATCATCTCGACGACAACCGCCCCATCCTTCTGTTTGCCGCATTCGCCGGGCTCTGTACGACTTGAAGGATCACATCCAGATGATTGTCGTGTTTCTCTCTAAGCTCTGCCATTCACACCAAACACCGGGCCTCATCGACCCTACGGTCACGCGATCACTGGTAGATCTTTCCGAGGCCATCACCACAATTCTCACAAACCATGGCTCAGAATGGATCGAGTCAGATACGAGATCGACTCCCCAGGGACTCATCTCATACACACAGTTCCTAGAACTTGATCCAGACGTTCTTCACGACATCAACGGTCACCTGGACAATTTCAAAGAGGAGCTTGATATTGAGAAGAGCGAACGGGTTGCCTCCTTGTATACCCCCGAGATGATTCACAATCACCAGGTCTTTCTCCTGCTTGAGGGTGGACAACTCAACGAGCTGCGGGGCGTGATTGAGTTTCTATGGTCCATGTTGATCAAGGATACTCAGAACGATGGGAATTGGATTTGAATTAAAAGGAACAGGAGTATGATACCAATGGATGGGATGATGGATATGGGTGGATGTTTGTCGTTGAGCAGATTCCCAGATTCGTCGAGGTCACTACGGGCTAGCCACCCACTTTCAGGCTTTTGTTGAGTATCTTGCCCAGATTTTCTGAGTTAGAAATTCAATCATTCATGGAATTATCCACTATCTTGTGTCTTGACAGTTCAGTCGCTGCCTGATCGAGTTCTTCAGATCGAGTCCTGGGTGTGGCTGGTGATGTATGGCTGAAATTGCTACTCAGCCACAGACGCGTCGCCTCACGTCGCGTACCATCAAGGTTTAGGAGCTGTCAACTCTGTCCCTCAACCATCAACCCACGAATAAGATGCCGCCTCGAAAAAGAAGTGCGCCTAGCTCTGGCGCCGATGATGAAACCGTCCCAAAAAGACGATCTCTTCGTCAGGCGGCATCAAAAGGCCGCCAGCCACCCGACGAGCCAACCCGTGAGGAACCAACTCCCCCCAAGAAGACAACAGTCAAAGTAGAGGAGAAGAAGCAACCCAAGAAGCCCAAGGCAGCTCCCAAGAGTCGAACAGCAAGCAAGGTTGATGCGCCAAAGACGAAGAAGTCTCAGGAAGAAGATGCACCTAAAAAGGAGGCTCAGAACAGTGCTCGTGCCGCGTCTGAAGACTCTGATGTGGACTCGATCCCAGCGATCAATCCTGAAGCTCCCAGACATGATGGCCAGTGGTACTGGCTGCTGAAGGCTGAACCAGAGACGCGCATCGTGAATGGAATCGATGTCAAGTTCTCCATTGATGACTTGCGGGATAAGGATGAGCCTGAAGGATGGGATGGTAGGTCTTAATCTTTATCTCTGGAGAATGCCACAGCGGCTTACACGATTACAGGCATCAGAAACTACGCAGGTTTGTCTAGATCACGGCAACTTCTAGCCCCGCAGTACTGACCCTCCACAGCTCGCAACAACATGAGAAACATGAACGTTGGTGATCTAGCCTTTTTCTATGCAAGCAACTGCAAAGAGCCCGGCATCATGGGCACCATGGAGATTGTCAAGGAGTTTTCCGAAGACAGTAAGCAGCCCAATACATTCTCCATGGACCTCCTAACACCCCATCTTAGAATCCGCACGGCAACCAGGCGCACCTTACTACGATCCCAAGTCGACCAAAGAGAAGCCCATCTGGGACCTCGTGCATGTCGAGTTCCGAAAGAAGTTTGCCGTTCCGATTCATCTCAAGGAGCTTCGTGAGCTTGGGAAGTCTGGTGGGCCTTTAGAGGCGATGCAGCTGATCAAACAGTCGAGACTCAGTGTGACCAAGGTCAGTGCTGATGAGTGGAACACGCTTTGTGAGCTTGCCGACAAGAAGGCATCTGAGGCTGGGCTAGAACACCAGGGGCCTAAATAGGGGCGTAGATGGGTTGGAATATCGTGGTAATTGTTGTTTTGTTAGCTGGTTGTTGTAGTTATAATGGCCGACCTTAATCTCTGTAGGAAACTAGAAGCACTCGTAATAGTATACAATTGGACTTGCCGCGTTGCCGGCAAAGTTCGGCAAAAGAAGAAAGGATATCAGACATCACCAACATCGTGTTCCAACATGATGCCTTGTTTCCGGCCGGGGGTCTCCAACTTGAAGGTCTGATGCTGTGAACAATTTTTCTCCTCCTAGCCGAAGCTAGCGAGTGCTTCGTCTTGCCTGTTTGGGACGACGCCCTCCCTTTGGAGAGTTTGAGCCCATTCCCGTCTTGGATTAAGTGCGAGATTGCCACGAGTAGGTACTTGGCGGCTCCGTGAGCTGAGCTCCCCGACCGCAACGACCATGGAAATGGGTTCAACTGTTGATTAATTCCCCAGAATAAAAACAAGATGCTTACTTCTCCGCCCCCAGATTGGGGACCCCGTATTCTGATGTGTTTTGCCCTTGCCGACGTGCCCCGAAGTTGGGCTCCAAATCTGGACCCGAGTGTCAATCGAAAGCACCAAGAAAGAGAAAGGTTGCGCAATGCTCAGCAGTTGTTGATATCGGCATCACTACACAGAAAAATGACGAGGGCAAATGACAGACTAGAATGGCTCAAGCTTATTATTTTGCTATCTTGTTTAGCTAGACACTCCATCACCCATCACCGTGACAGTGCTTGACCGTCTCCGCCGTGAACCACTCCCCTGGGCTCACCTGATACCCTACACACACCGCAGAAACACGTGCAGATTCTACGCCGCAAACGGTTGTTCCATCGGCGAACCGCTCCCCCACTCCGATTTGCTCATGGCACATGCCGAACCTTGGACCCGTTACCGCCTCCTCTTGACCCGTCTCGGGCTAGCGTCGTGTTGGAAATGTTCATGTCATCATGGACGTTGGCTGGGCACGGGCAACATTAGGCACTGTTTTCCCGTTCTAGCTGCTTAATGGTCTGTACCTGTGTGTTTCGGCATGGGCTGATGGCCAAGGGTTTGAAGCCAAGAGTCAGCTCTGCTCACTTATTTGACTCTTTCTTGGAGAAACGTGATCCAGAGCTTGGCTTCTTACCTCCAATTCGCAACTTCACCGAGCCCAGTCGGCCCGCTTTACTATTCGGTTAGGCAAAGACCCCGCAAACGACTCCGCATCTTGGGATGTTGGTGATGCTAAGAAGGCAGAGGTCTGGAATAGGCAATCGCAAGCACTCAAGGACATGGGTTATTCTTAATTTCCCAGGTTTTTTCCGTTTGAAGGGACGTCACACGACGATCAAAGGGCGGAATCTGGGGTCCCCAGATGTCAATAGTCGGGTCCTTGGGGGGCGTTGGCTACCGAGTCAAGATACGAGTCATTCGTCCCCCAGAGGAAAAAGTTACTATAATAACTCAAGTGTCCACCTCGTTTTTTCGTATTCTCTTTTCTATTCCCCAGATCCGTTACCCACTCTTGTCGATCAATTCTTTACTCGCAAGATCTTAACAATCATGGCGGATACCAGAGACAAGTCTCTCGGCGAGGAGAAGATCGAAGCTCAGCAGGTTGAGGCTGCTCAGGATGCGCAGCTCGGTCATCTTGCTGATCAAGAGGATCACGAAACTGGCATCTGGGGTTCCTTTGTAAAGTACCCTTGGGCTTCTGCCTGGTGCATTTACGCATGTTGGTGCATCATCCTTGTCAGTTTCGATCTTCAGGCTGCTGGCAGCGTTATCGGTATTCCTCAATTCCGCAAGGACTTTGGCTTCAAGTTTGGTGAAGACTATGTGATCCCAGCTGAGTGGCAGTCCGCCTTTAGCGGTGCTCCCGTTGCTACGTATGTATTTTCTAGCCTCTTGAGTTGTCTGTTCTGCCACTAACAATTTTTGCCCAGGGCGGTTATCTCTTCGCTCATCTCGGCCGAACTTGCAGACTGGGTTGGTCGAAAGAACGTTCTCGCCGGCGCCCTCGTCATCTCTTTCATCGCCGTTACCGTCGAGTTTATTGCTACAACGAACCTGGTCTTCTTTATCGGAAAGCTGATCAACGGTTTCATGATTGGTGCTGTTGCCACCACCATGATCAGCTACATTGGAGAGGTAGAGCGACTCTGGACATTTCTGGTTGAAGGACTCAACTAACATCCCACAGATCACCCCTCTGGCTCTCCGTGGAGTCTTCACTTGCTGCGTTGGTGTGGCCTACGGTATTGGCCCTCTGGTTGCCTTTATCGTCATCAACTACACTGGAGATGTCCAGACCCGCTGGGCTTACCGAACTGTCTTTTGCTGCCAGTTTGGTTTCGCTGGTGTTGCCACTATTCTCCTCCCGTTCATGCCTGAGTAAGTTTACCAACCGAAAAAAACCGTTGAACCGTTTTAACAAACTTCTAGGTCGCCATGGTGGCTCATCTCCAAGGGAAAGCGGGATCGCGCTATTCGAAGTCTTCGCAAGCTGGGCCACGACGGCGAATCCGGCCACAAGAAGCTTGCTCTCATTGAGCTCACACTCGAGCAAGTTCGACAGGAAACCGAGGGCGTCACCTACATGGAATGCCTGAGAAAGTCAAACCTGCGCCGAACCATCATCAGCATCATGCCCCTATGCATTCAGGCCTTCTCAGGTATCGCCTTTGTGGCTGGATACTTCACCTACTATCTCCAGCTTGCGGGTTACTCAACCACCAAGAGCTACCAGATTCAGATTGCTCAGCCTGTACTTTCCATCGTCGGCAACCTCATGGCCGCTGCTATGGTTGACAAGGTCGGTCGACGTGCTCTCACCTTCTGGGGTCTGGTGATTCTTACCATCCTCCTTCTCATCACTGGTGGTCTCGGTCTTGGCTCCTCACAGCCTGCCATTACTGGAACAGTTGCCTTTATTCTCATCTACAGCTGGTGGTACAACGTTTCGATTGGATCAACGGCCTTCTCCCTGCTCTGCGAGGTTTCCACCTCCCGTCTCCGCGTCAAGACCATCGCCATTGGTTACGCCTTGCAAAACTGCATCAATGTCATGTGGCAGTTTGTCATCCCCTTCATGTTCAACCCTGATCAGGGTAACCTAGGCGCCAAGGTTGCTTTCATCTTTGGCGGTCTTTGCCTGTTCTCGCTCGCCTATCTCTGGTACTACCAGCCCGAGACCGCTGGACGATCGTACCAGGAGCTTGATGAGATGTTTGCCAAGGGTGTCCCCGCGAGGAAGTTCAAGTCGTACAAGACTGAGGCTGAGGTCCAGAACGAGGCTGCTGCTCAGGGGATGGGCAAGGAAGAGATGTAGAGGATGAATTTTGTTTAGAAGCGGAAGCGCCTCGGGCGCCTATGACGGATGAAAGGCCCATAGCATGATAGTTTTACAGAAGCCACCAATAATACTTATTCACCAGCGACAATGCTCCATGGAGATTCCCATGCTTTTGTCTATGTTTTACCCGTGTGGCGCCTTGTGGACAACTGCCCTGTAAGGCGGACTGGTATCTAGGCTTGAGAAAATCACGGCTCGGCTTGCCGTTCAAGGCCGTTATCAAAGAAGTTAGGAACGCCATTCGAGAGTTCGGCCACTGAGTAGCATCCTTCTGCTCCCCTTTCTCTTGATTGGCGGCATTGTCCGCAAGACAACCTCCGCTTAGCTCATCCTTACGCGCCTCCATTAGCCCCCCCGGTACCTTGGCAACTCTCAAATCGATCGAGATAATTGGGCAACATCGTTCCTCGATCAACTCTCCCATCTCGTTGCTAGAGAGAGCTCGGGACATCTGTCATTGGCGCCACGACTAGGGGCTGTGTGTCAACTCAGGTGCCTCGATCAGAGAACAGACCTGACGCGAGTCAAACTCGAAATGTGACTTGCCAATCGGATGTGGTCCCTTGTTTCCCGGCATGTATCTAACCGTTCCGTGCCGATCCTTGATACCTAACGCATCCCTTGCAGGTCTCAACATCTCGGGTCTATCTCACAGCGAAGATGCGACATGCAGATGCTGAATACAACCCATCAGCCCTATTCCTCGACCTCCCCGGAAATCTCCATCTCATTCTCATCGTATTTCTACCCGTCATCTCGGGGATGACACCCCAGCGCCCGCATACTGTCGATCAGATCGGGCTAGGGTCACAGCCCCTGGGACTAGACGACGCCACGACATTCCCGTCCCCGTTTTTTGTCTGTCCCGTTGGCTGGTCGGCAGTTGTGGCTCCAATAGCGTCATGATCTGGCTTTGTGGTCGTCTCAACCCTTCTGGTGCTTGGTGATGCTGTCGAACCTTGTTGTGAGTCTAACGAAGAACAGGCACGGCAACCAGGCTCTTGGCTGTTTTCGTTTCGTATTGCGTATGTTCCAGTCCCCCATGTTTTCGTCCTACGCATCTCAGCCCTATTGTTCTCTTAATACCGGCCCTCCCACAGGGCATTTCTCTCCCGTGGTCTTTCTTTTGGCTGCTGTGACGTGCCCAAGCTAACGACCTAGAAAATCGCCCGCCAAGAGGGTTTACTGCATTTCTTTCAAGTTTTCCATAATTTGGAACTAATCCTGTTCCTGAAGTGAGGAGCGGACCCACCCATCATGGATCCAGACGGTCATCAAGGGTCGGGCCTCCCCCTACCCATGCCTCATACTGCGAGCTCCGGGGGTTTGTTCTCTCACACAAAAGGTCCAAGCAAAGAGCTTTTTTGGACTTCGGTCCTTATGCCCATATTCTGTATACCCATTGTCGCCTTGCGTCTTTGGACTAGCAAGAGGGTCGTTCACAAGTGGCATGTCGACGACAGTGAGTGAGCATCATCTATCATGGTCATGTTACTGACAGCCTGCAGCTCTCATTATTCTTGCCACGGTATGAAAAGGTCTGAATAATCTACCGAGCTTAATTGACACTCCTGAACAGATCTTTGCCGTATTATTCTCAGTAGACTCGGCTTTGAGTACGTTGCCAAGCACCCATCCATTTTGGTGGCCAATAGCTAATCAGAGTGTCACGTCTAGATGCTCGCCTTGGCTCTGGGGATCACATCTGGAATATCGATCCAAAGTCGCTGGAAATACTTCTCAAGGTGAGTTACCGCGTGGACTTACGCCGACCTGGCTAACTGATCTTTCTCTGGGGTGCAGAGCACAAAATGGGGTGGCCTGCCAGTCTACAACATTGCAACAGTCTTCATCAAGGCTTCGGTCTTGACATTCTATTTGCGTTTCACCGTCGACTTCTACTTTAAGATGTGCTCATATGCAGTCCTGTTCATCGTTGTGGCCAACGCCATAGTGAATATTGTGGGATCAGCCATCCTCGAATGCACGGCGCCTGGGCAAGCTTCTTGCCAACAAACAATCATCATTCAGATTGTCAGTGCAGCTATTAACTCTACAACCGATGCGGTCATACTTCTTCTCCCGTTTTGGCTCCTTCGCCCCATGAAGGTTCCCCTGAGCCGCAAGATTGGGATTGCAGTCGTGCTAATGGCAGGAGGCTTGTGAGGATATGAAGCACCTATCTACGAGTTGTAACTAATTTGGGGTGCAGTGTCTTCTTTGTGAGCATCTTCCGCTTGGTATCAACCACACAACTAGACGACAACTTGGACGCAACCTACCGAGGGGGAAACAGTTTGAAGTGGAGGTATGGTATATAAGTCTCAGACACTCGACGAGTTCTAATTAAGATACAGCGTCATTGAAACCTGGTCAGGGATTACATGCGCCTGCATGCCCTATGCAAAGCCTCTGATCAATCGATACTTTCCCCACTCATGGGCTGCAACGAAACACGATAGTAGTGGATCAGAGAGACGATTGGCTACTATCAACATGGAAGAGGGAGCCAACAACGACCAGCCTGAGGACAAGGGCGTTGTGGTCCAAGCGAGGAAGGCATCCAGTAGTAGAACCGGTTCTGTATGTGTTCCGAGAGATGCCATAATTCTGACATAGACATGGACCATTAAAATAAAGGGGTTTATCTTATCTTTACGTTTGGCCAAGTCCTATCCTTTGATTAAAGCTCCGTCGTCCTTCCGTCAACCCCTGTTAACGGTCCCGGTTCATAAAACCCGCTTTTAATATTCCGCCATTGAGGAATCGGTATAGCACCGGCTTCAACGAACCCACCTCGGCTTCAATGCCCCTGTGAACCCTGAAAACCGGTGCAAGTCTGTGCTCAATAACGGATAGGCCGGGCTGAGCTGCCATAACTGGACAAGAGCGTTCCGCAACGGCCGGTGAAGCGAGCTTGGCCTGACGATATAAAGTTCATGTGATGAGTCGATTAGGGAGGCTATGTAGCGACCTAGGCCTGTGCTTAAAGTTATATAAGAGCCACTGGGGGTCATTGAGAGCTTGTGAGAGCCTCACAGCACATCGCTCAGTCTGAAACATGTTGCTTTTGACGACTCTTTTTGCCGTATTGCTCTGGCCCGTGGCTGTTGCCGCAGCCTGGGGTTGGAATGATCAAAATGGCAACTACGTGATTGACTCAGGGGCTGATCTTGTCATCAGCGTCAGCAAGTCCAACGGCGACATCAACTCGCTCAAGTACAAGGGCCAGGAGTTTAACGGTTGGGGCGGCAAGAATACGTGAGTGAGAAATCCGGCATGCTATTAATGGCGATGCTAACAAATCAATCAGCCATGTCGAATCTGGTCTTGGAGCCAGCACCGTCTCTATTGCTTCTGTCGGCAGCAATGTCATCAAGGTCTCGGTCCAGCACGGAACTCTTAAGCATTACATTGTCGTGCGATACAAGAACAACAATGTCTACCTGTTCACCAACAAGGCCGATACTAGCATTTCGGCCATGCGATACATTGTGCGCATCAAGCCTGGTATTTTCAGCCATGCCTCGACCGACGCCGGTAAGTCTTCGAGATATTTTACAGACCAAAAAGAGAGATGCTGACAAGTATAGATTACTATGACCCCGGAAGCTCATACATCGAGGCCTCCGACGTCAGCATCAACAGCAACGGCATCACCAAGAGCAAGCACTATCAGGGAAACACCTACGGACGCACCATGGATTGTAAGCGAGCCAGGAGATTCAGGTGCATCTCAAGCTAACTTTGTCATCAGACGACTACGTCGGCAAGTCAAACGGCAAGGTTGGTCTATACATGATCCGCTCCAACCACGAAAAGGCTTCCGGTGGTCCTTTCTTCCGATCTCTTCTCACCCGAGCCGATGCAACCGGCGAGGACTTGTACGACATTTACTACTACAACATGGGCAGCACGGACCCCATGCGATTCGGTCTTCAGGGCCCTAGTGTCTTGACCTTTACTGATGGAGGCGCCCCCAACTCCAACCTGTTTGCTCGCAACGCGGACTGGACCTGGATTGATGGCCTCGGAGTAAGTCTTCCCGTATAGCTCACCTGACAGCCTAGGCGTCTTTACTGACTCTTCTTAACAGTTGGATGGATGGACCAAGTGGGGTGACCGTGGCTATGCTTCCGGCGTCGGAATCTCCAACATGAAGGACGGCTACACTTACACCGTCGGCCTGTCCAACGCCCAGGCCCAGTACTGGGGCGTGGCTTCAGCTGGAAAGGGCGCATGGTCAATCAAGAAGATTATCCCGGGCACCTACACCATGACTGTGTACAAGGAGGAGCTGGAGGTTTACACCGGATCAATCACCATCAACAAGGGCGCTGGCACTGCTGTCAACACAGTCAAGGCCACCGATCCCGCTGACGACAACGCCATCTGGCGCATTGGAGAATGGGACGGTACACCCCGAGGTTTCCTGAACTTTGAGGACAAGGTGATGAAGCCCACGTACATGCACCCCTCTGACAAGCGACTGGCCAACTGGGATGCCGGCAACTTTATTGTTGGAACCAGCAAGACGAATGGCTTCCCCGGATACATGTGGCAGGACATCAACAACAACCACCTCGTCTACTTCCGTCTTAACCAGGCACAGCTCGGAAAGGAGCACACGATCCGTCTTGGCATCACCCAGGCTTACATCAACGGACGACCTACCATCAAGGTCAACGACTGGTCAGCACGCACACCCGGAGCAACCAGCCAAGCCAGCACCCGAAGCTTGACCACCGGCACCTACCGCGGTAACAATGTCAAGCTCGAGTTTACGGTTCCGAGCAGCGCCTTCAAGCAGAGCACGAGCGAGTGGCAGATCATGACCATCAGCATCGTGACCGGAAGCACTGGCACGAAGTATCTCAGTGGAGGTGTCAGCTTTGATAGTATTGACATGTTGGCTTAGATGCTGGAAGGGACGGGATCCGGACTATAAATAGAGAGCCTAGGCGCGAATGGGACAAGTAGATGGTGCTATTCTCAGCATGTCAGACCGTGTTTGCGCGTGAACTCCTTGGTTAAAACAGTGATCACAATGTCCAGGTTGAAAAGAAAACGGACTTGTTAGGGGGATATATGACCTTTAAAAAGTGAGCAGGGAGATGAAATGTATTCCGATGGTGTGGAATCAACTTTGTGGATTGTTGCATTAGGATCATCAGAGTAGAGACCCTGCATGAAACATTCAAGTCAAATGCAACAGCGATTCAAAGCTAGCGCCCTGAATCATTAGCTACCCGCCTCTATCGTGGTACCTGGCCCCTGTAAATGCATTGGAAATTAGCTCCCTCAATGGACCCGTCAGTGTGGTGGTAATCCATTAAGATCCTCAGGTGAAGCTACCCTAGAGTATTGCGTCGATCAGCCAAAACAGCAGTAAAGCGCTCGGATCTCTCCTCGGAGAAGCTTGAAACAAAAGGAGGAGCTCCGTTGAAAGACGAAGATTTGGCTAATCGGCATTTGCAGGGAGAGTTCGTATTACCATGGCGTTGAAGTGACTTTGGGCTAACTTCAAGGCCTTCCGCTTTGGGCAAAGAGCTGGCTTCATTTGAGGCGTCTCCAATTTCCCCCCGGGTCATCGCCCTCCACACCAGGAACCGTAAAGATATTTGCTATTACTTTTGGCAATGCTATTCTCCTTCGTTGCCTCATCCAAAACAGCCTTCCCAAAGTTCCATTCCTGCATCAAGACATCAGGCTGGGGTCGGCCGCCCGCCGCAAGTAAGACAAAACACTTCCCCCAGAGTAACATTTTCGTCTCCCTCCCCTGCTCAGCCCTGCTGCGCCCCGGCTTCTAGACCTCCCAGTAGCACGCTGCCACCACATTTGGCGCAACGCGGGTGAGAATTTAGGTGCCTCTTACAGGGGGCTGTTCTGCAAAAAGGTCGCCGCTTACTGGCTCCATCCCTGTCTGCTCATTTTCAGCTCGACGCCACATGATCTACCAGATGGAACATTGTGCTGACCGTTGAGGCTGGGGTCGTGCTCCTGCAGTGCTTGGCCCTGTAACTGCTGTAATTATTACGCCTGTAGCCTCAATTGTGGCTGTCTGGTTGAGCTGCTTATTTGCTGTCAACTATTTGAGCCTGGGCCTGCGCCAAGTTTAGTCTGCTGCCGGTTGCTTCCGTGATCGTGAGCTCCTTGTCGCCATAAAAGATTGGGCTGCCCAAATTGGAGAGCTGTCGTCTTGCTTGTCTTTGTCGTAACCACCAAGAACCTCCACCATAATGCGTTCCTCACTGTGTCAAGCCGCCGCCAGCTTCGCCCTCCTTTCGCTGGTGGGCGCTCAATCCCTCCCCCAAGAGCTATCCGACGCCATCTCCGACTACCCTACTCTCTCCCTCTTCCGTTCCTTGATCGGCGCTGCTCCTCAGGGACTCACCAAGAGCTTCTCCGAAAAGTCCACCGACATCACAGTCCTCGTCCCCACCAACGATGCTATCGAGAAGTACCTGAAGAATGCTGGAGTCACAGACGTGACTGCGCTCAACGAGGATGATATCCAGGTCTTTTTCTCCTACCACATTATGGCCGCGTCGCTCCAATCTTCGGATTTCGACGACCCGAAGGGAAAGACTGTCCCTACTCTGCTCCAGAGCGAAGAGTTCAACAACCGAACTGCTGGACCCGACCTCGTTCAAGATTTCGGAAAGCAAGCGACTGGTCAGGTCGTATTTGCTTCCAAGGTTGATCAGAGCGACAAGAAGGAGAAGCGACAGGATATTAAGGGAGATGAGGTGAACCTGCGATCCGGCCTGGCCCAGGATGTCAAGATGACGGCCGTTGATGGCAAATGGGGACCCAAGGGCGCCAACACCTTCCAGGTTGTCAACAGGTAGGTTCAAACTCACCTGGACTTGGACATTGGACATTCTCTGACACAATTGACCTTAGCGTTCTTCTCCCTCCTAGGCCCTGCTCCGTCACCGTCCGCACAGTCACAGCCAAGGACGACAGGCTCGAAGGGTTGGACAAGGCTTTGAACGCTACCGGACTTTGGCCTGCCCTTGACCACTCCAAGAACGTCACTTGCCTTGCGCCTTCGACCAAGGCCTTTGAGGACGCCGGCGAGCTGTCCAAGGAGGAGCTCACGGGAGCGCTCCTGTAGGTTGCCAGCTCAATCTCTGCCCCAACCACTGCTGACACTCTTTTCACAGCGCCCACACCTTGGACGAGGTCACTTACACCGATTATCTCACCGACGGAATGGTTATCGGAACTCTTAACAAGACTACCGTCCGCGTTTTCCTCAAGGGTGACGACATCTACTTCAACAACGCCAAGGTTATCAAGGCCAACGTGATCACCAACAACGGCCTCATCCACATGTCAGTTGCCACTTTATTCATTCGCTACAGCTTAGCATACTAACGCATATCAGGCTTGATCAGGTCATCCAGTCGTCTGGAGAGCCCAGCAGCTCAGCCAAGGGCGTATCTCCCAGCGAAACCTCCAGCACCACCGAATCCAGCTCGACAACAACCGAGACTGGTGCTGCCCAATCGACCAATGCCGCCAGCACCCTCTCCTTCGGCTACGCAGGCGCCATTGCTCTGATTGCCGGTCTTGTCTTGAACTAAGCAACTTCCTACCAATCACGAGAGCTTGGAGAGAGCGATTGTCATATTGACAAATAATTACGGCTTCCCTGAAAAAGAGAGGGAACCTGATGATGTACTTGAAATTGCATGGATATAACGGCGTACCTTTCTGATAGCGGCATGCATGCATATGGGGTGAAAAAAGTCTAGTTGGGACTTCATCTTCTGATGTACATATTAAATTTCTACAAGCATTTCAAACAAACATCAATATGATCACCAAACTCATGGTCAAGACAAGATGCTTTCAGGTTAAGATCTCGATTAGTGGTCCTCACGTGTGATTGGATTGAACCATCGTCTATCTAATTGACATCCTCCATCACAATCTGCTGCAGAGGAAATGCACCATCAACCAGTAAGGGAGGTGGGCGGACATTATCCGGAAACGACGCCTCCCAAGCCGACATGACCTGAAAGATCTTGGCTTCTTCATTGGCAGGTGCAATGGCATGTAGCGAAAAGGGACGCCCATTAAAGTCGGCAAACCCGAGTGGGAGGTTGCCAACAGGGAACCCGGCCGCAGCACCCACACTGTTAAATCGCGAGTCACATGGTCCCAGGAGCACATCGACATCGTATTCTTTCATCATGCCGAGTAGCGTATGAGATGCGGTTCCACGTAGAGCCTCGAAGTTGCGGTCGTACTGTTCCTGCGTGATGGTGGTATCGCGTCCGGCTTCGAGCCCCTTTTGGTTGTTATCCCCTAAGAATTCGCGTTAGTCTGATGGCATACGTATGCCGATCTTTGTCACTAACGTTCAGTAAACTCCAGGTCGGCATGATCTTCGTTGAACTTGATGAGCTCTTCAAGGGTCTGAGGAACACTATCAAACAGCTGGAGGAACTTGGGGAATCGTCGCTTCATTTGAAAGGCTGGTGGACGTCAGCAAGAATGTGCACTGGATGAAGCAGATAACATACGAAATATTTCCTCCATTTGCGAAAAGTCGGGCATCGCGCCGGTGATATCCTCCCATGACGCAACTGGCACCGATCGAGCCACTTTGCCTCCCGACTCCTCAATCTTTGCTTGGGCAGCGAACAGAGCATTGTCGGTCTGATTAAAGAAGCCTTCCACCGGTTCAATGGCCGTGGGATCGCTCCGCCACAGCGTGGGATCGACAAAACCTACCTTGAGCCCATTCCAGGACGTGGTCAGTGGATGATAGTAACCCGGGTCGTGGAGCTGCAGGATGGCCGAGAGCGTCGCGATATCTGTCGCCGTTTTGGCATATGGGCCTTGACTATCCCAGCCAGGTGCTCCAGGCTGGAACCCGTCATTGTCGACACTCTCAGGGGTGAGCTTAACGGCGTATAAACCCGTTCTGGCGGCTGGCATCATAATGGAGCCGTTGAGTTCAGTGCCGAGAGACACTGGAGCAAAGCCGGCAGCAACAGAAACAGCGCTGCCCGATGAAGAGCCTGCAGGGCCCTAGCCAGGTGTCAGTGACAGATGTAAAAGAGGAGGTTGGATTGGGAGATCTGACAGTGTTGGTGAACCATGTTGCGTTCTTGGCGACGCCCCCCTTGATATAGGGCGATTGTGTCTGATGGTATTGATCAGTAGAGCAAGCAGCCGAACGGGCCTGTTGCAAACGAACCTGACCTCCGACAGCAGACCACCCGGCCATGAGATCCGAGCCTTTGGCATTACCTAGTTCCTTCGCTCAATTAGTATTTCATGATTCGTCTGAACATTTGGACTCACGCTCAGGTTCGCCTTGGCCAGAATGATCAATCCGGCTTCCTTGAGTGTGTTGATAAGATTGGCGTTCTTCTTGGGCCTGCCTTGCTTGAATGCGTATGATCCACAGGTTGTTGGTAAGTCAACCGTGTTGCAAAGGTCCTGTCCATGATTAATGACTAACGACTGCCCCAATGACCGAACCGACCTTTAAAATGATGGGGATACCATGAAAAGGGCCCCTCACTCTTCCTTGACTGCGTTCATAGTCGAGCTCCTGGGCGCGGGCTATAAGCGAGTCGTGCTCGGCGACAGAAATTATGGCATTCAAGTGAAGGCCTGCGTGGTTGTGCTTTGAGATCTGGGCCAAGTATAGCTTCACAACGTCGACGCTGGTGACCACTTTTGCCCCCAAGAGGCGTTGGAGCTGGGCCGCGGTTAGGGTTAAAACATCCACTAAGAGAGCATTAATAAGAAGTGCAAGAACATCCGTAGTAGCAAATTTGATAGATACCCTTGATTTCCATCGCATACATGGTACCGACTGGCCAGGGAATGTTCAGACTGCATTCGAGGGTGTGGGATTGTAGCCCCTCACAGAGGAACACGATGGTGGGATGCTGGATTGGCGTGATTGGTTAGGAGTCACCAAGTTGAGACATAGCCAGCCTGCTTGTGTAGTCAAGCCCGATGAGGAGAAGATGCTCTCAGTGAGACGGGATGGCCTTGGCCTGCATATGTAGGTTGCCGAGTGAGGATTTATGTGACAGACAACTGGCAAGTGGCGTCACACATGCAGCTTCACTGCCTCAGCCATGACACGAAGACAAACAACACAACTCGGCTCCAAGACAAGCAGGACTCGTTGCGTTGTATCATGGCTTTGCATATTCGGGACGATTCGGCAGAGCGGCCCTTGGGCACTTGTCTAGGATCAACACGGGATACTATGGCAGGGCCACTCTCCCTTGTACCCTAACTGCCCGTTTTTCTTTCGATGACTCGAACAATATGCATTAGCTTTGAGTTGCATGATGGGGTAGACAAGGAGAGGGGAAACAGTAAGGTTGGCCGGCAACATCGGCTCGGATCCCATCTAGGTGTACCGCTACGTAGTAGGTTTACAGGCTCGTCTTGATTGATATTGTTCCTGGACTCCCACTGTGTTATTCTGTACTATTCTCATTGGCTTGGAAATGTAAATAGCTCTACTCTCCCTGCTCCAATTTTAATTCGAACTGTCTGCTTATAATTCTGTCAACTCTTGGTATGGTTGGATACTCCTGCTCTCAGGATACAGAAACGGCCGTTTTCACCCTGTTTCGCCTGAACAAGAACCCCTTTAACTTGTTTAGTGGGACCCTTGAAAATATAATGATACACTCTGACCGAAATAACACCAACTGAGTATGGTAAACCATGCGAGCTCAAGCCAATTCCGCCTCAATGATGCTTTCCACTGAATGTGATTGTCTCCAAATCTTCACCACGCGTAACCCTGCCCTCTCCACCAAACGCCTCCATTCGATCTCGGTTCTCTCCTTGGATCCCAGACAGGCCATCACGGTAATGTCTGAAGTAGTCACGCGAGGGGAAGGTTTGACTCTGCTGATCAAACTCTCATGTATAAGGAGTTTGGAATAGCCCTTCTCCATTACGCAGGTGAGGTTTTTCAGGATCTTGAGAGCCTGTGGATCTTCCCAATCATGCAGGACATTGTGCAGGAAGTAAGCTCGAGCTCCTTTGACGGGTTGAGGTGTGAAGAAATCGTGAGGCTGTGGTGTGATCGTTTCAGGGACTGTCAACTCCTTGAGAATATCAGGCAAGTCTTGCAAGACTAGGCTTGCCTTTGGGATACCGGGATGACGCTTGTGGAACTTTGCCAAGTCATGGCCTTTGCTGCCACCGACATCAACCACTAGAGGACGATCCAGTTTAGAACCTTCCACGAGAGTGCGAGTTGGGTAGACTTCAGGCCAGGGTGTCATGCTGTACTTGGAGTGGCTTTGCATGGCATCGTTGAACTCTTTGGCAGCGACAGCATTAGAACCAAGAGACTCGAACAAAGTGGCTTCGGACTTGTTCATAAACTGCCAGTTGCACTTCTTTGGATCTGTTGGGTTCTTGTACCCTGTCTCTTTGAGATAGGCAGGCAGGCTTCTAAACATGGGACCGTTCACAAAGTTATAGAGCGCTCCATAGGTGTTTGACAGTGCTTCATCAGCTGCGATAGAGTACACCCAGGGTGTTGGCTTATAAGTGTCCTCAGCAGTCTCGGTGATCAAGTTTTGGCCTGCGATCTGTCTCATCATGCGTCCTATCCTCCGATTAATATTGTCCTGCGAAAAGAGACAGCTGTGACTTACTGATGAGAACCTCGTCGGTCCCCGTGAGCTTGGATAGCTCTCTGGAGGTCTTTTCGGATCCTCCAGACCTGATCCATTGCTTGAACACTCCCGCATCGATCAAGGTCTTGACGCAGGCGTTGGTGGCCGGGTTCACCCAGTTGTGCTGCCAGACAGTGTCCCATGGCTTCTGAACCCTACTCAAGGCCAAAGAGAGGGCCTCCATGGTACGAACCCGCTCCGCCTCGCTAGAAAATGAGCCTGCATCGAGACTCTCGAGGGTATCAATGAGTTTGTTTTGGGTTGCCTTCTGTGGCGGGTCCTGTGCCAGGCAAGGCAGCAAAGGGCAGGACAGGTAAGAGAACTTGACGCAAGGTTGATTATACATTTTCTCCCTTGTTAATACTCGATAGAGATTTGCAAAAGAATCAGCTATTCTGAAATCGGACGGGGAGGCCTCGGCTTATTATATTCCAACATGTGGCAGCAACCATCATCAGGTTCACCCCCTGTCATTCGATACTGCGACAGTCAGTGCCTGACGGTGGCCTCGTGACCCAGTCTGTGCTCCCAAAACCCTTGTACAGGGCGCTCCCGCGGGTGAGACAACCCTGTCACCGAGACGGTATGCTTAGATCTGGTTGGGGCACTCATTTATCCTCGGTCGCTCAAGAGGGAAACACGATGATTTTATAGGGGCTATGGCCCGACGCGCCAGCCTGTCAGCGTTGCATCCCCGCTTCAGGAGGCAGTGTCAGTGCAGATTCGTGTCAGCTCGTGGAGTCTTGGGAGGCCTTAGAGACGCCTTCACATGGGGGAAACCTGTCATTTTGAACACCCCCAGATTATCAGGCATAGCCCCCGCGCCCGTGTCCCATTGCATCTCTTTCCCGCGCTCTTGGTGACCATTTTCAGCTTTCGGTATCGTTTTGGCTCAAGATGCTTCCCGTTCCCCGCTCCTTTTTACCGAGCCAGGGCCCCTGAAGCCAGCATCACCCCATCCAGTAACATACACATGGCGCTCGACCTTTCGTCAAGGATTGCTGGGCGATCAGCGAAACGCATTGGCTTTCTAGAAATTTTGAAGAGTAATAAGTCAGGCCATGACAGCAATGAGTCATGAGGTTAATGCATGTGTAACAAGCAAGTCGACCGGGCTATATAATAGGTATTACATGATGCCTTTACAAAAGCGAGTGGGAGGAGTGATGCTTCATACACATTGGAAACATAAAATACCTTGCATTTCTATCCTCCACCACGAGGTTTGAGTTTGAGATGCCATATCTCGATTTGCAGGGTGAAGCCATGTCGTCATTGCCACTGAATATTGCCATCTTCAACAACGGAGTAAAAACTCTTTCTCATCGCCCCTTCACTATCAAATCCTCCCCATCGCCTGAATGATGGGATCGAGGAATATGCTATCCACCACATCTACATTCCAACGAGGCCCATCGCCGAAGCAAACACCCGTGTCAGAAAGCCTGCATTTCACACGAACAAGTGCTTCTCGCAACTCTTGCTCGCCTTCGTCTCGCACTGCCTTTTCGAGGACAAGAAATGCACTGTTGCCAGCAATACTCCTCACCCGTTGCTCGATGGCGACACAGGACAGCCACAAGTCGGGGTCTTTTCCCCTCGCCCGATAATCGGTTTCAACCAGGTTACGCAAGACCACGCCCAGGTCATTTTCGGCTGCAGAGGCATGCTCTGCACTAATCGAACCAGTCTTCTTGAACTCCAGTCTTGCCTCAACCATTCTTCTGATAAAAGACACCTTGACGTCTTGGGTTGCTGTCGAGTGGCCTAGTCCGGTCTTGATAACTGTGGAGGCTTCTGCATGTGGATGCTTGCAACCGTTCAGACTGTGATCCATTACAGACCAAAAAAGCAGGCCAGCAAAGGTCTTTGAGCCGGGACCTAGGTAGGGTATGATGTCTTGAGGTGGGAGTGAGACGCGTTTGTAATGCATTGGGTCGAGCCATATGCCGCAATCAAGACGTTGTGGTGTTGGGCTTGAGATTTGCGTGCAAGTACCAGTTGAACTTTTGGAATTGCGAGTGAAATCACCAGTCAAGACATTGATTGTGATATCCTCGTCTCCTGAGGACGGCGGTGTGTCCCGCAATGGGCTGTCTTTGGTTTCGAGGCCAGCGATATTGGCCAAGTTGGCGATAGCGTCGAGAATCTCTTGTCGCTCATCGCCGTGCACTGCATCGACAGCTTTCTGAACTCCCTCTATGAGGCGGCGATTCTGATCTGATAAACCTTGCGCAGCCTGGGCTTGACGTTTTCGAAAGGCAGCTTGTGACCGACGGCCTCTCTCACGTCGACGCTGGGGCCTTGTTAGTCGTCTCGCTGTGGAACGCCGCCTTGGACGCATGCTTACACTCAGCTCGTCTTCAGCGCTTGTAACTTCGATGCGCGCAGGTGCCATATCTGTCGGAAAAGTAACTCGCGCAAACTATGGCGTGTATCTTAATCGAGGTGCGATGTTAGGTGATGTTATGTGAGATTTGACGTGTTGTGGATTTGTAAGACTCTGGATTAGCCCGAAAGCACCGCTGGGTCGGTCAAGATTTGCCCGATCACGTAACCGGGCTAGTGCAGTTCCGTCGCTCAGCCCAGGATCATGCCTCATGCGGCTCTGACATCGGTCAATGCTGGGGTGCCTAGTTACGTGAATTAGGTGATGTAGTTCCTCCGTATAGTTGAAGGGTTGAGCCGCATTATTAACCATGTCGTGATGGACTTATGAAGAGGACTGCATGCTATAAGTAGCCGGAATCCAGCCTATCTAGAGCAGCAATACAACCACTTACACCATCTACTCATCCAATACCTTATCTATTCCCCAAGTATTTAAACAACCGACACAATGGTCAAGATTGCTATTGCAGGAGGCTCCAGCGGTTCGTCTGCCTCGACTCTTCTTTACCACCGTTTGCTAATTGAGCCGTTAAAGAGCTGGCTAGCGAGGTTCTCGACAAGCTCGTAGCCACAGGAAAGCACGAGATCACTGCCTTGGTTCGAAAGGTAGAGATTACATCTCTGCAGGGCCCCTGGCTTGAAAAGAAGACTGACAAAAACACAGGACCCTTCTCAATACACCCCTCGTGCCGGCGTTCGCTATGTTCAGGCCAACTATCAAGACAAGGCGGAGCTGGCTCAACTTCTCAAGGGCATTCACACAGTTCTGTCCTTCATTGCAGCTCACCTAGACCCGGAAAACCAAGCTCAAAAGAACCTCATTGATGCATCGGTTGAAGCTGGGGTTACACGCTTCGCCCCATCCGAGTGGTCGACGTGAGTAGAGACATAGCTTTTCTCTATACCCGACGGAAACAAATTTTCAATGGTCTAACTGAAGTTTAGTGGCGTCAAGATCGCGTCTTCCCTCGATGCAATGCCTTGGTACACTGGCAAGGTTGAAGTCGCCCAGTACTTGGAGGATCTGAACAAGGATAAGAAGGTAGGGCACCCGAGTCATCCTATAGTCTGAGAGGCAATGGTACTGACCAGGCAAAAGGTTCTCCAGTATACTCGCTTCCAAGTAGGCTCTTTCATGGACTATCTTTGCCACCCTTACAAGGCGTCCAAGTATATCACCACTCTCCCGATCAACATCGACCTGGCAAAGAAACACGCCATTGTTGTCGAGGGTTCTCTGGACGATGAAATGACCTACACGAGCGTTGGAGACATTGCTCATGTGGTTGCACGTGCCGTTGATTACGAGGGGGAATGGCCCGTCATTGGAGGTATCCAGGGAGATAAGATCACCATCGGGGAGGTCCTGAAAATCGGCGAAAAGATCCGAGGTAGGTTATTGATAGTTGGAAAGTCAAGAATGGCGCTAATCCCGTTTTTAGGAGAGCCTTTTACGATTGAGTGGCTCAAGATGGAGGATCTGGCGGCCGGAGAGCTCAAGACCGACAACTATCCTCGCATTGATTTGCCTTCTATCCCCAAAGACCAAGTCGAGTCATTCTCCAAGATGGCCATTGCTGGAGTTCTCATCGCCATGACTCGAGGCGTCTGGACTGTGTCGGATGAGTGGAACAAGATTTTCCCCGACTACAAGTTTACCAAGGTTGAAGAGCTGCTGAAGGAAGCTTGGAAGGGACATTAGGAACTTGAGACTATGGGAATGCTATTCCTTTGTGGGAAAGGGTTGAAAGATAAGAGCTCTTGGGGCATTATTCATCAGCTACAACGTAGCAGGTGCATCAGAACACCAACCCTCTTTTAGCTAAATTCGTTCGTTATTGCAACCTGTGATCTGACTCAATCAATTTGTACTTTTGCAAGAGGACCAGAGCCAAGAGCCAAGAGCCAAGAGCCAAGAGTCATCCCCATCGAAGCATATTGCCAATTTCGTGTGATTCAGCTGTCAGACCAATAGCTCGCGCTGTGATTGGTTGACATCACTCAGCGATACGCCGTCTTAGCCGTGAAATTGCTAACGCAGTGTCTCACGTGAATGTGCTCAGCCCCCTCAGAATTGCTGACCTGAACTTGGGTGCGCGGCTCGAGACCTGAACCCTCTAGTTTCTCTCAAGTCGTTGATATCCCCCTCGAGGGCGGCTCGTCACTCATCTCGAAGCAGTTTCTCGTTCTTGTTAGTGTGTCATGTCAGACGAAGAGAAGGAGAAGGAGAGGAGGAGGGACAAGGTGGCAGAGTTCCTGTATGCGCCATTTTTTTTTTCCCTTTGCCTCGGTCATCCTTCCGTTCGGGCGCTACCCACCAACGGGATTGCCTTACAAGTCATGTTGGATTAATCCGTTTCATGTAGCAAGAAGAACCTCGACAAGGGAGAATTGGCCCTCAAACATGCGGCAGGTCTCGGTCATCAGCCCAATGTCGTCCCAGTGACGGACCCTGTGATGGACGGGCCTCTTCGTGATGTCGAAGTTGGCTGGCATCCTGTGGGCGGCGTTGCCGGAAAATGGTTCGCAGAGGACACTGGATTGGGTAAGATGATTACCGAGAAGATCAACCGGTATCCGGATCCTACGCAACATTGGGCTGTGCTCGTTGGTGACTATGCTCACCAATTGTGGATGGTGGGCTCCTCTCTTGCATAACGACGACTTCCATTGTTGACTGGATTATTGTGCACAGGACGAAAACTTTGATGTCATTTACACGAATGAAAAGATCAACCGGGAAGAGTGGCATACCTTCAAAGTCGGCGAGACGCGGTTCAACGATGACGCGACCCGACGGGCTGGTGAGTTGCATATCCTCTATGAATATCTACTCTTCGATAGAGGTTCTTTTTAGAATAAGTGTCTAACGTGGCTCAGGCGAGTCCGTCATTCAAAGTATTCGAGACAGACAGCCGGCCTACAATCTCATCACCAACAACTGCCAAACCTATGCACTGCAGCTACTGGACGCCATTAAGGTTGGTGTGGCCAAAGAATTCGGCACTACCTTGGCTGTCTACGAGAGATTGTTTGGATCTGGCAAGGTCAAGGACCTTTTTGAACACGGGGATGTTCAGATCCAAGAAGGAGAGGATGCCACGGCTGGTCAAGGCACAGTCTCGTTCGCACAGCAGGTCATGAACGAAAATACAACCCAGCTAGAGCCAGAGGCAGAGTTGAAGAAGCACAAGCAGCAGAGGGAAGAGGCAGAACAGGAGCAAAGTAGGTCGCTACAGCTAGATGGGGAAGACAAAGAGGAGAAGGAGGAGAAGGAGAAAAGCAGCTATAAAGAGGTGAAGGAGCGCTTTGGGGGTTTCGTTTCACGGTTCAAGCGAAAGTGAAACCAGATTTCACGAAGAAGCGAGAAGGAGAACAGGAATGTAGTCAACGCCGAGTAGAGCGTCGTTAATAGATGAGACCAATTATTACAACTTTCCAAACGCCCGTGTAAAGCCACCTAGCTCTACATATGCACTAATCTCCTATCCTTGACATTTATTCATATCCATTTCGAACCCTTGCATGCCTTTCACTCAAGCCATCCTCGACACCACCGGTTTACATCAATTCTTACCATGCCAACTCCTTTGCAAGCTTGCCACAAGACAAGCCGGAACAAGAAGAGAAAAGGCTCTCATCTTGCTCAGAGGTCTGATCAAGGATCTGCTGAGCCGGTCGGATCTCCTTCTTCGCCACCTCCTCAAGGCCACTATGGTGTTCCAGGAGTTGGCGGACCTGGCTCTGGAAATACAGGGGAGCTTCGTTGACCAGGATGCCCGTGTTGAAGTTCTTCTCAGAAGGGTTGGGGAGCGACTTGTTCTCCTCAGAAGCACGCTTGATGATGTCCTGGACCTGGTTGAAGTCCTCATCGCTGGCGTCCTTGTGTCTGAAGACTTCGTACTCTACAGATGATCGAGCAGGTCCAACAGGGTTGCATCGCATCATGATGAAGAAGTGAGGCCTTGATCATGTTAGTCACCTGATAAATAACAGATATGATGCATGTCTTGGGAACTTACGAGAATGTCATGGCAGCATTGGGGAAGTAAAAGTCGCTGATTATCCTGGAGCTCTTTTCCGACTCTTCGCCCATGAAAAGCTGTTCAATCTTGCTGTTGGAGCTGTACTTGTCGGCCAAAGTCTTCCAGTTATAATCAATGTCTTCTTGAGAAGTGTGATCAAACTTGTAGTCGTCGAGGTTGAATGGCTCGTGTCGTGCAAGGCGATCAACACCAGTAAAGTCAGAGGCCCAGGAAACTTCCGGCTTCAGCTTGGCATCCATGTTGACCCAGACAAAGCCTCTCTCGTCGACATGAACATGGAGAGGAAACAGTCCGTTCTTCTTCTTATCGAAGCCCTTGAGGTGCTGATACTCGGGAGCCTTTGCCAGTTGGCCGTTGAAACCATATGACCATCCGTGGTACTTGCAAGACAAGATTTTGGCTGTTCCATTGTCCTTGGTGACGACAGGGAAGGCTCGGTGTCTGCAAATGTTGTGGAAGCCTCTGACGATACCCTCGTTGTTTCGGATAAGGAAGAAATTGAAGCCAGCCTCCTCATAGCGGATATAGGCACCACTCTCAGGTAGTCGAATTTTGTGAGTGAGGAGGATCCACTTCTTGGAAAAGATGGCTCTTCTCTCCAGCTCATGAATCTTTTCGGACCCGTACCATGTTGCAGGAAGAGGCTGTGAGCTTATTTTGGTGCTGCTGAGCTGTGGAGGGGGTGGTTGCCTGGGGGCTACCTGAGGCTTGGAGAAGAAACGCCTGGCTGCCACTACCACGATGGCAGCAAGGACGAAGAGGAGAGCAGAGCCAAAACTCAACATCTTGACTAGTAAACAAACTCGCTTGGATGAGGATGATTATAGTAAAAGCCACTCATTTTGGAGCGCGAGATGGGATATTTAATGCTACATGCCTCTATCTAAGTGATACACATCATGACCCAACCCAAGATACGCCACCGAGAGCTAGAGGGGCTTATCATCGGTGAAGATGCTGCCGGACCGGTCAGGTGACCGGCGGCGAGACGGTTCACACCAAATCGCAAGACTCGGATTGGACGGTCAGACGAGTGGATCAAGCCCACGTCGGTTGCGTCCCGTTCAACCCCGTTGATCCTGCATCTCAAGATAGAACAAACCAATGCCTATCTTGTATCGGCCGTGAATCGGCGCTGTAACCCCGGATCAGCTGCCAGAAGCCACCGGCATTATCTGTCGTTGACTTTCCTGTATTGTTCTAGACTGCGTCTTTGCGAGCTTCCCCTCCGCATTTAACCCCGCGTCGATATCGGAGTCCATTGTCCGATCGCCGTTTTGGTCGTATCTTGGGAGGTTAGAAGCATGGCACATGATGCCCAATGCCGCGATTAGATGCGGGCCCCGGCAAAGGGATACACGTGGAAGTGGCACTGGACCGGACCGGCCGAGAGGGCCTCCGTTGACGGACCTGGGAGTTCCCCGTTATCCAAGCAACAATCGCTGTAGATCCTCGGTAATGTTCCTGATGCGATGATACCGGGCCAGCCTACACACTGAAGGGCCAATCGATAGGCGCAGCCTTTTGTACCCCCGGCATGCTTGTAGCGGCACAGAGGTTGATCACTGGGCTCCATTTGCCAAGAAGAGGCTAGAGCTTTGGATCACTAGAAGGCATCGGCAGATCTGTTATCAGGGGCGGCGCCTGAGCCGCATTGCAAATTGGCGCGACGAGATTAGCTTGACCGACCGCTGTTGTTTCAAGTCCTCTACGATTCGACACCACTCATGCCACAGAAGTATGTAATGTGAGCTATGCATGAACGAGAGTCCCAGTCGTATCCACACTTTTTGCTACATAGCCTGATGCACTCTACACAAACTCTGGCAAGATGCGGACAGAGACTGCCGAGGCAGGTCTGTACAAGCCCCGGCTTCCTTGCATCAGGATTGCCATGAAAGCGGAAAGCATTCACAATCGAGCTGTTGGTCCGACCAGTGACTGTGGGTGGTATACTCAGTAATCACAACAAAGCGACAGGCTTGGCGATTTAGCCACGATGCTAACTAGCAAAGTGCCTAAAAGCTCCGAGAAAAGAAAAGGTACCGCCAAACGCTCATTATTAATTCCCAAAATTCTCATCTTCTGTTAAAAATGCCCCCCAAAAGAATGAGCTAGTCCTCAGATGCCGATTCTTGCTATGAGGCCTTGCGGAGAACATCCGGGCGGTAGTCATTCTCTAATAGGCCAATTCCAGCATCTCTTTGAGTAGCCTTAAAGACTCTAGAGGCAATACTTATGCTTCTGGGGTTTTCACTTAAGCACTGCTTTTCTCTATGAGCGTTTGGACATGAATCCACAGATGGCGCATGTGTGTTTAGACTTCGCAAGCCATGACGCTGTCTGGTTGCGAAATGCGTAGACAATAAACAAGTCGCGCTGATCATCTCCAAGCCATTGATGTCAGATAGGAGCTCGTGGCTTGGTGATAGCCGAATAGACAGTTGTTGCGATTTAAGTTGTGGTGATAGGCCCGAGAATCCGGTATTTCCGCGTCCTGGCAGCTTTTCCATCGGATAAGCCGCGAGGCGTTCCTCATCATTGGCCGGGGCATCCCCTCATTCTGACGTTTTGGGAGCAGTCGATCTGTGTGTGACCAGTCTATATCGGGTTCAGTAACGGATTTACGGAGCTCTCACGGCTCTGAACTATGATTGAAAAGTATATGAGCTCGGCGGTGTCATTGAATCAACTAGACCCAGACCAACTAGAATTACCAAGCTAGACCTGAACACAACTGAACATCAACTACAGAACACCCATCACTGCTTCATCTTTGAACCATGGCTCCTTCTGTAACTGAGACAATCGCTGCACAACCAGCAGCTGTCTTGTCTACAACTGGTGCTGCCCAGACGACCAAGGTCCTCATCAATGGCGTGGAAAAGAAGGTAAACCCACCACAACTTCAAGTTCAAGGCAAGACCAAAGATGGAAGAAAGTTGAAGATGAGGACTCCACCCAAGTTTGATAACCTGGAAGATGAGAGACTGTACCGCAAGCAGCACCTCGCTGCTGCGTGCCGCGCTTTCGCAGACCGGGGATTTGATGAAGGCGTTGCAGGTCATATCTCTGTTCGAGACCCCATCTTGACAGACCACTTTTGTGAGTGTGAATTCTCTTGGTGGAAAAGAACAAGGCAATGAACTAACAGATCATGTTAAGGGCTCAATCCCCTTGTCAGACATTTCTCTCTCATGAAGGCGTCGGATCTCATCCTGGTCGATGAAGACGGCAACATTGTCGAGGGAGATGAACCTGTCAACCTTGCGGCCTTCACCATTCATTCTGCCATCCACAAGGCGAGGCCAGAGGTCAATGCGGCTTGCCATGCTCACAGCGTAGCTGGTAAGGCATTCGCCGCCTTTGGTCGCGAATTGGACATGATCACCCAGGACGCTCTACGCTTCCACAAGAGTCACGTTGTCTACACCCAGTTCAAGGGCGTCGTCGACGACGATGAAGAGGGGAAGCGCATTGCAAAGGCCCTTGGACAAGCCAAAGCGGCTATCCTCATGAACCACGGCCTTTTAACTGTCGGTCAAACAGTTGATGAAGCCGCATTCTGGTTCATCAGTCTTGACAAGACATGCCAAGCTCAGCTTTTGGCGGACGCTGCCTCTGCTGCGGGGTATAAGAAAGTGTTTATCGACCAAGACGAGGCTGATTACACCGTTAGCCAAGTGGGTGGTCCTGAAAAGGGCTGGCTGGCGTTCCAACCTTGTGAGTAATGATCGCCATGTTCATGATCCTTGCTAACATGTCTTAGATTTCGACGAACAGGTCGCCAAATCGAAAGGGGAGGTATTGAATTAGTCAACTCTTTCTGTCATTCCCACATGATTTATTGTACAGTTGTTGTAGCGTTTTGAATGGAGGACATGCCTGGTAGCTGCATTGAAACCTTTCACTTATCTAAACCGGCATATTAATTGATAGCCTGTGTTCAACCTGGAGAAAAAAAAAGGCAAGACTGTCGAGTGGATGAAGAAAGTGCTGGGTCTTAGTAACGTCCTGGGGCAAGTAGGCTTGATACCGACTGTCCCGGATGTGTCGGATTTTTGGTGTGACAAGGATGCAGTCTGGGGCTTATAAATAGGTATATCAACTCTCGTAAAAAGAATTATACTTGCATTGGGAATCCTTCGTAGCCTTATTTAATCGAGGGCTGTGTTTTGTTCACAGTTTGGTATTAGCCTGCCAACGACTGACGCAGCTCTGGGTCGGCGTTAAGACGTGTAGACGCCGATGCCTCAAGCACAATTGATTGGCCCTTTATCCTGTGCTTCTTACATTGTGCCTGGAAACTCCACTCGCGAGCTTAACACTGGATAACAGGCTACAGGGGTGGATGTACCGGAACTTGCCATACTGTGTTGGTCCATAGTGAGCAGACATTACGAAACGGGCAAGCAGCCCGAGGATTCTATGGCTCATGACATTGGCTCATGGCTGTGCTCTGCACCCAGAATACATTGCATAGTTTTGGCCTTCGGTTTCTGTCTTTGCTGTACAAGTCGACTCGACATTTCCAAATCGATAAAAGAAAGAAATGGAAGGATAGACGCTTTACGGAGGACTGTACAAACTTGTGTTTACATGTATGCCGATTGAGAAGAAGCTCATCTCGATGCTATGAAATCCGGTCAAGCTATTCAACTGCCACCACGCGGTGAGGCTATAGCCGATAGCCCGAAGGATTTGTTTCATATGAACAGCAACACGTGTATGCATCCAAACATGGGTATCGCTCTCCGACAATCCTCCATTCATCCCACATCCCGAGACCCCATATTTCATTCCATCCACTCTTCTGAACCCACTCCCATGGAATAGCAGCAACAATTATTGCAGAGCCTCAATTACTTAGCCTTTTTGGGGACACCTCTGCGATAGTTCTAGGCCGTTCAGCCGTGATTGAAGGCAGTGCTTGCCCTTCAGTTAGGATCAAAAGCCCTGCAGTATAGCCACCAGCGTGGATCAACTGGGCTACCATCTATTTTGAGGCCAAAAGCCAATAAAAAGATCATGGAGTTTCAGAAATTAATACTTTGGCTTTCAAGTATTTAAAGGAGAGGCCGGCTGCTCGTTATCCACTTCTTGTTCCACACCATCCAACATCTACTTCTTCAGCACTTGAACACCAGTCTTCACCAACACAAACACAACTACCTTCTAAACTCGCCTTTTCAATCATCAAAATGGTTCGCCTGTCTTTCTCCACCGTTGTCGTCCTGGCCTCGTCCTCTCTGGTCATGGCCATGCCCGCCCCTGCCAGCAACGACAACGGAGCCCAAGCCTTTTCCTGGGAGAACTGGGTAGAGGGGATCATTGCCGACCCCAACGGCAACCATCTGTCTCCCGAAGATGCTTTCGAGGTATCCAAGGCCGCTGAATCCAAGAGGTCTCTCGATATTCGTGATACTTCCTGCCGCGGCGATGACGTCGCCGAGAAATCTGCATATGTACGTTTCGACAGTCATATCCCATAGTGTACAGGTTTCTAACATTTGCAGGTTCCCGATGCTGTCGCTTGTATCAACCAGCTTGCTAGCTATGGTGACAAGGCTTGTAAAGCCAAGAGCGCCGTCACCGTCATGTGCAAAATTGGTGGTGCTCAGATCACCGCCGTCGTTCCAGGTGGACGCTACCCTACCTCGGACACTTGGTAAGTAACATCTTGACGGATCACTCAGAATTTCACTGACACCATGTCTAGCCAGAACATGGCCCGCGCTGCGGGCAAGATCATGGACAAGTGCACCAGGGCTGACCAAACCGTCAATGGTGCGGGCTACTCATTCGGTAACGGAAACATCGCCATCCACCTCAGTGCACCTACCGATGACTAGACTAAGCTTCAGTCTACTCCATGAATTTGGGATTGAGATGTTTTGAGAGGCCGGGACTCTTGTTTGGGAGGCCCGTTTGTCGATATGTGGTGACATGTCGGCCTTACGACCAAGTGGAATTAGAATTGCGTACATAGCCCTTCACCTTCTTTGTTGTTTATATATTGAACCTTGTCATTACCTCAATCTGCTGGGCATGCTTCAACGTCAACGCGACACCCGAGAAGTTGTCCTCGAGATAACGCATCCCAGATCCAAGTCAAGTATCTCATCGGGGCCCTTACCTACCTACCTACCCAAAGTATTTGAACCAAGCTAAAAGCATACCAGCCATTGCAACAGCCCACGGAACTACCTTTACCAGCCCCTTTCTCAGGCCTTCTGTTAACAACAGGCTCGCCTTCTCATCGAACCAACCCTTTTCATTCAGCCTAGGGAACTTGCTTTTTGGAACCTCTTTACCCAAAAACTTGCATAACGGATCCCAGCCTTCTTCGAGTTTGAATTCAAGGAGCCTCTCAGGGGGGGTCAGTTCCCTCACCATCGCGTAGTGCTGACGGTACTTGTCCCGAGCCTTGAGCTCAGCATCTCGCCTAGACGTTATTCCAGCCCATCCTGCCACGACACTTTTTTGAACCTTTCCGATAGGGTGGATATAAGCTCTATCCAAATGATACACAAGCGTTGCAAAGGGGTTAAACATGTTCCCTATAATGGCATGCATGTAGCTTTCGTACCACTTGTCAATATCTCTCTCCACGAGGACCACCTTGGCCTCGGGATACGCAGCAATCAGATCGTCGGCAAAGGCGATAGCGGGTGTGTCTGAGCTTACGGCTCCGAAACAATGGAGCAGCTGATCAAACTGTTCGCGGCCAAAAGGCTCGCCTTTGTTAAAGAACTTGCGATCGATTGCATCTTGCCACATCTCGTTGTCGCCAAAGTGAGTGGTAAGTAGGTGGAACGAGTGCCAACAGGGGATGCCCAAAGTCTCTAGAGCCGAGGACATGGCTTCCATGCAGATTAGCGAGAGAACCTCTCAAGCAAGTGGAGTTACTCGGTACTGACTGGCAGTGCCTGTCCGGTTGAACCCCAGACAAAGAACTTGCATTGGCACACTTCGCACTTTTCCCCGAGGCGACTCATAGTTGATAGGCTCGAAAAGTTCTGGGTGACGATCTCGAACAGTTGTCATGGTTGGTAGTTAGGATGACTTTGGGATATGAAAATACGAGTAAAAACAGAGTGGAGGCATGAAAAAGGGAATGGAAGGGCCATGGTTTTTGTTTCTTACCCTGAATCCTCTCGTCCCGGAACAAGGGTGTGAGAAACTAGCAGCTTCATCGACAGGGATAGCTGCACCTCAGATTGGCAGTCTGACGTGAGATATCGCTTGGATATTACACGGAAGTATGGAAATCATGAAGAAGAGCCATTAAGAAGTCACGTTAGAAAACTCCTCTCCCATTCCTTGGTCAACTTTTCATTCCAGTACTAGATCCTGGACTTAATCTCTGACCTCGAGCGATCTTCGTGACGGTTGAAATAGTGAGTGCTCCTCAGCGAGAAGTGCACACCACCAATCAGATTCATGCCAGTTATGAATTCTCACTGATTCCGAAAACCAAGCCTTGAGGTTGGCTGCCCTGCTGACCTGGACTCGGACTTGTTGGAACTCATGAGCCTGTGACAGAAGTACTAGTTCTTATAATGCAATAAAAACAAAAACGTTTCAACTAACTCACCTATAGGCCATCCGAGCATAAAGAATTTGCGTCAAAGCCTTGATAAGGCCTGATGCTAAGAGTAGGAGCCAGTACCTGTGATGAATTTCCAAGATGGGGTCAGCAGCTTCCAGACTTTGGAGAATAGGCACAAAAATAATTGCAATGATTGCTACGATACATTGTGCGAATCGCCGGTAACAGATGCGCAGTATATTGCTACTAATGGGACTTCACCTCCTGGCTCGGCCTCTCCCCCTGGTCCTTACTCGCAAACACCGTGGCAGCACTCTCAGGTGGTGACCTGGAACAACCCCAACGCCTTAAGGAGTTTTTATTTCCCCGTCTATCCGTCCCTCAGGTAGTGAACCGGTCCACAAATTTGATCACTTTCCGGCCAGTCTCACTTCGTTCAAACCCATTGAGGTCATCAACGAAAGTGGCTTGGAAACGATGCTCGTTTGATGAGTAAATGTAAACGAAAGCATGAAGGCGATCGATGATCTCTTGCCGAGAGAGAAGTGTCTCGTTTCGTTCAGCACAAAGCATACGAATCTCGAGCGATGCCTCTTTGGAGGGCTCCATCTTGTCCAGGATGACCTGCCATTGCAGGACGCCAAAGCTAGCGTCAGACATGAGCGTCTTTAGCTTATCAAATTCGATGTACTCGCCGTCCCATGTGAAGCTGAACCGGCTGTCACGGCCATGGAGTCGGAGGATCCGCATGAATGGCCAATCTTTTTCAGGGATTTGATCTCGCGCCTGGTCTGGCAGACGATGTAGTGAACCGATATCAGTGGTGACATAGCGGACAAGTGGGTTTCGTAGGCGAACAAGAGAAGTCTGTGCAATTATACCAGTTTCGCCCTCGGGTAGAGGGGAAGCGAAACGGTCATTATCACTTAGAGAGAGCGGAAGGATCTCGAACAGGTTCGTCCGAGTGTCAATGATAAAGTCAGTATAACTTGCGCTGGGATCGGCTGGCGTCAAGTCAGGATTGCTTGCTCCGTAAGGGCCAGCCTCGGCACTGCCGATCAAGGAGAAGATCTTGACGGGTCCTAGGACAGCGTAGATGTGAGCCTTTTGCACCGAGTTGAGTGCCTCTGACGTGTAGATGATCTTATCCAACTTGATCTTGTCTCGACCCGTGGTCATGGTTGAGATGTACTGAACGACCTGGACAATCTGGCTGCCATCGCCAGCCAAGGCGTTGGCGTGGTAGGTTTGCAGTAGCTCAACAACCTTGGAACTAGGCATGCGATTACCGGCGGCCAAGAGGGTGGCTCCAGCATTCTCCAAGATCTCCAAGGTGAGGTCTAGGGATCTATGATGTTTGTCATCAGTACAACTCAAACTGACTCCTGGTACTTGGTTACTCTACCTGTATAGATCACCAGCATTGTGAGTCGTCAAGACCCAGTCACCGCGTTTGATCACGCCAGTATTCCGAAGAAACTCGCCAAAGTTGGCTCTGTGTCGGCGATTCTCCATCGCGTCCGTGGCAAAGAACAATGAGTTGCTACCACCTCCACCACCTGTAGTGCTGGTGTAAACATTGTGGCGATATGTGTTCTCGGGGCTTGTATCCCCAACAAGCCTCTCGATTGCAGTGTATCTGAGTAGGTGTCAATGCCCGTCTGAATCTTGTTAGATGTATTGGTACTCACAAGTCATTCTTTCGAAGTAGAGGCTGTGCCTGCAAGTCACCTTCCTTGAAGGTCAATGCAGCTTCTTCTCTCGCCTTCTGAATGGTGTCATCATCAGGGGGGTACTGAGCGTCAGAATAGAAGGGATGAATCTTGGCAACTGCCAGCACATCGCCCACAGAATACGTCAAACTGGGAGCCATGGTGAATGATCCGATGTTGAGTAGAAAATGTCGAGGTACAATGAATCGTGTAAGCCTTGCTCATCTGCAGCTAGCGGATAAAGATGACGGTACCTAGTTATTGGTGACTAACCCCTTATAATGAAGGGTTGAAATGTGTCCCTAAAGACCCTTGCTCTCAGGTCTGTCCCGTCAAGTTCGCAATGACGATCTGGACCAGTTTGGGTTCAACAGATGGGGTCCTGTGTTACCCCATACGAATAGGGACGTAACACACAGGTAGGGCCAAATAAGCAGCTAGGGCGCTAAGAAATGATGGGACGAATAGGAACCAATGATCTAGATGTCTCGGATACTCCCAATTCAGTCATCCTGGTGCGGGAAAGCGGGTTTTCGGCACAGCTTCCTGTCAACCAATTGGACAATGTGAGGGTATTCAGCCAGCCTCAAATACGGAGCTCCGAATCTCGTCTGCATGATCTATCGAATTGGTATGCAGGCCGGGATCAACTAGTTTCCACAGACCTGAACGGGTGAGAAAGCAGGGTCCGGAGATGCATCACAAGGATGCAGCCATCGAGTGGGAGAGACATTCGGCTCAGGGACAGGGGTCTCAGCTCGGGGACACCAGCTGCTAGCTGACAGCAGTGTCAAGCAGGGCTTGGCAGCTGAAGGATCTGCGTCCTAGTGGACCAGGGTAGGACTGGAATTGTTGGAGCCGAGATCAAGCTCAACAACACAACACGTCACGCAGGCTACTTAGCGAGGAACTTGACTTGAATTACGAAGTACTGGAGCTTGAGCTATGGGCTGAGACATTGTCGTAGATCATCGAGAATGAGACACTTGATTTGATGCAAGAATGAGGGAATTAATCATAGATTTTCGCCATTTAACTAATGCACTTCTTGATGCAGCGGGACATTTTTGTTAAACTGAGACTGTCTCAAAGGGACATGCATCCCACCGTACCCGACGCAGGTGGCGCTCTGGATCCTTGATATCATTCCGTGCGTGCAGCCAGCGGCGATTATCCATCAGGATAATGGATCCTTTTGGTAGATCTGCCGACTTGAGATGTACCGTCGAGTGTGCCTGGACCTCCTCCTTCAGCAGAGCCTCCTTGAGCTCGACCAGTGCTCGAGAAGCCCGGTCTGTCAAGGGCGTTAGGATATCCTCTCTGAACCGAATCATTGTTGACTGGTCGTTGGGACTTGTGACAAACACGCTGCCGATGATGTGCTTCTGCTCTGGGTCCTTGATGAACTCGGGTGGGATGGTGATGCGGTACTCTTGAGCTAGCAGGGCTGATCGAATCTCTGGAGAAAGAAGCTCGCTCAGTTTGTCGACGTTCATGACTGAAAGGGTACCCCCTCCACATCGATCGTGTTGAAGGACCTGCAGCGCAAAGAACCTTGGGGGTGGGTCCTCGTAGCTGCAATCTGTGTGCCAGGGGAATTCGTTCATGGTTTCCGATCTTGCTTGGTGATTCTTTGCTTGGAAGTTGGTCTCGCTAGGGCGGACGTCCCAGAACCAGCCACGAGTGGCGCTGTGAGAGATAGGGAGTTGATGGCCGCGGTGACGATTAAGACTGACTAGCAGCCGTTTGAGATAGTCGCTATCTTCGTCTGGGAATCCCAATCTGACCTTGAGCATGCCACTTTGCTCCAATTGTTCTGAAATGCGACCAATATGGTCGAGGTTCTCAGCATGGCTCAAGTCAGGAGCCTCCAGACAGGGCAACGTAAGCGATGGCACGGTATGAGATACTACGGTGGCATGGCAGCGAAGACCCTGTGTGATGAACCCAGATGACGCGAGAGAGTTGGACCTGATACTGCGCCTCAATATGCAAGCATTGGTGCGATAGAGATGACAGGCACGGCGTGTAAGAGGATGCATGATAGAGATAGGGGATGATCGGATTGAACAAAGTGTGAGAGAAGCGATTGCAGGGAAAGCGATGAGCAAAGCAGACAAACACAGCAGACTAGCACACTCACGGGATCTCATCCTTATTATGAATGGCCAAAGATGCGTGGCATCCTGACTCTGGCTCAATGCCCTCAAAAGGACCTCCAGTTCCACATTGGCCAGCCGCTTCACTTCCATCAGCCACTGACACCGCTCCCTTCGGACTCCAGGACGGCACAGCCGACATCACCTTGTGTCACCCTGCTTCCGTCTGACCCCACCACCCCTGGCGGCACTTGGAGAAAGGATCATGGATCGCCTACGGGACCCCCTGAACCGGAGCCTCGGGAACTACGGTACCATCCTTGCTCACATAAATACCTACCCAAACTCACACTGTTGCTCGTAGCTCCGAACAAGCAACTTGCCCATCCAAAAGCTCAAGCCAAACGAAAGCCATTACCAATGCATACCCAACAGCTCACCCAAATCCATTTCGGGCCCAAACCTCATGATTATGAGCCTGTAACCCAGAACAAGGTCGAAACCAGCGCCTACGCTCTGGAGGAGGCCAAGCTCCAAGACACTCTGCTGAAATTGTGTCCCGCAAACCTCTGGCACAATGGATCCTACTCGAGTGGCTGTCCCCGGCCAATCCTCGTTGGGAAGCATCATCAGCAGCAGATGCAGGACCTGCACGAGGCCCTGACCATCGCCATCACCGACATTGTCCAACGCTGGTGGACCGACCGTGATGCGAGATTCCCCGAGAGGATGCCTCTAGAGAAGGAGGAGGAGGAGATCTTGAGGGTGAGTTTGCATCCATGCAGTGCACTCCGATCTACCCATTGCTAAAATCGTGTAACAGTGGGTAGATGGTCAAGTCTCGTGCGGAAACATTGCACCCTTCTCAGAATGTCTGGGATCGTGGAGACCCGACTTTCTAGTGGATGAGGATGAACAGCGAGAAGAAAACTACAGGATCACCGAGATCAACGCTCGTTTCTCATTCAATGGGTTCTTGCATGAGGCTTACGGCCAGGAAGCGCTGAACAGATCCCTGCCAGAAGGTCCAGGTGGGCTTGTAGGCGCCACAAATCCAGACATGGTAATGTTGAACAGGCTCCCTGTTTCTACCCCTGCAGTCTCTAACTCTTTCTAGATCCTGGATGGACTATTTGGCCTCTTTCAACCGCAATATCCACTTCATCTCCTAAAAGGAGCTGAACATGGAATTGATATTCACATGTTCATCGATGCGGTCTGGCGTCGCTTCGGCATTAAGCCCCGGCTCATCACCCCTGCCGACCTCAGATTGTTTCCTGACCCCCGGAGCAAGAGTGGTTACCGCCTTTGTTGCATTGTCAAGAACCGCGGCGACTTTGGTTCGTCTACTAATTCATGGATCTTTACGACAAACGGAGGTGAGATCTGGGAGGAGATCCACCAGGTCGGTCTGGAGCTGCATCAGCGAGAGCTGGTGGCCCTAGAGCCTGAGATGTGGCGCCAACTGAGTCTGCGGTGCTTCAATGACATGCGGACTGTTCTGCTGGTCCATGACAAACGCATGCTTGGCATTGTCAAGGACGAAATTCCGCATCTGGTGGCCCGCATGGTGCTTACGCCCTCCCAGGCTGAGGCCCTGGCCAGTGGGGTTGTGGACACGATCCTACCAGGGTCACGAAGGCTGCACGATCTACTGGAGCTGTCCAGGGCCTCACCTCGGCTGCGGCACGATTACATCCTGAAGCCAATCCGCAGCGGTAAAGGCGACGGCATCGTATTCGGCGATGATGTTGACGCAGACGAGTGGGTGGCCGCCTTGGAAGGCCTCGTATCGCCAAAGGTGGTGCCAGGGATAACCTGCGTCGTACAGCGCCGCATCAGGCCGCGTCTGTATGATCTCGCCTTGAAGGCGTCTGTGGGAATGGTCCGGTATCCTCTTGTGGGCACCTATCATGTTGCCAATGGGAAGCTGCTCGGCCTTGGAACGTGGCGCGCAAGCAGCGGGCGCATCGTTGCCGTCTCTTCGGGGGGAAGTTGGATCTGCTCAGTTCTGAGACACGAGTAGACGTCTGATAGGGTGTATGAGTTTGTTCAGGGGACTGCAGGGTAAAGTTCAGGGTAGTTATTGACCAGCCATTCAAAGGCCGTAATTTCGTTTCTTTTTCAGCGTCCACAACAGTGAAGATCAAGCAGTGGCTTTTCCCCACGATGCCAATCGATTGGCCGTCCATCCGCATCTCGCCTGAGACAGGGCGGCTGGGAAGGGAGGGCCCAACCGCATCTATAATTTCAACGCACTTGGCGTTTCTTTAGCGCGCTGACCCTCTCAGAGCATCCATCTAGACTCGACGGGACCGACCAACATCAGAACCGCAGTTTTCCGGTTCGGGCCGTGTCTTGGCGTCAAGACGGGCTGTTTGTCACTGCATCCTGAAATGCATCCTCACCTCCACGCCCCTCCACCACCGCGGCACATGCCGCGACTTGGGGATACCCGTCACATATGCACTTCCTTTGCGTGGCTGCATGTGTCATCCCGTGTCTCGGAGTTGGTATTTTCGATAGCCTAGGATTTTCCTGCAAGTGAGGCGATGAACTGACCTGTCAATTTGCTCGCCCCTTCTCAGCTCTGAGACAACATTACAGGCCGCACTCACATACTGTAGCACAGCATACCGGTGTCAGCCATGTAGCGGACACATAACTACGAAAATCACTCACGGCAATGCTCGGGAGGGAGGATCTTACCGCTTGGTACGGATACCTTGGGCTGGCAAGGGAGCAGTTGTGGGGACTTGTTCAGCTCAGGGGCTAACGGACACTTTACCATTCAGGCTACCTCTCAAATGCCGAACCAGTACGTCATTGGTAAGGGGTAATTTGTGCTTTGAGCCTTATGAGCAGAGAATTCGGTAGATCTAGGACCCCCACTACTTAATTCATGTCATCATTTGCCTTGGTTTTGTGTCTGGCTTAATCCCCGCTCAAACTGAAGTTTGTGGCCTCACTCACACCTAACCTTTGTGCCACGGCCCCAGCTTGATTCACGGCTTCCGATTGATGTGTCTACGAAGCTTTTCACGATGAATCAGCACCTCGCAGTTCCATTGAGCTGCGCGGCCTTGGCTATCACGGTACTCACCACAATTGCTGCCCTCACCTCTGTGTTTCGTCAACTTCGAAGCGGCAAGCCCAAAGACCGCTTCTATGACGATCGCGATGGTTGTGCAACACCACAGTCTCTGGCAGCCTTTTCAACAAAAGGCATCAAAGCCCTCATTTTGCTCTTTTCGGCTTTTGGGGCGGGAACATCTGCAGCCAGTCTGATTCTCTCATCCCTTCACAGTGATGATGATGAGTTGATCTTGGAGAATGCTTTACGCACAGCTACTTGGGTAAGTTTGCATAAAATATCAAACGGCTCTTGCATCTAACACGCGTATCACATAGGGACTTTTCGTCATTCATGCTTTTTGCCTAGCAGTACATCATGCTCCAGTCAAGTCCCACAGCGTAGCCCTATGGCTTGCTGGATCTGCCTGCTATATTGCTGCTGCTTCTGTGCCCCGTCTGGCAGATATGGCTACACATACCGAGCAACACAAGAACTTGAGCTCTCTGCTATGGATCATAAGTACCATTGTAGCCGTGGGACTGGCCCTGTCTTGCGGCATACTTCCCCGAAGACCACATGTGTTTTATGACAACCGCAAGGTTGATGCTCAGTGGACTGTTTCTACTCTCAGTCGATACACATGGACATGGGTGCAGCCGCTTCTCCTCCATGCTGCCCTCCACAACGACATTAATCTCGAGGATGTCCCTCAGCCAGACTCGAGGATGAGGTCCCAGGCGCTGAAAAGCGCATGGGACAGGCTCGACAAGACATTTTCACTCATCAAGTCTCTGTTCGGTGCCTACAAGGGAAAGCTGGCCATCCTTTGGGCAGTAACTCTTGTCCGATGTGCTGTTAGCATTGGGCCTTTTTGGTTTATGCTCCGGACTCTCAACATTCTTGAGCACCAGGTCATAGGATCACACAATATGGAGCTGATGGCTCTCATTTTGGGAATGTCTATATCCAACCTTCTTGACTCTGTAAGTCCACCGAGAATTATCTGAGCAACTGGCAGCTGACACATCACGGCAGTGGATGGAGGGATGGTCCTACTGGTTCTCTCTGTCGGATCTGGCCTTGCCAGTCCGTACGCAGATATCAGGTCTCATCTTTGACAAAGCACTGCGACGAAAGAACATTAGGTCCGTCCAACAAGAGGATCGTGATTCTGAGGAAGAGGACAGCGATTCCTCAGAAGATGTGGTCGCCCTCAAGTCTCACCAGAGCATTGTGAACCTCGTCGGTGTTGATACCGAACGTATCTTCTACTTCGTGCAGTATCACTTCTTGATACTCACCGGAATGGTCAAACTCGTCATTTTCTCTGCATTTCTTCTGAAACTCCTAGGATGGATTCCCTTCCTCGCAGGAATCCTAGCTTGGGCTTCTACACTGCCCGCCAACACATGGTTCTCGAAAAGGGTCCTTGCTGAATCCAGGTCCCTGATGAAGCTTCGGGATACCAAACTTTCCAGAATTAGCGAAGTACTTCTCGGGATGCGCCAGATCAAGTTTGGTGCACTGGAGTCTCAATGGGAGCAACGCATTCTTGCTTTGAGAGAAACTGAGCTGAAAACCTTGTGGAAGTTCTTTCTTGCGGATAGTGGGTTGTTTGCCTGCTGGGTGATTAGTCCAATTCTCTTGGCTGTTGCTTTACTCTCCGCTTACGTTCTAATTCATGGCTCCTTGTTGCCGTCGATTGCGTTCGTTAGCATCGGAATCTTCAACACCCTTGAGACCACCTTGGGATCACTTCCTGAGTTGTTCACTTTGGGTCTGGACTCTCTGGTCTCACTGAGAAGAATCGACGCTTACTTGCATGAGCCGGAGAGGCAATGTAACCTGGCCGATGGCCCTTCCATCAGCTTTGAAGGGGCATCTATCTCTTGGCCGGTTGAGGACATGGCAGGCGGGGATGAAATCTTTGCCATGCATGACCTCGATTTTACCTTCCCCAACGGCGCCCTCTCGGTTATCTCTGGAAAGGTTGGTTCTGGAAAGACTCTTCTTCTCTCCGCAATATTGGGCGAGGCAGAGCTGCTCAAAGGCACGATCTGTGTGCCCAAGGCGCAATACGCATACCCTGACAAATGGATCATCCCTGGATCGGTTGCATACGTCAGCCAAACAGCTTGGCTTGAGAACGACTCGTTGCGGAACAACATTCTTTTTGGCCTCCCTTTCGAGCAGGCTAGGTATGACACAGTCATCAAAGTGTGTGCTCTGGAAGCAGACCTTGCTGTTCTTACAGATGGGGATAGCACGGATCTAGGCGCGAATGGAGTCAACCTGAGTGGTGGCCAGAAATGGCGCGTTGCTCTCGCGCGTGCTGTTTACTCGCAGGCTGAAATATTGATTATGGAAGACATCTTTAGTGCTGTTGACGCACATGTCGGTGCCTGGATCTTTGAGAAGTGTCTCACGGGGGATATCTGCCAAGGGCGCACTCGTATCCTTGTCACACACCACTTGGGATTAGTTCTCCCCGCGGCTAGCTTCGTGGTTGAGCTTTCCGGCGGTATAGTCACATATTCCGGGCCACCAAAAGGCTCGGTTTGTTCTATACATTCATGCCAGAGCCAATCTGGTGAGGGCCTCGCGGAGACCGAGCTTGTCGACCACTTGGAGCCTGTGCGGCCCATGAGTAGTGCAAGGGCAGCCGACGACCAGTCTCCAGAGTCAAGTTCGCCTACACCAAAGAAGTTTATGCAAGAAGAGACTCGTGAGAAGGGCACAGTCAAGGGGAGTGTTTACTTGACCTACGTCAAGAGCAGCGGTGGCGTACTCCTCTGGGCCGGCTGCGTTGGAGTATACCTTGCCTATCAAGCGGGTGTTATTGGTAGGTCATCTACATCTCGGTTAACCTCATCTAACATTGGAAAGGCCGCGCCTGGTGGCTCCGAATTTGGACAGGTCAAGCCAGTTCTGAGACTCTAAGTGGGAGTTTCTACGGACAGAGCATCTACAACTCGGTCGTCTCAACGCATCAGCTTCTTTCTCAGCCATCAACGCAAGCTACTCTTCAAAGCGATGTTTTCTTCTATCTCAAAATCTATGTCGCAATCTCCATGGGCACTGTCATCATTGGTATCCTACGATACATCTCATCCTACTTCCTGGCTGTCCGAGCAAGTCGGTCCATCTTTCAGCAGATGCTCTTCAAGGTCATGCGCGTTCCCATGTTGTGGCTAGACACTGTTCCTACCGGACGTGTCTTGAACCGATTTACGGCAGATTTCAACATCATTGATGAGCGAATCGCAATGACTTGGAGTATGTTCTTCTCTAGTTTGCTTCGGTTACTTGGCATTTGCATCGCGTCCTGCTTCGCATCGGCGTACCTTGTCCCTCCTGCGATCCTCCTTCTCGGTCTAGGCATCATCGTTGGTCGCAAATACCTTGTCGCCAGTCGGCCCCTCAAGCGGCTAGAAAGCAATGCCAAGTCACCTATTTTCGAGCTCTTCAACACTACCTTGGCGGGTATCTCAACAATCCGCGCCTTCCGGAGAACACACACGTATCTCCTTCAGATGCACAGAAACCTCGATGCTTGGGTGATGACGAGCTTTTATATCGCACTTGCCAACCGGTGGATGAGTTTTCGTATGGCTCTGATTGCAGCTCTCTTCAGCATTGCTGTGGGGACCGTCATCATCGTGAAACCGATCGACGCAGCCCTGGCTGGACTGGCATTATCTTTCATCCTGGACTTTTCCGAGAGTCTCCGTTGGACGATACGGTGCTACGGCGATATGGAGCTGGGTATGAACTCGATGGAGCGTGTGCTTGAGTACATGACCTTAGAGACAGAGCCACAGGATGGAGAGAAGCCACCAGCAGCATGGCCAACCTCAGGCGCTATTGACATGAGGGATTTGGAGGTTTCTTATGCCCCAGGCCTACCACCCGTTCTCAAAAGCCTTTCCCTGCAAATTGGGAGTCACGAGCGTGTTGGCGTCGTTGGTCGTACTGGAGCAGGCAAGTCGTCATTAACACTGGCCTTGTTCCGATTTTTAGAAGCACGCTCAGGTAGTATCAGTATCGATGGGGTCGATATTTCCAAGATTCCATTGAGCGACCTGAGGTCCAGGCTATCAATCATCCCACAGGTATGTTCCGATCCGTTCGTTGCCTGGTATTTTGCTGACCTTGCAAGCACCCCGTCCTCTTTTCGGGAACCATAAGATCAAACCTCGATCCCTTTGGGCAACTAACGGATGTTCAACTTTACGAGGCTTTGGCTCGAGTCGGGCTGATCAAGTCCACCACTGGCGATGACATGAACGGCTCAAGCCCAGCCTCGTCAAATAATTCCAACATCTTCCGCGACCTATCAAGTCCTGTTTCAGAGTCTGGAGGGAATCTGTCACAGGGTCAGCAGCAACTGCTCTGCATTGCACGGTCCCTCATCGCAAACTCCAAGATCGTTGTCCTGGATGAGGCGACGTCAGCTATTGACGTGGCGACAGACACACTCATCCAGCGTAATATTCGCGAGTGGTTTACTGACAGAACACTGGTTGTTATCGCTCACAGGCTCAGCACTGTTGTAGACTTTGACAGGATTCTTGTTCTCGAAAACGGCGTCCTGGTCGAGAACGGAAGCCCGCGCGAACTTTGGGAGAGAGACGGTACTTTTCGTAGTATGTGTAACAGCACTGGGGCAAGCGAGAGCGAGAGGTTGAGAAAGGTTATTATGGGTTAGCCTGGCATTATTCCACAGTACAAATTTGACGTCTGCGAGTAAAACGTGCCTGTCTTAATAAGGTTTCTTGAACCCTTTATCAGGGGTTCTGAGAGTATGACCGATGCTCTTGTCGCCTCCAACACGCACTTACTTATCTTCATCTATGCCTACAAGCTTCAAACTTTTGATCCACAGCTCCTGCTCTCTGTCCTGGTCGTAAGCATTCTCCCCATATCCAGTGGCAAGAAAACCACCACCCGTGCACAGCTCAGTCTCACCACAATGTTCTAAATACTGCCCTCCCTTTCCCTTCAACTCGTGTGCCACCGCAGCCCACATTGGAGTAGCAGCACCCTGCTCTGGGGACTTTCGCAGATTGCCAGCACCGTATTTCTCCATCATCGAGACAATCTCAGGGGTATCCTTCGTTAATGGGGTGGCCGTAATTCCTGGGTCCACACTGAATGCGTGCAGGCTCTGGGCGCCGTATCGTCTTTCGATCTCGTTGGCGAAATGTACAGTGGCAAGTTTCGATGCCGCGTAGGCAGTGGAAGTTTCGTATGGTCGATTCTTGAAAGCGAGATCGTCCAGATCATAAGTTCCCAGACGATAGGCAACCGAGGCCACATTAACGACGCGCACGTCAAAGTCTCTTGTCGAGGCCAATAGTGATGCTTTCAAAAGTTGAAAGAGCAAGAAGTGGCCTATAGCTGGGTATCAGTAATCATATCAACAATAGATGCTGCCCGAAAAACTCACCCAGGTAGTTGGCGGCAAAATGAGTATCCACGCCCTCTCCTGTTATCTGCTTAGGGCACCAAAGAATGTCTGTAAATGAATGAGTGACTGCATAGACTCCTAGCCATATGACAAACCCGCGTTGTTAACAAGGAGATGTAAAGATTGGGACTTCCCCAGGAATGTCTGAGCTGCGTTTCGAACACTTTCGAGAGAGGTCAGATCAAGCTGAATAACTTCCACCTTTCCAGGATTCCCATCCGCAAGGATACTCTGAGCAGTGGCAAACACTCTTGTTGTATCTCGTGTAGTGATGTACACGTCGGCTCCTGTGGCATGAATTGCTCTAGCAATTTCAGCTCCGATACTACCAGGTGAGCAGCCAGTCACCAATGCCACTCTACCAGCCCATTTGCCGACGAGCTGTTGGTCTTCCACAATGTGGAGAGCTGTTGGACGGCCATCTCCTGGGCCGCTAGGGTTGTGATGGTTGTTTGCATATGGCTGGATCAACTCCATCATGGTTCGCTCTAAGCTATGGGGTCGTAGTGACTATCGAGTGGTCGAACCGCGAAATGATGGCTCTGTGGGGAACAAGGCTTTACAAGCCGGACATCTGGATGCCCTCTCACCCATGTCTTGCTCCATACGGGATATGTCCAAACATTTGACTGGGTTGGACAACGAAATGCGATGACGCCACGCCTGGACTGAAAGGAGATTCGCTCTCCTGGCGTAACGTTATGTGGCTCGGAGAGGCGGCACTTGTACCCCTAGCTTCGGGGTTGTGCCGCAACTCCGCGGACTTGTTTAGCACTAGACCCGGCGCTCCACGGACAACTCCCCTGTAGGAATGCAGTTCCAGGTACCATGAAGTTAACTATTGCGTGATACTTATGAACAAGTCCACGGAGACCGCACTTAAGCCTCACTTTGAACCAACTCCGCCATATCTCCTATCCTTGGCTCTGACGACACGGCCCAACGTTCCACCGACTTTCACACGATGAGGAAACACTAGGCAGAATTAGAATTGTTTGGAATTCTTCGGGTATTCCGTGGATATATATATGATCGGTGCATTTCAAGGCTCAGCATGCCTGGTTCAAGTCACAGCCAGTCTCAATCCCAACAAGCCAATCACCTTTCCACTCACGAACACCACAAGCAACAATGAAGGAAGCTTTCATTTCGCCGGATACTCAAGTCGAGATCCGAGAAGTGCCAATCCCGGTTCCAAAGGCTGATGAACTTCTCATCAAAGTGGCCGTGTCGGGTACATCCACCCATCGGTTAGAGGGCTTGACCCCGTCTAACCTGAATTCTAGGTATAAACCCCAAAGACTGGAAGGTCCCAATCTTTCACCAGAAGGCGGTAAACTCCGGCGATGATATCGCGGGTATTGTCGAGGCTGTAGGTGCTGAAGTATCCGAGTTTAAGCCCGGGGACCGCGTGGCTGGTATGCACGAGATTGGGGCGGATCATGGCTCCTTTGCCGAGTTCGCTATTACACCCGCTTCTACTACGTTCCATATTCCCGACAACGTTACATTCGAGGAGGTATGTCAGTGAAAACACCCACTCTCCCATTAACTCGTGAGTGTCCATGGCTCACACAGGCTGTTACGATTCCATTGAATGGTCTTGTTGCAGCATATGGGCTGTATCACGTCCTCCGTCTACCGGCACCTTGGTCCCCTGCCGGGACAGAGAAAACCCCTTTCGTCATCCATGGTGCTGGAACTGCTATAGGTGCCCTCGCTATCAAGCTTGTCAAAGCCGCAAACATCCACCCGATTATCGCAACCGCCGGTAACTCGAGCAATTTTGTCAACGGGCTTCTCGACACTAAGAAGGGTGACGTTCTTGTCGATTACCGACAACCACACGACAAGCTTGTGGCGGGGATCCAGTCGGCTATTGTCGAGGCCGGTGGTGGTCCGGCTTGGCATGGTTTGGACTGTGCTACGAATCATGACGGCGCTCCCGAGTACAAGGGTGTCCTAGATGATGCTTTGGGGCTCCAGGCTGGTTTGGAAAACTCAGCTGGACGGAAGCCGCTTGTTGCTACTGTTCAAGCCGGGTCCAAATTTACAGGCCATGTAGATGGCGGTGAGATCAATGTCATGGTGGCACATAATGGTGGGAAGGAAGAGAAGTGCCTTGCGTATACGGTCTGCCGGCTCTTCGCATATGGCCTGGCCAATGGCTGGTTGACGGGCCATCCCACAGAGGTGGTAAAGGGAGGTTTGGAAGGAGTGGGAGAGGCTCTTCGAAGACTCAAGAGTGAGCAGGTCTTTGGAAAAAGTTGATCATCAAAATCGGAGAGATGTGAAAGTTTGGCTCTCTTTCATAGATTTGCCCGCTACTCTGTCGCTTCTCTTATACTATGTTAGGGGAAAGTCTCATAAATTCGGTTGCAAGTTTCTGATGCCATAAGTTGCGCTCGGTACTTCTATTGTCATTAGGTAGAATAGGATCACAGAGCAAGATTACTTTCAACGCCAATGCCGCAAAGAATTTTGGTGAAAACCGTTAGGAAGGAGATCAAGGAGACATGTTGATAGGAATGAGATAGGCGCTTACATGCGCCAAAGACTATTTCACAAACTCAAGATAGATCATGACTCAGCTTAAATAGATCACTTTATGCGGTATCTCTAAAAGAATCTGAAGGGAGACCTCTTCAAATGGGTTATCCAGCGTGGCAACAACGAGCTTGGAGGCTGCCATACGTCCAGTTGGAACCAGTCCCCATCTAATTTGACCCAGGGAACAGAGGCACCAAAGTCCACGACCCAGCTTATCTCCAGCACGAACTCCATGGGTCTGTCGAAAGATCTCCATGGATAAGCCCAGGTAGACCAAGTAAGAATCGGTCCGGCAATTTTGTTCCATGCAGAAGATCCTTTGTCTTGCGTAATGCCACACGGACTAGGCTTCTATCGCGTATTGTAAGCCAGCGGTCATCGACTAGTTACGAGGCTGAACACGTAATTGTATCGCATTAGTTGCTTATGGATGCTCTGCTCTTTTAGGAATTGGGTATGGATTCTTCAAGCACTTATAATCTGGGCTTATACATCCTCTCAACTGACTGCTACTAGCACACGGGACACACGAGGTTCACCGCTCTGCTCTTTTTTCTCTCCATCCTTCCATTAGACTTCATTAAACAGAGGATCGTTTCCATCTCTCTCTCATTTCTTTTCCAAGGCAACTCAAGCCATTGGTACCACCATATGAGATACTACTAATTCAGAATAATTCTAATTCACCTGTATCGTTAGAGACTGATGTTTTCCGCTTCCAATATGCCCACACCTAACGGCGCTTCCGACTACTCGAAACCCATATCGGCTCTCCTCCTTCCTGGATTTATTGTGATCAACAACATAGTCCCGAAGAATGTAAATCAGTTGATTGACCTCATCGAGGCTTCACCTACAACCCTGTCCCCCCTCGCAGCGTCGACTCTCCCTGCCATCGTACCCAATGGCGACCCAACCGTCCCGGATATCAGCGCCCGCATGAAGCAATCATACTGCTCTGTAGTCAGAGGTCGAGGGACGCACGTTGTGGACAGAGTGCACCTCTACTACGCAAAGAATTCGAGCGTCACTTACGACCCCTTGGTCTCTATCGTAATATGAATGATGAGCGACCTGGGGGCGTTGGTATCTGCTTTATCAGCCATCTGGGCGGGCACAAATACTCGGCCAACGTTATGGTCTATGGCCGGCACAATGCCTTTAACCGGGGCCATGGCTCACACCTGGGACAGTCTCAAGACAATGGCAAGGCTGAAGCACATGAGCCGGCGGGGGGGGGAAGTTGGTGCGGCGCAGTGCATCTGGTTGGCACGAGTCCGTCCGGAAGATTGTGAAAATTTGGTTCGGTATACAGTTCTACAAGAAAAGGTGGTGAAACCAGAACATCAGCTGAGGGGTGGTTTTGACCGTGTTAAGGGTGTCACCAGCTGGTGAAGGAGATTTTGGAGTTATGCCGGCTGAAACAAACCAAGGAGAGCTCAACTGAATCACGCAACAAAGGGTCAGAGAACTAAATCATACTGCATCAGCAAGCCAATTTGGTACTTAGGGACCATGTCGTTTTCTACAGCGTGAAGATATCACTAATACGAGACTTGGACCTCATGACGTGCCAAGACGCAAGGGTCAATAGTCTGCCGGGATCCCCGTCCGGTGCTCCACTCTACTCCGCGGAGTCCGTTAAGTCCGGGCCCGGCAAATCTCCGATCAAGTTCAACTCCGTGTCCTCCCTCCGGCCTCTCATCACTCTACTTACTACCACACGCCCGAGTCCCGGAACCATGGATCGCCGGTCGCGGACGAATCCGCGGCTTCGATCGCGCGTTGTCTCTTGCCAACTCTGCAGAGAGCGCAAGCTCCGTTGCAACCGCCAATTCCCCTGCACCAATTGTATCGCCCGGGGAGTCTTATGCCAAGCGCCAGCCGCAGCCGGGGGCCGGGAGGCTCCGGAGACACCGCTAGCAGAGCCCCAGGTTTCCAATGATCAATTGCTGAGGCGATTAGAATCATTGGAAGCTCTGCTTGCTGCCAGGACTAGCCAGAGAGAACTTGCTTCTCCTGAGCCTACTTCTAATGAAGATGCAGGGCAGCGGCGATTATCCTCCAATGTCCAAAACTGGCTATCAGATGCCTTACTCCTAGAACGGCTATGCATGGGTCCGAAAGCAGGAGTAAGCGAGTAAGATCTCCCAGTATGATCAAGCGCTAATATCCTCGAAAGGATTCTGCACACTCAAATCCCATCGTGGTTCGAACATGCCCTGTTCGGCTCATCACCCGTCCATGGTCTTTTGTCTTTCAGAACGAGGCATTGCCATCGCTCGCTGTCCATCCTGAGCCCATCAGGTGCGTCTGGCTACCGGAGCGCCAAGAAACAAAAAGACTTGTCGACAAGTACATAAGTGACATTTCATTTATTCACCACGTCATCCACGGCCCTTCTGTCAGACGACTTGTTGATCAAGTCTATGATACCATCAACCAAGGAAACCCAGCTCCCATGGGCCCAATTGCACTTCTCCTTGCCATCTTTGCAAATGCTACTTGCTTGTGGACTCCTCAAGACCTTTCAAGGAACCTCTTCTGTGGTGTGTCCGAGGCGCGTTCACAAGCGTCACTATGGCAGAAGGCGGGTATTGAGGTTCTAGATCATATTCAACAAGGTCCGCACGTATCCCTGGAAGCCACCCAGGCATTGGTGATTCTTTGTTACTCGGTAGTCAACCTTGAAGGAGTTTCGATCAAATATAGGGCCCTCTTCTCCAGAGCAATCACGATGGCCCGCGAGCTAGGGCTTCATTGCATCGACTCTCCACGGCATGTCTTCGGCAATAGGGCGGGCTTCACAAGGCTCGAAGCGGAAGTTGGACGTAGGGTTTGGTGGTATCTGTGCACCACTGACTGGTAAGAGATGTCCAGAGACCTTCAACTATCGTGTCCATCTAACTTCGGGCAGGATACTTGCCGGGCTTTCCGGTACCCTTGGAGGCGCCTACACGATACACCCGTCTCAGATGGCAGTACACAAACCTCAGAACGTCGATGACGAAGACTGCATCGATGGGGAAGAGATAATTGGAAAGCCGCTGGACCAACCGACATGCATGTCGTACTTCCTCGAGCGTATCCGTTTTGCAGAAATTTTCCGCGCATCACTTGAGAGCGCCCAATTCGCAGCCCTAAGTCCGGACACGATTAGCTTTCAGCTTGTGCAAGAACTCGAGGCCCGGATGTCTCGCTTCTGGGATGATGCTCCGGATTTCCTATGCTTCAACCACATCTCATCTGTCATGAACAGAAACGCGAACAAACTCACAATTCAAGGATACATATTGAACCTATTCGTTCATGGTCAGAGATGCAGAGCACATCTCCCCTATCTCGCTCGTGGCCAAGCAGGCCCAGCATACACAACGTCTCGTGCAGCCTGTGTGGAGTCCGCTCGGCTCATAATTCGCATGGAGATGCGATTAGAGGAGGATGAGCATGACTTTGCTTCTACACGATTGAGGATGTCAATTGTCCTGCATCACATCTTTCTAGCTTTCCTTGTTTTACTTCTCGAAATTTGTCTCGACACCAATGGACCCAGACAAATCAGCAAGTCCCCAGAAGCTGTTGTAGCATGGAGGATCCTGCAGGATGCAAAGGCACAGTCTCAACAAGCCTCCACTCTGGTAGAGCCACTTGGTCGAGTCATGCGGAAACATGATGTTTTGCACAATACCGGGGAACTAGAAAATTGGGGGCTGGCAGACTTGGGAGCTCAAGGTAGTGCCCCAGCTCTTGCACCATCGTTGGAGTTTAACTCTCCAACATGGGGCTCAATGAGAGAATCGGCAAGGATGCCACAGGGAGGGGATAGCACTGGAACAAGCCAGGAACTATCTACGAGTGACTGGCCTGATTTTCTGGGTGGATTATATCTCCCCTTTATTTAGTGCTAAAGAACTTGCCACTGCTCCTGTTTCTTCCTTTGATCTAACTCGATAACGACGTAGTTGACTCGCGATTCTCTAACAACGACCCAGGTCCTTTGTACATATTTCTCATTCAGCTCCCCTCTTGATTAGGCTGACTCCTGGGCCTTCTCGGCGTTGAGCAGCTCCTTCAGCTCCTGGAACGCCTTGAGAATAACTGATGCCTCAGCTTCAATATCCTTCTTTGTGTCCTCGCCCAGACCACCTGATCCCATTGCAAGAAACAGATCAGGGCCGTGGCTGCCATGAAACTTGAGCGAGGGTCGCGTCTCCGCGACGCGCAACTTCATTCCCGTCAACGATTTGTTGAGCTGCTCGCTGGCAAAGGTTCCTCCCTGGATACCATAACTGACGATGGCAGCCGGCTTGCCGATCCACTCGTTGTAGAGGTAGTCGATGGCATTCTTGGTAGCTCCGGCTATGCCAAAGTTGTATTCAGGGATCACGAGGACGTAGGCGTCGTATTTGCCAATCTCAGTGCTCCAGGCGATCGTATGCGGCTTGGAGAAGGATGCCTGGGCAGGAACCATGGCGGGGATCACCTCTTCGTCGTAGATGGGCAAGTTGAAGTCAGCGACATCAACTGGCGTGATCTCGACGTCGCTGGATGCATCCGTGTCGTTCTTGATGATCTCATGGACCAAATCGGCCACCTTCGGGCCAACTCTAGGCTTGCGAGTGCTCGTAGTGATAAGGGCAATTTTCTTGACGGAGGCCATGGTGAATAGTTGTTGGATGTTTGGTGGTATTGTTTGTTGATGAGAGGAGAAACGGTGAGTGTTGTGGACTGAACCGACTTGCTTCCAAGACGACCTTTTATATCCATTCGGTCATATCACTTTTACCATACCCGCGCGGTCAGTTCCATCATCTGTGGCCTCTGGTGAGCAGCCGCTGGAGTGGTGTGACAACATGGCCCAATGGCAGCCATCCATCTTGGACCTCTTGGTTAACCGCGCGCGCGCCTCGGGCGATCTATCCGACGTCGTATAAATCGCCCATAATCGTTATACACCATACGAAAATTATTAACTCTCCAATATTTATACTTTAGCGCGCCTGAAACCTTCATATTAAATACCGTATCCCCTGCATTTGTCCTCTGAGTTGAAGCCTGCCTTGCGACAACTGAGTCTCCAAATACAGCTGGGACCAACACCACTTACACAGCACCTAATTAGAGAAAGACGTCAGGCTTACCCATAAGCCCAATCTCAACGCCATCCCGAAACGCGCGGGTCGGGTTTCTGAGGATTCTCCGGCGCTGACCCAGACACCAGACACCTCAGACGAAGGCAAACTCCGCCCCGCAAGTTCAAACTCCGCTGCTCAAACTCCGCTCCGCCAGGGACTGAACCATGGCAGATGAGTTCAGCACAATCATGGACCCATAGGTTTAGGCGCTAAGTATGTGGATTCTTCGCCAGTAAATAGAGAACCCGCGGGAGGTAGTAGTCCCTTTAAATCCGAAGGCGGTCTGAAGATAATCAAGTTTCAATCTATGTATCAATCCACTTGTTTGCCATCTAGCCTGGAGGATGTTGGCCCTCGAGGCGACATTCTGGCACCCATCTCAAACCAAACATAGCAGACAAAGGAAAAGAAGGACAACGTGAGCTATCCTCACAATCCATCCATGATTGGAAAGTTTGCCTCCTGGTCTTGATGGATCAGAGAGTGAAAGAGAAAATAGTAGAAGAAACAATCAGATGCCTTGAGCGAGACTCAAAAGCCAGCCAAGCCCTTCAGTTTGTTCCAAATCCAAAGAAATGTGTCGCGGACATACTCCCATATTTCCCACAAACGGCTCTTCAAGGAAGTCCAAAACCTATCCCAAGGAACAAAATAGACAGCACTGTAAGCAGCAAGTCCTACCACACCTCCTGCGGCACAAGCACCTCCCACGCCATGGACCAATCTCCTGGCCCAACTTCGGGACTGAGGCATTCGCTTCTGGACCTGAATGGCCTTCGGCACCAATGGAGACAACATACATGCCACAGAATCCATGGACCGGGGCCCTCCCTCAATGGATGCCGGAAGAACTATCTCGGATGACCATCAACGAACCATCACTTCAGCTACCACACACCCTCGAGCCGCCCGATATTATGGATTTAGACTATCAGAATCCGATGCAAGCTCACTCATCAGGCACCACTTATCCTTTCTTCACGGTCGGCGATGGTGTCGAGTTTGAAGGGGTAGTGTCTCAACCCACGCCACGCATTCCAAGTTTGACTTGCACTGTACAGAACCCTCAACCGATTCCGCAATCGGAGATTCCAAGAAGATCTGCCCAACAGAATCCAGGCGTGTCTTCATATTCTGACGAGGCTTGGGAGGCTATTCGGCCGATCTTTCGAGACTTGTTTATCACCCAGAGGTGTACCTTGCCGCAGACCAGCATGATACGCGAGTTGGTTCATCATTTCACAGCCACGTACGTTTTCTGCACCCCTATGCTTACGGTAGCCTTCAATCTAACTTAGTAGATAGAGAATATTCCTTTAATACCAGGAAGAAGAGACACTGGCCAGATTGCGTGAAGAACAAAACCACTGCCACGGGGACCAACTCCCAAATCCTCAGTCATCAGGTTCCAGGGAGTTCTCAATCGCAAACGAGGCCCAAGAAGGTTATGGGGCATCACCCTTCCCCTCCTGAGTACGTGATCCGAGTCTTGAGCTCAGTTCCGCGCGCCCTTCCCCCTTACCTATACAAGGGTCAAACCATACTACTTCTTTGCGTCAACAAATTCATAAAAGGATTCTACGACTCTCAAACCGACATCGAGTCCCTAAGCAACCCAAATCAATCTGGAAACTACACCATAATATTCAAGGAATGAGAGTGGCATGTTCTTCAAACCCGTTGCCAGGCCATTTCTACTCTGATTCGGAAGCACGACGCCATTCCCAACCCGACGGATGAAACGCCTGTCGCTTTAAACCGGCCAGAAAGAGCAGATACATTGAAGGCGATCATTGGCAATCTACTTCACGACAAGGTCTTTAATAAGGCACAAGACCCCGCAAGATTCTCTAGTCCAAACCAGTTGTCATTGATATGGGACATATGCCGTATCCTGCAAGGCCTTTGTCTTCAGTTGAGACACCGTGATACCTCGTATGTGGAGAGCTTTATCCACTCTCTGCAAGATATTTCTAGTGTCGCTGGTAAAACCCACCATGTTGGGATGACCGCGCTTTTGGAAAGTCTGCTGGGGATCTCACCTTGTGATCTCCAGGACACAATGCGTATTAGCTTCCTCTGCACCGCCCGAGCATTGTCAAGCAGGCTTGGCCCCGCCACCCAGCAGTCCTGGAATCTTGGACGTCATATGCTCGGTACTGGGACCCTAAATGTCTCCAAAAGGCGAGCTTTCTGTCTTCCTATGGAAAAGGTCTTGAAGAAACTGAGCAAAAGTTTGGTCTTTGTCATGACTACACCATCAATCTGTTGCGCAACTATGCCTCCGCAGCTCACTATATTTTCCATGACAATGAACTTGCCAGAGATCTTGCCAAGAGACTCTGGGAACGCACGTGGAGTGCCTATGGTAACGACGAAACAACGTTATCATGGTCCGTCAAGGCCCAGGGGATGGCCGAAGCCGCCAAGATGCGCGCCTTGCTCTGCTGCATCAACCACGAGAACAAACGCAAGAGTAACGGTGAGATGAAAAGGTTTAGGCGTAAGATGAAGTTGAAAGGACGCAAGGCACGGAGGAGGTTCCGGGCTACGCTGGAGTCTCCACCAGATCCTCGGAATGCAAAACAGGCTATCGATTACCTCGAGAAGACGGTTGGGAGACTAGATTCGAGTGAGTGGGATTGTAAATTTGTCAAAGCAGGGCTGCTAGACATTTTGGGAGGATTGAAACTTGAGTTCTGTCCTAAGGAGGTGCAGGGCGCTGCCAAATCTCATCGTGAGGAAGGCAAAGGGATTCGCCTTGAAATAGCAACAAACGAGTTGAGGGTTGGCACAATGGATATATAGTTATGCTATCTAAATGTGCTACGAGTCTCATACTCTCCCTACCTCGTCATTACTGGTTTAAAGGCTTGCTTCCCTCGACGAGCAACTTCATCATACAACTCAAAATAGATCCATCCCAATCAAGCAAGGCCAGACTTCTGCTCAGCCTCGGTCTTGTAACCCTTAAATTCACGGGCTGGCACCTTCTTGATAAACATCTCATCCAACTCCTCATAAGAGCGGCCAGCAGATTCGGGCTGGTAGAACCAGAGGTAGACAATGCATAGGACTGCTAGGGCGCCAAAGATGAAGGACACCTTGGCTCCGAGGTTGGCCTGGTCGGGGTTGAATAGGAAGGGGATAACGAAAGCCCACATTGTCTTGATTGTCTGGTTAGCATGTTAAAAACCGGGTTGGGGGTCTGAATAAACTTACAAAGAGTCCGTTCTGAAGGGCGAGCGAGAGGGAGGCTGTCTTGGCGCGGAGTCTGGACGTGGCGATCTCTGTCAGGAGGGTGTACGCGGTGGCTCCGATGGTGCAGTTGTAGAAGTAGCAGTAGACGAGCAGCAGGGCAACTGTTCCCTTGATAGCGCCCTTGGTTGCCGCGACAGCGAGGCCGCCCGTAACCATCAGGATGACAGTGAGGAGTGCAAGTCCCCAGATAGTCAGGTCTCGTCGACCAACCCTATCGATGAGGAACCAGGATGTGATGTTACCCAACATCGACAGAACCTGCTGCACAATACCAAGCTTGAAACTCTCATCTGCGGTATAGCCAGCGAGCTGCTGATAGTAGGTGGCATAGGCAGCAACGAAAAAGACACCGCATAGAGCCTGGATGCTCATGGGAGCGACCGAGATGATGGTGCGGCGCAAGTTGGACTTGCGGAAGCACTCCAAGTAGCTGGCCCCGTCGGTTTCCTTGCGGACCTCCTGGAGCGTCAGCTGAATGACGGCCAGTCGCTTTTCCGTGTCGACGGCATTGTAGCCGAGGCGGTTCAGAGACTTGGCCGCCTTGTCCATCTTGTTGTGGTCGACCAACCACCAGGGCGACTCAGGCATGAAGGGCAGGATCAGGAAGCCAAGGCCGCTGACGCCGTACTGCGAGACGAAAATGGCCCTGTACGCCCAGCGTGTCGTCCTGCTGCCTGTCTCGTTGGCGATGAGCGAGACGATGAAGGGTCCAATGGTAAAGGCGATGGCGGAAGCGGCTGTGAGGGTTCCTCGAAGGGCCAGGGGAGAAACCTCGCCGATGTAGGTCATGGCCACGGTGATGAAGGCGCCAATGGGGAAGCCTGCGATGAACTTTCCGGCGAAAAAGACAGCGTTGGTGGTGCCAATGGTCTCGACGGTGATGGCAACGAAGACCAGGATGTAGCACCCGAAAAAAGTCCACTTGCGGCCGATCTTGTCGGCGATCAAGCCAGCACCGAGGGAACCGACGACAGCGCTACAGTACTTAGCCAATTGATTCGTTAACTCAAGCAGGAATCGGCTGATACTCACGATGCAACAGGGCCGCCGCTATACGCGGACTGCCACTTAGCGGGGAGGACGTAGTCGCCTGCGAACTCGCTTCCAAAGTCCTTGCGAAACTGGGGAATACCGATGACAATACCGCCAGCCTGGTTGTCGAAGCTGGTCAACATGAGTGTGTAGATGGCGTAGACACACCAGAGGAAGGCCCAAGGCTGGTTCCGAATAGCCTTGATAGGGCCCTCCTGGTGGTCCTCGGCCGCAGTAGCATGGCCGATATGCTCGACGTGCTCTGGCTTTTTGAGGGCGTGGTCATCCTCAATGTCGCCGACCACGACGGTGGTTTTTGGTTCGCTCATAATTGACAAGAAAGATGAAGTGTAAAGGCAAAGTTGAAGAGTTGAGGTGGATGGTGATGGTAAAATGTGAAGGGTTGTCGTCCGAGTTTAAAAGAAAATCGTCGCCGTACTAGCCTGTGTACTAAATTTCCCCACGGGACCGATAAACTGGGGAATCAGTCGTCGGTTCGTCCCCGGATACACCGACAACGACCTTTTCGCGGTCTCGATGAGGGGGGCCGGGGCGTTGGCGTTGGCGTCAGGCTACGGGTCAACTGACTCGCGACCCCTTGCAGCATGGATCGTTAACTACTGTAGCGAGTCAATGGGCCACCCCCGCGGAACCTAGACTCATACCACCCTTGTTTGGTGTGGCAAGGGACGCGAGGATGCTATGATGCTCTACCACGAAATCTGCACTATCCCCGCACCTCATAGGTACGCACAAGATAGACATTTGGGGTCACGATGATGCTTCACAACGTGTACCAACGGTGGTCCAATTGAGCTCATCTTGTGTTAACATGCCCTATGTTCTTGCATTATCCTTTCAAGCTCGGCGTACTTCTTGACTGGGACTGTTTACGTCCTAAACAGTCCTCCTCAAGGGCATTGAACCAGCTCTCCCAAATTGGGAACAGTTCGTCCAGGTGATATAAATTATTGGTGATGGCGAATGATGGAACGCAAAAGGAAGTCTTAACCGCCAGGCACCCCCTTGGCGAAGACGCCTCCCTAGCGCATTGGCCGAGACTGTTCCGTTCACGGCGAGTCCCCCGCCACTGGCGCCGGCAATGGGTCGTCCTTCGGATGCAAATTTCGGAGTTTCTCTAGGCGGGCCCAGCCGACGACTCCAACCGTGTGGATGGTATGATCCTCCCCGGACACGTTTTTCGGGGTATCTGGGGACGAACCTAGCTCTGATCGATGGTTAGGTTGTATTACGAGTCTGGGGATGCCCAATGTCAAATTTGCTGTACCCCACGGGGTTGAGTGGAAGAAACGTGGCGAGCTTTTTCTTGGAGAATCAGAGGGGATTTCTCCACTTGGCGCTAAGATGGATGAGAAGCGCGAGGTTCAAGCCTTCACATCAGATACGAATAGAGATTGGAGAAGAGAAAATTATTCATCTCCTGTATCTTGAGGTGCTGAATTTTTTACATTATACGCTTCCCATCCTTGTATCAGTAGACCGAGCGGCTGGAGAGATGGCATCGTCCTCAGGACATAGATTCTCTTGATCCAGTCTAAAATCCATTCTCTCCAGTCTCGTGAGAAGAGCATTGACAATGCGTTGCTCCGACTCGTTTACGGCCTGTATAGGCTCCCCAGACGTGAGTCGAAGCTCCTGTAGATACGCCGCACCTATATCTCGAACCTTCTTGACCAAGGTGAATCCATTGCACTCGTGTATGTCTTCTGGCATATGCTCGAGGACTTCAAGAACGTCGCTAGAGGTGAGGTTAGTTGTCAAGTCAAGATAATCGAGTCGATTTAGGGGGCACAACTCTCCACTAACCTTACGATGCTCTGGTGGCTAATGCCAGGTGCTTGGCCGAGATGCTGCAGCAGGTTTGACCGTATATAGAAGCATGTGATCAAAATGTTGACTGTCTGTGATTCGTGCCCACGAGATGGTTTCGGGAATCTGGCCAAGCCACCTCTCCAACGCAATTCAGGGACGAGATTGTCAAGCACCGCTTGAAGGCGAGCCATGCCATCTCTTAAAGTCTCTTCTGGTTGTTTGTGAGCCATGTCTATCTTGGCGCGTTCCCAGACCATCAGAACATCGGCAAGGCTGTTGAGTCCTGTGATATACTGGTCATCGTCTTTAAGCCATGACGCTGGCGCCGCAGTCCACAATTCCGACACGTTCGTTTCCGCGTCAGGTACTCCCAGCTCCGCATCAGATAGAGGCCGGGGACGAATTGTCTGCAAAGCTTGGGTAAAGGGAGGACCGGGAAGGAATGTCAGGTGTGGCTGGCCTTGTATTTCGGTGCCCCTAAGCAATGTTAGTGCTCCAGCAACAGTCCAAGCCAAGCGTCAGGGGGGCATTACAGCTGCCACATGCCAAGCAGCCAATAAAGTCGCTTCACCATCTCCTGGTCATGCACTGATTCTGTTCCCTTTTCGTGAAAAAGAAGCCATTGAACGCCGGCCATGGCGTCCTTAATAGCTTGATATATACGCATGTCATCCAACCCATACAGCGCGCTCAGAGATGAAGCAAAGTTGTAACGCGCAAGGCACCATTCCGGGGTGTATGAGACAGGCAACAGCATGCGTTCTCGTTCGATGATATCGATGCATTTGTCCACGGTAACGCTTGGGTAATTGTAGAAGCTCCGTCGTCGGAGAGTTGATACAGTCATGGCGCACGTGGACAGGACCAAGGCACAGAACGTCTGGTTCCTCTCATCTTCATGCTGGAGCACCCTTTTCAGGAATTTCTTCCTGTGTAAAAGGGGGGCAAGTGGATAGACGTAGCGAGACCAGTCGGTAAGAATTGTTAGGATGAGCGAACGGGAGCACAGTCCCTTGAAGTCTGAGTCGCCCAGTCTTGGGTCTGGGGATGCTTGGCTACTCTGGTCGTCTGGTTCCTCCTCGGCCGGGGATGAATCAGGGCGTGGAGGATCGAGATACGCTTCACCAGCTGACCCGGGTGTGGCAGGGCTAGAAAATGCCTGCACTGTCGTATCGTTGGGTGAGCGCTGAGCCAGTGAGCTTGAGAATCCAAGTCAGTGTCTAAGGTCCCAGAGAACAGGGAGTGGACGTGGCTAAGAGTAGCTTACCGTTTAGCTGGGCCCCTTTTACGCCTGGGTTTGTTTTGCGTGCACTCGGTACCTGATAGCCTACATCCTTGGCAGATAGTGTCACCGTCTGCATAACGGCACTTGCGTTAGGGCACTGTCAGCTACCTCCCGTCTCGAAAGAAGCATCTTGGCGTCACGGTACCTTCACCTTGCGGCTCCGGCAGAGGTCGCATGCCTTCAGATTGCGTACAGGCTTCGGTGTACCATGTTCCGAAGAGGGTGACGGGCCAGTGTCGACCATGTTTGCCGATCAGCAATACCGTCCGTTTCTGCATGGCACACACGGACAAACCGAAAGGGTGCCAGCCAGCTGGGATGCTCGGATTTTCCTCTGGGGAAGTGGGGTAGGATCGGCTTTATAAAATGTCACCTCGCGGGGAATTCGTGCAAAAACAGGCCCTGACTCGGAAGCAGATTCCCCGAGGACGAGAAGTCGTTGCTGAGCTAACTAGAGTAGGCATAGTGGGTGAATTCCCCCTTGTCAAGGTCGCGTTCCCCCGCAAATGTCACTCTTTGATGTCTGGGGATGAGGATGATCAAGACGGCAGTTTCAAGCGCTCCTTGGGAAATTAAGTCCGGGGTAATCATCACAGAGGTCAATCATTGATCAATCAAGATAAGATAAGGCGCGTTATCGTGGTGGTTAGTAGGTCAACTCACTGCTTTCATTACTTGGACAAATAGCGCTGCCCATGATGCGCAACCACAGTTTTCCAAACAACCGTTTGAAGAACAGACAACCAACTTTAGGCGGGGTAAGGCAAATTGAAAGAAAGCCTCTTGTGTGAAAAAAGAACTTATGATTATTAACTATCGATTATCTATTAAGTACCAGTAGACCACTTTTCATTTATTTGGATGGGTTCTTAATACCAACCCATCTGCGTCTCTCAAAACCTACAGGGTAGGCAACTCCAAGCTTCCATTCATGCGACGATTCGCTAGTCCGGATTCGGAACGCTCCGAGGGGTCACATGACGTTTAAAAAACCTGTCGAGCTACGGCACGCTCTTATTGGTCAGAGCAGTCTCACTAGAGGGGCTTAAAATCACCGCATTAGGCAATGCCTTTATTTTCTCTTTCAACAATCCCTTTTCATGTCCGCTTCAAGGTGGCCGTAGGCGCTCTGTACGACAAAACGAGATTGAAGGCCGGACTGTCATCCAATTCACTAGCGTCATTATCCGAACAAAACATGACCAATGACTTCTCGTACACACAATATATTTACCCTCAAGGAACCAGCCTCCTCACACTTTCTGCTCGCCAACCGTCTTCTCCTGCGCAGCATAGGCCTCCGCCGCTCGCTGTTCAGCCACAGTAACGTACGTGCGGAATTGACGGGTAGGCACTTTCTTCATGAACAGTTCATCCAGCTCCTCGTAGGTCCTTCTCCGCGTCTCAGGGACGTATAGAAAGGCGAGAACAGCAAAAATAAGCATGAATGCGCCAAACACGTACCCGATCTTGGCCTTGAGGTTGGCGTAATCCGAGTTGAACAAGTATGGGGCCACGAAGGACCACATGGTGTTGAATGCCGAAGAAGTCGAGATGGAAATGGCAAGTGTCTTGGCCCTTAGAACCGAGGTGGGGAGCTCGCCTGCCAGCGCGTACACGGTAGATCCAACGCCTACATTGTAGAGGAAGTTGAACATGGTGTAAAATCCCACCGAGGCCGTGATGGCAGCTTTTGTGTCAAACGAGCCCGATATCGCCATGCAGAGCATGAGAACACAGAGCGAAGAACAGCCCATTATGTACATGGGGCGACGGCCCCACCAATCGGACAAGAGAAACGCGATCATGGCGCCGCTCATGGAGAGAACTTGTGCCCCAATCTTCAACTCGAAGGCCTTGCTGTCCGAGATGCCCAGAAACTGGTACATCAGAGCGCCGTAGCTGCCAACAAATCCCAGGCCCGACATGGGCTCTGAGAGAAACACCATGACTGCAATCAAGGTTCGACGTAGGTTTGTCCCCTTGAAGCAGTCGAGGTATGATCCCGTGTTGGACAGCTCCGCTTCTTCGAGAGTGAGCTGGATGCGGTGGAGATGGCCCTTGGCATCTTGCGGATCCGAGTAGAGACGCTCGAGAGATTTCTGGGCGGCTCCCATCTTGCCCATGCGAACCAGATACACGGGTGACTCTGGCATGAAGATCTGGCCGACAAGAGCCACGCCGGTAAAGCCCCATTGCGCAGCCACAAGCGATTTCCAGGCCCAGTCATTGTCCCACTTGGAGGTAAAGTAGGACATGATTGCCAGGAGGAACGGCCCAATGCACTGAGACAGGTTGCAGAAGCCGATAGCGCTGGCTCGGATAGCTAGAGGGGAAACCTCGGCGACGTAGGCGGTGCAAAGGTTGAGAAGGGCACCGATTGCCAAAAAGTTCATCATCTTGCCTCCGAAGAACATGGCAAGGGATGTGGCTCCAAACTCGACACCCACCGAAGCAAGGTTGATCACGGCAGCCAGCAAGATGATGGGCTTAGTGCCATATCTGTCGGACAGAAAGGAGGCACCCCAGGCACCGGCAATGGCAGCCGCGTTAGGGCCGCCGCTAATGGCCGACTGCCAGTTTGTTGCAATGAAGTAGCTACCGTCCATGGCAACGCCGAATCTCTTTCTAAAGGTGGGAATACTGAGGACGTCGCCTGATGCGCCAGCTTCGAAGCCTCGCACAATCAAGGTCCAGAGCATCACGCCAATCCAGAACAGGAGCCATGGGTCTTTACGTAGACTCTGTCCCCATGTCCGGTTATGTTCCTGCTGCTGGATAGCTCGCCCCAGCAGCTGATCATCGGTATGTTCGACCGTTGGGACATCGTGACCCTTGGAGGGCTCGTGGTGTTCAGTCTCGGCCTTTGCCATGATGGATCATGTACAGGATGACGGGCGAATATGCTGAGGGCTGAAGTGGGTAGTGGAGGAGCTTGGTGAGAAGATTAGGTTCCAGAACTTGATGCTATTCTCGGAAAGGCAAGGCTAAGCTATATACTCGAACCATCCTCACTTCCGACCCCTCGGTCGAACAACGCTCGGCTCTATCTCCACCGATGACCTTATTTTCCCTGGAATCCTGGGGTGCAGCTGAACCGCGGGGATTGTTGGCAACCAAGGTAATTCTTCTGACTCGTCATGCGGGGAAGAGCTCTCGTGACTTGACACGGCTCCCCCACAAGGTTCGTGACGCGACTTGCAGTCCTTGGCGCTAGTATCCCATTGGTGACTCTCTTTTTTTCCAGAGGGGTTTCTCCGAATTTGCATCCGAGAAGACTTCCCCATGTCCGTATTTTGCTTCCGAGGCGGGGATCATGTCCGTTCCTTGTTGACGGCACTCGTGAGATGCGTTAAATCTCGGGGTAATTGATATCGAAATGTCGGCCCTCAGCAGTTACTGAAATTCCATGGGGAGATATTCACCCGAGAGGAATGGCCCAATGCTTTGTCATGGCCGCGTGTTCTTCCAGGAGGTAGGATAACTCGTCTCTGTACCTAGACCAACGCGTTCTACCCAAGGTTTTCTCTTGCTCTTCCATATCACACACATCTCATACTCGACACAATGCATCATAAGGTATCTCAAGCTTCTGCAGCGTGCTCACCGTTTGAGTTGCTTGCAGATTCTCTTCATCCGACCTTGCATCGCTGGACTCGACGTCCACAACGCTTTGTTTCTTTCACACCATGCGACGACAATTACTTCGGGTTACGGATACAACCTGGCAGCCATGGGATTTCTGATCTTCCTTCATTAGCATGGGGCAGAGACTCTGACTTTGTGCTCGACTTTGGCATCCACATGGTCGGGTATCTGTCGTTTCGGATTTCCTGTGTTGGCGCCAACATGGACGCGCCATGCAGACTTCGTCTCACATTCGGCGAATCTCCTTTAGATGTTACCATGTCAATGGATGGCGTGGAGACATGGCTTAGCAAGGGCTGGTTGCCCGATGAGATCATCAATATCGACGTCTGTCCTGACGATGTCAAGATCCGACGGCGCCACGCTTTTCGCTTTGTACGCGTCCAAGTTATCGATACATCATCCAACTTCAAAATCGCCATCTCTGACGTGGCCTGCGAGTGCGTTAGCGCCATCAGTCAAGACCATGAACTCGATACTTTTGAGTTTGACGACCAGCTTCTTCAAGATATCGACCGTGTCAGCATACTTACTCTCAGAGACTGTATGCAGTCTGTCTTTGAAGACGGCCCACGAAGAGACCGGAGAATGTGGATTGGTGATCTTCGACTTCAAGCACTAGCCAACTACAGTACACTCAAGGATTTTGATCTCGTCAAACGGTGCATCTTGCAATTTGCGGCTGTTTCGCGGACTGATGGGTCTTTGCCTGCTTGCCTGTTCGAGAGGCCAACCCTGGTTGCCTCAGCCGACTATCTCACCGAATACGACTCCCTGTTTGGTAGTGTTGTTTATGACTACGTTGCGGCATCTGGGGACTTAGAAACTGGACGGTTATTGTGGGCGACAGCGCTCGGGTGTCTTCGGCGGCCACTTCAACACGTCAACCCCAAAACCTTTATCTTCGAACCCGAACGCAGCTCGGACATCAAGTTCCTGGACTGGAACAGAGAGGTCGACACCACCGCAGGGTCTCATGGAGTAATGTTATTCTGCCTCAAGCAAGTCGCGAAACTTGCACAGCTGTTGCAGCTTGATTTCCCTCACCAGGAAATGATCAAGGGGATGACTGAGGCTGCCCAAATTTTCCTGTCCGACGGTCTGGTGGTATCCGGCCCAAAAGCGCAGATAAGTTACGCATCAGCATCCTGGCTTGTTCTCGCCGAAGCCTTTTCACCTGAAACCGCTCGTAGCGCTCTGCTCAACACCCTGGCTCATCCCACCGCGATCAAGCCCATGACTCCGTACCTCTGGCACCATGTCTGCGATGCACTCATCACAGCAGGCTGCTATGGAGAGTGTCTAGAGATTATAAGATCGTACTGGGGTGGCATGGTCAAGGCTGGTGCTGATACGTTCTGGGAGTGTTATGACCCTTCGGATGCACGGACAAGCCCATACGGAGATGTGAGGATGAATAGTTTCTGTCATGCGTGGAGTTGCACGCCCACCCTCCTCCTTAGAAATCAACTTTTAAATGAGGTTAGTGGCAAAGCGTCTGGAAAGATAACGATGCGAGAGCTAGACAACAATATGGTTAAACGGGCTATTGGGACATCATAGGGGATCAATGTCCTGTTTATATTTATATACTTCCTCAACTATCGAACCAAAGACTCGTCAAGTGACTACATAAACTCTTTAATTTTGGCTGAGTGCAACTGTCCTTGACTGGCTTTGGGGATCCAAGTATGGCTTCTCGCCGATTCCAACTGTACGGTGGCCTACACGGTCGCCCAGAGTATCGTAGTCGTTGGTCGCACTGTGGAAGGCACTGCGGTTATCCCAGATTGCTGAAGAGGTAATTAGTTTCTGGCTTTTCTCAGTATTGCAGAATTGGTGAGTACGAACCAATATCATTCTTGTTTCTCCACTTGAACCTGACCTGCAGGTCGTGATTCTCCTCGATCCTCTTGTACAGGAGCTCCAGCAGCTCCTTGCTCTCGCGTACACTCAGCTCGTTGATGCGTTGAGGGAAGTTGCCAATCGCGAAGACGGATTTCCAGCCAGTAACTGGGTTGGTTCGCACAACTGGGTGAACCGCCGTAAGCCCGCGACCGACATTGGCAGGGTTGCCACGTGGCTCTTCGTAGATCTGGAACTTGTCTGGGCGAGCGTCGGCAGCCTTGATGAATCCTTCGCCCTTGAAGGTTGCTGTCAGGCCCTCCAAGAACTTCTGCCAGGGGTCGCTGAAGCGGTCATAGATCTCGTAACCTGATGCCCACAGGGTGTCACCACCTGTTGATGGGAGCTGGGTCAAGCGCAGGCTTGTGTAGTCAGCCGGGAACTCCTCGAATTGAATATCGCTGTGCCATGAGGCAGCGCCGCCTTTACGATCATCTCGATCCTTCTGACCGATAGCCAGAGCCTTGAAACCTTGAGATGAGATGGTGCTGATTTCGTTATCGGCGACACCAAACTCATGAGTGCCATTGAGGAGTGGGTGGATGTGCAGGGTCGATTCCTTTGGCTTGTTGACGAGCTCACCAAGACGCTGAGCCAGCACCTTTTGTAGTTCATCTGTCAGATTGTCCTGGGCACGGAAGAAGACGACACCCCTCTGGGAAACTAGTAATAGGATGTCAGCAGGTCCCAATGAGACACAACGAAGTTGGTCGAACTCACTGGTGATTGCAAGGTCTCGTAGAAGCTCGTCAGAGTTCGAGGCATTGATAATGTCATCGACTAGATTGACACTGGGATATTCACGGCCAATTACGGGCGTCAGCTCCTCAGATTCGAAGCGATCAAGCGCTCCGGAGAGAGACAGCGGCTTGGGATGTTGGCTCGTCTCGAGCCTGGTTCTCAGAACCGTCTCGGACTGAGTTGTGGTTGTCGACATGTTTGAATGAATTGCTAGAGCTTGGAAGGTAGTGATCAGACCTGAGGGCAATGTGAAGGATATCGGCTGTCTCTTTATAGGCCGAGGGGGCCGAGGGACCGAGAATGTCCAAATCACACCATGGGTGAGTTGTATCACGAATGCACCCGTTTCATACATGAAACCCCGCTCACATGAAGAGCTGCCAGAAAGACGCAATCATTTGCCTATCATGCATCAATCTTGGCCATAGTCATGTTAGGTTCTGCAATGTCATGTTAGCATCGGGTCTTAGCCAAACCTGGCTAAGATCTCCACATGTCAATGACGTGCTAATCTGATTACTTGAGCGACAGACGTTGTTCCTTCATTCGTCAGGGCAGGGTGTTTTTTCTATTACTATTCACGGAATTCGTTTTTGTTGTTTATGTAACTTTCCCATGTTAGAACAAGGTTAAACTGCCCAGTAAAGACAAGGCTAGGTAGTCTCTTGGTGTTATCATAAAATTGTCAGCCTTCCTCAACTTGCACACAAATCTCGCTATTGACATTGACATGGCTCACGAGCTTCCTTGAGCTGAGCTGTCATCATCGTAGTTGCTAATGTTACGATCAGTCTAGTTCTTTCATCTCGGGTTGAGAGAATCCATTTCCCAGAAATGGGAATCTCCAGCCAGTGTAGGAGATGTCAACCGCCGGCTCCTTGACATCGAAGCAACAGATGTCTTCCTTCTGCCAGTGGTTTGTGAGCTTGAGTATGTAGTCCTTGTGAAACCGGGAAGCTTATTATGCAGTGCAGTCGTCACGTGAGGAATCCCTACTAAAACTATACTTGATTGATTGTGGCTGTTCAGAGAATCAGGCTGCACTTTCAGGCCTCCCCGCATCATCTCACCGCTGAAACCTCCATTGCAGTACTACAAACCTCGCACGAAAAACAAGCACAGCCAGGCCTGAGCTGATCGCTTACTACTTGCTGGTATGGCCACTCACTCAGTTGTCACCGATCCCGCCGAAATCCGGACCGAATCCCCTGAACAATGGAGTGACTGGACACCCGTTCTAGGTGGCTGGATGCGGCGAAGGCCGAGGGTTCCAGGCATGAATGGCCACTGGGGCAAGTGGTATCTGAACCGAAGCCTTAACCGACGTTTCAAACATAACCAACATTTCAGGTTCGACCCGGTGTCAAACACAACGCATATGGAGACGGCCACAGAGGAGTTGCAGTTTCACTGGAAAGACTTGGACCCGGCCAGCGTCACGTCACGAGATTGTGATGCAGGGAGTGATGAGAGAGATTTTGAAGAATTAAGAGCTGCTCTATCTGAGCTCGAATCGAAGCACAGCAACATTGCGCCTAATCATGAACTCAAAGGTCAACTGCATGGAGTTTCCTCCACCATAACCTTGGAGAAATCCAAATTGGACTCCTTTGCCGCCTATGTCGCTTCGACCCCCAACCACACCGTGGCAACGTCAAGCTCAGTTACTGAAACGGCGACCACAGTAGCCACATGGATCTTTGGCACAATTATGGCCGGGGTTGGTGTAGGGACCATGCGTGCCACGCAAAAGACTGCCGAAGCGGGCACGAGGAGTGCTGTAGCTGGCGAGAGTTCAGCTCTCTCTAGTAGGAAAAGTGCCGCGGCGGCTGAAGAGTCAGCGCGAGCGGCTACAAAGAGTGCCCAAGCGGCTGAGAATGGTGTTGCGGTTATGCAAAAGCAACTCGAGGTCATGATTCAGGACAAGCGAGGACCTCCTCCTGCAACAAATAGTAGCATTGGTCCCCCCGCCGATAACAGCGGCTCTGGGACAGGGTCTGTTAAGGCGATAAGGTCGGATGCAGAGATATCTGGAGAACAGCAAACAGCACGAAGCGTTTCGACAGCGACGCCTCCTGCTCCCGGAGCTATGTTGGCCTCTGCACCAGTGGATGCTCCGCAAGAGGGGGTATCAACAGGAGGATCCCCAGAACAGATGGATCCAGTCCAGACTCTAGAAGCGACTCAGAATGCGGTTACGAGCGAAAGACGAGCAGTCCCCATCAATACGACTCCATCAGCCATGATGACGACAGCCAACATATCTTTGCCCCAGGCTCCAACCTCGAATCCCGGAGAGCTATCTGTTAAGCGAAATCCTCCGAAACAAGTATCCAGGGTCAGAACCAACGGCATAACACTCCCGAAAGAGACGATTTGCCGGAAGGAGGGGTGTTTGAGGAATATTACAGTGGCTCAAGATGAGCTACAATTACGGAAACAAGAGAGAGAAAGGATGGTAGTACTTGAAAGGAGACTGCAAGAATTGCGTAACAGATTTGCTTGAGAGGGCAATGTATCAATGTTTCGAGCGTTAATTTTGTCTTTGGCATAGTAGAGTAGTTTATTATGATTTATAGAATACTGCATCTACGGACGAGCTCGGTCCGCAGACGCCATAAGAGAAGATAACCTAGACGTGCTTGAGATCGTGAAAGCGGATTCTTCTATTTAAGGAGACGATATTGATAGGGCTATGCTCAATTGTCATCTGCCTGGTGGAAGCGAGACCACCGTAGGCCATTGCGACAAAGTTCAAGCCGTCTCGTTTGGCGTTGAGCTTCGTTGATGGGGATGCATTATTAACAACAAAGAAGGCGATGCTCTATATTAGGATCCTTCCCAGGCAGAAGAATTCCCTTTGGGCGCGTACTAACGAAAATCAGTGCTTTCCATACGCTGAATCGTAACTTTTGTGCTAGTTATCGAGGCGCACAGCTCTATCCACCGCGTTATGAACCACGTCGGCCGCGTAATGTGACAAACTCCACCCAATGATAACGACTAGGCAGCCATTTAAAGCACACACTGCTGTAGTTCTATTTATGCTCTTGGCAGCAATGTTTCTCATGGTGCCAAAATAACAAGGCCAACCGCCATGACTTCTACCAACGACTCCATTCTCCCAGGCGGGAACAACCGGAAATGCAGCGATGAACGTTGGTCTTGGGGAATGACATTTGGGTGCCATCTTCAAAAGAATTTTCTCAAATACATTGCTGGCCTCTTGATTTTGGGGTAAGTTTTCCTTGAGCACGCACTTCCGTCAATATCTAACATCAATCTGGTATCAAGTCTCGTCGGCGAATCCGTCTACATCTACCGCGTCGATATGGGATTGGCCCACATACCCAACGATCTGTATGACATGCGGTTTGGACATGACATTGGCCACAATAGCCCAGAAATATGGGATGCGGACCGCCAGTCCTTTCTCCGACATGCTCGTCCCGTGCCAGTTCACTCGCACAATGACTACAAGCGCCGAATTCCTCTTTTTGAAGCACTTGGCTCTGGATGTATCAGTGTTGAAGCCGATGTTCATTTACGCGGGTCTAATCTTCTTGTTGGACATTCAAAAGCAGGCCTCAGTGACGATAGAACCCTTCAGTCGCTATACCTCGAACCCCTACAACGCATCTTGGAGGCACAGAACGCTCAACTGACTGGCAGGGCTTGGCGCGGCGTCTTTAACCGCGCCCCGGAGCATACATTGATCCTCGTCATTGACCTCAAGACTTCAGGGAAAGAGACATTTGATGAGGTAGATGCTCAATTGCAGCCATTGAGAGATCTCGACTACCTCACATACTGGAATGGTAAAGGGAGGGTCATGCGACCCCTGACAGTTGTGGCGACCGGAAATACACCTTTCAGCTCTGTCCTTGCCATGAATGCAACCCACAGAGACATCTTTTGGGACGCCAAGCTTGAGCAACTCGTGTCTGTTGAGGATGATTTTACGACAGCTCCGCCCAAGTACAAATACAACATCTCGAATTCATATTTGGCATCGACGAGATTCCGAAACGCCAAACTATTCAGACCTGCAAATGATTCTGCCCTGCACGGGGAGACGGAGCGACAGAAAGACAGGGCATCAACACAGATTGAACAAGCAGAATCCCGCGGTCTACTGGCCCGATACTGGGATACGCCTTCTGACCCTCCAAATGTTCGAGAGATTGCGTGGAGAGTCTTGGTTGATAGAAAGATTGGACTCTTGAATATGGACGACTTGGGCACTGTAAGAGCAAGGGCAAAGGGCTGGGGCGAGTTGCAGAAAGAGTTGCGTTGATATACGGTGTTGGTTATGTATTGATAACTGTATCAATGGACTCTTCATTGCAGACAATAATAATGGCGCACCTATGCTACAAAGTCACTACTACGCGTCCCTGAAACTCGTGAGCTGCAATTCTCTCTGGTAAACTCTCTCCCTGCTGCAGTGGGACTTTGTTGATCTTGCTGCAAATCCCCTGCTCTGCCACAACGTCCACCATCTTCTTTACCTCCTGCACACTGCTGTGTAGCGAGCCACGAATGATGAGCTCGCGAAATACGATATTGAAAGGATCAAATTTGAATCCATCATTCGGGAGTCCCAAAACGACACCCACGCCTCCATACCGTAGACGATGGAGTGCCCAATCGGTTGCTGAGACATCATCGGTGCAGGTGATGACAGCGTCAACTCCCATGCCATCTGAGAATTGGGCAAGTTTCTCGATAGTATCAGGGTCGTTTAGCTTGCAGATGATGTCGGGCTTAAGATGACTTGGTACGCTAGCGGCGATTCCGGTTCCAACGTCACTACCATCAACCGCTGCGACTCGCAAGCCAAGTGCCTTTGCGAACTGGATTGCAAGAACACCCAACCCTCCAATGCCGACAACAGCCAAAGTCTCGCCCGGTTTCAATTGGCACTGTTTTATGGCATTCCATGATGTGGCCTATAATTAGTAGCGCTCAATTACAGATGAGGTGAGATACTCACACCAGCACACATGAGAGGTGCAGCCTGCTCAAACGACAGGTTGTCCGGCAACTTTACCAGAGCATAGTCTACCGCGATCATGTACTCGGCAAAGCCCCCATCGGCACCGGCAAGGCCGCCCATGACCTTATTCTCGCAGAACCTGGCATCAAGCGACCCAAACTTGGTCAGTCGCCATCGACAACCTGCGCAGGATCCACAAGGATTCCGGAAGTTAAGTACTCCAACACGATCTCCAATCGCCCAGTCCCCGCTTACATTGGGGCCCAAGGCAGCGATGACACCTGCTGGCTCGTGTGACCCGGTGAAAGGCAGCTGAGTGCCGTAGACGCCCTGGTAGACTTGATAGTCGGTATGACAGAAGCTGGAGGCTTTGACGCGCACGAGCAACTCGCCATCACCTGGAGTAGGAACAGGAACCTCGTCTTTTAGTTGGTAATTCTCATTGAACTGGCTTTTGTGTTAGAATAGGTTACGTGTTGGAGTAATTATTTGGGGATGGGGTAGTTACCTTGACCAGCCTCAACGCTTTCATATGAGTTGGGATTTTGTCGTCCATTGTCAAGATGCAGTTTAAATCCATGTAATCCCGTCCGACTCCGTTTACTTAAAGAGGCGAGGCCATTCATATTTATGCTCTATCACTGTCAGAGATCCATCGTAGTTGAGAGCGTTGGGGTAAAAATCCACCATGTCTGACAAAACATCGTTGGAGATGTTTCTACCAGCAAGCTTTGTAAGCTCATTTATCAGCTGGAGGAGATATCATGCGATTTAAAGTTTTCTAATTACCAATCAAGGATCCAGTTTGACCAGCCTTCCTGGCCTCTAACTGAATTTCGCCTCCATGAGAAGCGGCGGTCTAGGAAGATGCTGCTAGAGGAAGCACTACTTAATAAGACTGATGTATCTAGATAGCTCTGTACTCTATCTTTACCTCGACGCAATAGATCGTGTATTTCTCCGACGGAAGGAAAACATCCTTCGATCTGGTTCACACAGACCAGTATACTCCCGGCACAATCTTGTTCCTCTTTGTTATCTCAAAATGAGCGTCAGCGTATCCAACTACCAAGCCGTGGTGCAGGTCATCGAAAAGTACTACGTCGAAGGGGGTCGCACGGGCGATGAATCCTTCCTCGAACACGCCTTCCACCCCGACGCCATCATGTATGGCTACCAACCCGATGGAGCCAGGGCTGAGGGATCATGGAAGCAACTGATCGACTACTCGAAAAAGTTTGGCGGGTCGCCAAATATCAAAACCCGCACAGATGTCGTTGCAATTACTCCCGAGACGGCTGTTGTCAAGCTGGAGATGGAGAACTCCCCGGATGGATCTACGTACACGGATTTCCACACTCTGATGAAGTTTGACGGCGAGTGGAAGATTATTGCAAAGGTCTTTTATACACATTAAAAGAACCAGGGAGATTGAAAAGGTCTTTACTGGGAAGGAATTTTGAAGGAGACTTGGCTGTGATGCGTGCTTGACAATCTTCTGGCTCAGTTAATCCATCAAGGGCCGGGTTTCAAGTATGATACGGAGCACGTTAGATGCGTGCTTGAGAAAGGTCGCCGATTGTCTTTGCTTACAATGGGTGCTGTCTTTCGTTGTTTGTTCCTGATGTTATCTTACTAGCTGTTCAGCCTCCCTTGGCTAGTATTACCATCTCGTAGAATAGAAGATGTATGTCGAATCAGCTGAGTCAGCTTTTGGTGATGCACCTCGCCCTCGCCACTACGAATAAGTCCGACTCCGGTTTCACTAAAGTTCGGACCGGTGCCGCACATACAGTCGATCAACAGACCAAATGTTTCTTGTCGAGGAACATCGGGTACATCGGTTTAGGCACGTGATTCTAATGAAGTCGACACGGAGGGAGTGCCAATTCCGAACCGACGATGGAGTTGACCTGATTTCCTAAGCGAATTCCGGTCCTAGCTACATAGTAGACACACACTTCAAACGGTGCCCGGACCGGGGCCTAATGTGCCCAATCAAGTATCCTTCGTTCATCTACATGAGCTACACTATGACCTACTATTAGTGTCAAGTTGGTCGAATCAGCCAAGTCACCTCTTGACGGCCCACCTCGCCCTCCGACCCCCATCCGATTGAAACCCGGACCGAGGCCGTACATAGATCGACGAGGAACTTGGTATTCTCTTACTATATAACCCCCCTCTATCTACGATAAGACCATAGTCTCAAACCTCATCAAACAGCTTGTATCCTATTTCCCAAAACCTATTTCCATCGTCGCCCAGGCTGTTCCCAACCGTTCTTCAACATAAAGGTATCGCCATGTCTACGACAATCACAACGTGTGTTCCATCCCAAGTCAAAGTCGGGCTTCGACTAACCCTATTTGCAAAGTTCAAGCCGCTCAGGAGGTGTGCACAGAGGAACTATTTCCCTGGATGCACCGAAACAAGGCTTCCCAGAGATACTTGATGAGACATATATTCTACAATTTCCCAAGCTTTCACGTGAGCAGGCAGGCCACCTGAGGCACTTTTACAACTTGACGAAGCAGAAAGACGGCGAATGGCGCCATATGGGGAGTCAAGAGCCAGGCCAGGAATGGCTTGACGCTTACCGCTACCAACTAGCAATCATGACCTACGCCGCGGGAGCCGCTCATTATCACCACCTGCCTCTTTTGAGATCTACCTTCAAGTCTTTGATAGACATGCTGATCCATAAGATGCTGCTTCGGGACGTATGGGGCTATTGGTTTCTGACTAGCCACAGCGGCAAGCGACTGGACCCCGATCTTCAACAGCTTAGACAACCTTGGGCAGACCCTGTTGTTCGAGAAAACATCATGGTACTCTCCAATCTCCGAGTTGGAGATGATCTGACTAACTCGGTGAAAAGTACTCCGGACATTTGCTCCTGATGATTTCGCTCTACACCATGCTCTTCAATGACGACAAGTACAACGTGGACAGCGCACTCACATTTAATTGGAATCCCATTTTCTGGGGCATGGGGCCAGAAAAGTTCTCCTATAGTAGACAGTCTCTCCAGGCCGCCATTCTAAAGGAAATGGAGCGTGAGAACTGGATGGGAGTCTGTTGCGAGCCCAACGCCATCTTCGTCGTTTGCAACCAGTTTCCAGTCAGTACTTTGGCCTCTGATCTTGTCAACTGGGCTCTAACTAATGTTTCGGGATAGCTGATCGCACTGAGTTATAACGATGTGAGAGATAACACGGACATCTCCTCAGATGCCCTGGCAAAATATCAGGCAGCATGGAAAGCGAAGGGCATGGTCCAAAACAATGGGTTGTTTTGCGACAGTTTTAACCCCAACCAGGGCAGTAAGACTGCTGGTTACGAGGTTGCTTTTACGTCTTGGTGAGTTACTCCTAGCCGAATGTCTATGAACATGTAGCTGAGTTGACCGATGCTAGGGCTCTGGCATTCATGAATTCGTGGAACCATGAAGCTGTCAGTAAGATTTGTGCGAATCTAGCTCCTGGCTTTCTTGCCAAGCCGTCGCTCGAAAATCATGTCATCGTTCCACACCCCAGGGTATCACTCAAAATCAGAGAACTGGTATCGACACAGGGAATGCAAGCTATGGATCCTGCCACCTTTGCAAAGGCATCAGAGATGGTGTCCGAAGACGAGCTGTCACTAGTACGCTCACCATTCGCAAAGCCCAACTTCGCATGCGCGATGATGTGGGTGTCTGAGCTTGGTGATCGTTCCCTACTAGACGGCATGCTGTCATACGCAGATGCAACTCTCAACCCGACCTGGGAGGAGGGAGGCTTATTCTATCCCACTAAAAGGTCGGCAACACCATTCGACTACAGGTCTCCAGATATTGACGCTGTCACTGGCAATGCCGGCATCGCGTATGGTCGCCTTAACGTCTTTGACGGACAACACAAGATGTACGAGAATCCTTGGACCGACCAGCATTTTGCCGCTTATCCTTTCGTGTCCAACGTGGATCTTTCAAGTGGTGTGGACTTCTTGCGCGGCAATTGGGATGCTGATTTAAAGGCGCTGGCGGTTACTATGCGATCATGGGATGGGCAAACCAAAAGGTCAGTATACGCCTTCTTCGCACCGGCTTCAACTTCCGCTAACAAAAGAGGCTTAGGATCCAGCTTTGCTTTTCTGGACTTGGTGAAGGAAGTTATGGACTTTACCAGAACAACCAGCTCCGTGAGGTATATGATGTTGGGGGAAGAGATGCAATGATTCAGGTCGATCTGGAAATTTCCGGCGATGAGATGGATGTTATTCTTAAGCAGAGGCAGTAGTAAGCTATCTGCAGTACCATCATTGAACAAAACATTTCGCGAGGCACTTTCATTGGCATGATCGTACCCCAAATGTCCCTTGGCGCCCCTGAAGCGACGGGCGAGGAGTGGGTGGGTTAAGGGGGCAGTGTTGGGGGCGGTGCTTCCTAGCGCCCAATGAATGAACACAACTTCATTACATAGAGACCAGGATTTTTAATTAATGCCAAAGGCTAATGGCACAATTTCATCCGTCTTGGGCCCTGCCTTCGCCGAAAGGCTGCCTAATCCGGGCTTTCATTTGGGAGAGATGAGCCATACGGATGGTGGATGGTGGCAGTGCCTGCGAGACTCCTGTTAGCCGCAGCCCGCCTCCTGTCTATCAGTCAAACTTCTCCTCGCGCATGTGCTTGGGAGTTCTTTGACTTCCAGCCTAACCGTCGCAGGTGCTGGGATTCAGATGCACAGCCTTCTTAGACGAGTGCCCGATGTCCATGCCTTTAGCTCTCGCTGCAAGGAACTTTCTTCTCGGTCAGTATCCACCGGCGCCCTGGAACTACGGGCCTTTTGACTTGAGTCATCACCCTCAGCTGGCAAGGTGGGTAGCCTTGACCTCTTTCGTGCCACATGAAAAAGATTTTCTCTTTTCCCCTGTTAGAGTAACTGATGCTCTAATATCGAAAGTCTGCTATAAAACATTCCCAAAACCCCCTTCGTTTCGTGTAGAATCACCAACCCCAACAAATCAATGATCCCTCTTGTTAATTCACAGAATCATCCCTTATTCTTGGTCGTTCTGGCCATCGCAAATCTGGAGGCTTCACCCAAGCTCAGGAAAGCAGTCCTTGCTGAAGGAGCTGCAAGGTCTTATGCAACAGACTTTGAGCCACCATAACTGCCCGGACTCCGAGACTCAATCTTGTCGAGAGGTCTGTATCTAGCGATTTGTAGGCACAGGTCTGAGCTGACGACTAATAGCCACATGAGAGAACATGAACAGACAAACCTACGAACAGCGAACCGCCGAGACCATGATTCACCGCAGAATCAAGACTTGGCCTACCTGGCTTCGCCAGCTCGTCTTGGCCGGCTCGCGTTCCAGACCGCAGCTGCAGTCCTGGCAGGCAAGCCCGGAATCAGCTCAGGACGATACACAAGAAGGAATACTCCGAGCCTTTGCCTCCATGCCAGTAGAGTTGGTCTTTGATCTTCTCGCCTCTGGTGAACATGGCATCTCGGACACTGAGGCGCTCGCCCGGCGACGCATCCACGGCCGCAATGCTGTATCCTCTCAAAGACCTCCGTCAGGCTTCATGCTTTTTCTGTCCATCATTCCAAACCCGTTCAACATTTTGCTGGTTTTCCTGGCCATCATCAATGCTGCAATGCCACCTCCAAACTGGGTGAGTGCACTATCTAGACAAGATGGTTACTTGACTAACACATCAAAATAGAAAGGATTCGCCGTTCTAATGATTATGGTCTTGATCTCGTGCGTTGTGCGGTTCTGGCAAGAGTACCAGAGCGGCATGGCCGTCTTTCGACTTCAGTCATCCATCACGAGCAAGTTCAGGGTCCGTCGACCCTCATGCAACTCGACCTCGACCGATAAACAAACGAACTCATTGAATGAGACAACTGTCGCCGGAGGTGATCTTGTTCCTGGAGATGTGGTCATGCTTGTGCCAGGTGCCGTGGTTCCCGCCGACTGCCTGATCCTGGAATCGTCCTTTCTGAGAATCAGCCAGTCCACCTGGACGGGCGAAAGCGAGCCCGTGCTCAAGGTCACAGCTTCCAATGACTTGAAAGAAGAGTTCTCTCTTTTCGATCTTGGTAATCTGGCCCTGATGGGCACTAGCGTTGTGTCTGGTCATGGTGCAGGACTTGTGCTTCGAACGGGCGACGGTAGGTGGAAGAATCATCGTTTCACTCACGCGTGCAAGATTTGACTGACTTTTATAGATGTACTGATAGCAACCATGACCAAAGAGATCGAAAAGAAGCGACAGCCCAATTCCTTCCAAAAGGGAATCCGTAATGTTACGTGGATGCTCATTGGGTTCATGGTGGTCATGGTCCCTATTGTAAGTATCTCCTTTACAGAGGTAATCAACCCAGTTCCACTGACCGGAGTATCCAGGTCTTGTGCATTTCGGGCAAAACCACGGGTGATTGGGCCAATGCCGCACTCTTTAGCATCAGCGTCGCCGTCGGCCTTGTCCCAGAAATGCTGCCTGCTATCGTCAATGCGAATCTCGCCCGGGGCGCCCGCCAGTTGTCTAAGAAACGGGCGATTGTAAAGCGTCTCGATTGCGTCCAGAATCTCGGAGCTATGACGGTTCTATGCAGTGACAAGGTATGAAGACGGACATTTGTTTTTGATGATCACCATCTTCCAACAGGCACTGACGGTTGAACAGACAGGAACTTTGACCAGGGACGAGCTCTCGGTACATCAATACACGGACGTCATGGGAGAAGACAGCCTGGGAGTCATTGAGCTTGCCAAAGTGGATTCGTCAATCCAAGGAGACAGTGGCAATAACATGGACAGGGCCATTCTCAACTGTCAACTGCCAGACGGAGGCGAGATCCCCGTGGCCCATTACGACAAAGTCCAAGCTATCCCGTTTGACTTTGAGCGTCGTCGATCGGGATGCATCGTCCGTGGCATTACTGGTGACAATCTCTTCATCGTCAAGGGTGCATTCGATGAGGTTCTCTCTCTGTGCTCATCCATGCGATTTCGCGGGAAGAGCGAACACCTCGATCATGAAGTACGACGGCAACTCAGCCAGCGGGCTACGCGCATGAACGAACATGGGCACCGGGTTATTCTAGTGGCGACTAGAAATCTTGGTAAGCCTCGACTGGTCGACGATCTTGAGCTTGGCACACTCGAGATAGGCATGACTGTGGAAGGCATCATCAGCTTTGTCGATCCACCCAAAGACGACGCGAAGGACGCTGTCGCCAGGCTGACGGGGCTGGGAGTCCGCGTCAAGGTCCTCACGGGCGACTCTCTACCCGTAGCCCTCAACGTTTGCGGCTCTCTCGAACTCATCCAGCGTGGAGACGCCATAGAGGAGGATGCGGAGGCCATCACTGGACCCGATCTTGCAGCTCTGGAAGGGTCCGACGAGTTTGACCTTGCCGTGGAGAGGTGCACTGTATTTGCCAAGGTGACACCCAAGCAGAAGAGCATGATTGTGACCAGTCTCCAGAAAGCAGGTCATTGCGTGGGCATGCTTGGTGACGGTATCAACGACTGCATCGCCCTTCGAGATGCCGACGTTGGCATCTCGGTCGACTCGGGAGCCGGCGTGGCAAAGGACTGCGCGGATTTGATCTTGACTGAAAAGGGGCTCTCGATTATAGTCCAAAGCGTCACCCTCGGGAGAATTACACATGGCAACACAATCAAGTACCTCAAGGTGAGCTGCTCCCTCTGACCTTGACCGGTGCCTTCTCCCAAAGCTGACATTAGCTCTCCAAGATGGTCGCATCCTCTAATTTTGGCAACGTCTTCAGCATTGTGGCGGCGAGCGCCTGGCTGCCCTTTACACCGGTGAGTGATTCTTTATGCCGTACTACCTAAGGACGCAAATGCTAGCCTTAGGTGCAGATGATGAGCATCCAGCTTCTCGCTCAGAATCTTCTGTACGATATTAGCCAGATCGCCATTCCTTGGGACAGGGTTGATGATGAGTATCTGCGAGAGCCAAGAAGATGGAACGCTATGGGTAATTCCCTCTGCCCGAGAAAAGCTTGACCTCCACTGACAATGAACGCCTAGACATTTTCAGATTTGTCGTCGTTCTCGGCCCAACCAGCTCTGTCATCGACATTTGCACGTATCTTCTAGGCTGGTTTTACTACGGCATCAAGTCTACCACCGACAAGCAAGCTGTCAAGCTGTTTCAGACACACTGGTTTCTACAGGGGTAAGCCAACAGACCTTTTTGACGGACTTCTTGACTAACAATCGACCGAAAGCCTCCTCACTCAGACTCTCATCGTTCACCTCCTCCGCACGGCAAAGATCCCATTTGTCCAGAGCCGCGCTGCCCCGATCCTCGTCTTCTCGACTGCATCTATCATGGCCATCGGCTTTGTCCTGCCCTGGGTTCCAGTATTCCGACCTGCCTTTAGCTTCGCCCAGCCAGCGCCGTCTTTTGTCGGGTTCCTTGCGGCTGAGCTTCTGGCTTACGCCATCGAGGTTCAGTTGGTCAAGATGCTTTACATTCGGATTTTTGGTACATGGCTGTGAAGGCGTGGGATGATTTCACTACGGTGAGGTAGCGAAATCCGGGTTTCCTTCTTTTTCTTTCTCTTGCTCATTGTCATTATTTCCTGTTTGTTCCTCCGGGTCTCCTCAATGTCTTTGAAAAAAATATCGCGTTTGTGCCGAGGTCTCAACACCTTCATGCAGGTAGCTTCAGGTTGTTCAACAAACCACATTTTTTCTTGTTCATTCTTTTACTCTTTCCTTGTTGAATCATTTGCTATCTCCTTTCAAGTCATTAGAAAACATAATTCAAACTTCATTCGCTTCTGCATGCCGGTAACCATATTAACACAATTATTGCTACAGAGGTCTTCTGGCCTTTGCCTTTCCCACTATGCCCCATACGTAAGGGTTGACCGTTTGATATAGTTCAACGCACTTCCGGACCTCAACCATTCTATTTGATGAGCATGATAAGAATGGTGGAGTTGTGCAGTCCATCGAGTGCCATCTTTCGTTCTAACCTCCATTGTGACCCGTTTGCCTGGTTGAAGACGGCTCCCATCCACATCCAGCAGACTAATAACATCACCTTCAGCAATCTTGTCGTAGTCTCTCGGATCCGCAAACGTCAAGGGAAACATGCCTTGCTTCTTGAGATTCGTCTCGTGAATTCGGGCAAAGCTCTTGGCAATGACAGCCACGCCACCTAGATGTCGAGGCTCCAATGCGGCATGTTCTCGTGAACTGCCCTCCCCGTAGTTGTTATCGCCAATGATGCACCACCGTATGCCAGCCTGCTTCAAATCCCTGGCAACTTGGGGAACAGGCTGAATATTGCCGTTCATTGGATTTTTGGCCTTGCCGATCATGCTGAGAGACGACGCATCAGCAAGAAAGCTATTGGTCGCCCCAAGCAGCATATTGTTGCTAATATTCTCAAGGTGGCCTCGGTATTTGTACCACGGCCCTGCTGGAGATATGTGATCCGTCGTGCATTTACCAGCGACCTTGATGAGGACTTGCATATCCTCTGCATTTCCATCTTGCCATGGCTGGAAAGGTGTCAGAAGTTGTAGTCTGTCGCTGTCCTCATCGATATCAACCTTGTATTCTGACGTGTCTGTCAGAACTGGGGCCTGGTAAAGATCATCTCCTGGAGAGAAATTCTGAGGAAGCTCGTTGGCTGCTGGAGGTGTAAAGCGGAACTCGGATGGGGCTCCAGACTCATCAAGGAAGGACACGGAGTCCGTGACAGGGTTAAACTTCAGATCTCCTGTGTAGGCAAAAGCCGTGGCGATCTCAGGAGAGGTGACGAAAGAATGGGTTGCTGGGTTTCCATCATGACGGCCAGTAAAGTTTCGGTTGAAGCTCGAGATGACCGAGTTGCTCTCAGCTCCGGCAATATCGACGTCCTTTCGATCCCATTGTCCGACACATGGGCCACACGAGTTGCTCAAAACGACAGCTCCGGCATCCCGGAGGGTCTCGAGAATCCCACTCTCCTCTGCCGTGGCACGGATCTGCTCACTACCTGGACTAACCATGAAAGGTGTTTTGGTTCGGTACATGCCCGCTTCCTTGGCCTGTGTCACGAGAGTGTAAACTTTTTCCAGGTCCTCGTATGAGCTATTCGTGCAGCTCCCCACCATGCTGTAGCTGATCTTTGAAGGCCATGAACTTTCCTCGACATGCCTCTTGAACTCGGAGAGGGGGTGTGATAGATCAGGTGTGAAGGGGCCGTTGATATGAGGTTCCAGCGTTGAGAGGTCGATGTCGATAACCTCATCATAGAACTCCTCGCTTCCGGTGTCGGCATTGAGGAGTACTTGCTTGAAGGTGTTGGCATATTGCGCAATGTCTCCTCTCTTCGTTGCTGAAAGGTAGCGGGCCATGGCTTCAGAGTAGGGGAAGATGCAAGATGTTGATCCAACCTCGGCGGACATGTTGCAGGGAGTTGCCATGGCTGTCGCCCCCAAGGTCTGAGTGCCAGGTCCAAAGAACTCAATAACCTTTCCCTTTCCTCCAGAGACAGACAGAATACCGGCGAGCTTGCAGATGATGTCTTTGGAGGAACTCCATCCAGAGAGCTCGCCCGTTAATTGCACGCCCACGACCTTGGGGCAGACCAGCTCCCAGGGCATTCCAGCCATGGCATCGACGGCATCTGAGCCACCAACTCCGACTCCAAGCATGCCCATGCCGCCAGCGTTTGGTGTATGCGAGTCGGTGCCTATCATCAAGCCACCAGGAATGGCATAATTCTCCAAGATTGTTGTGTGGATGATGCCAGCACCGGCTTTCCAGTACCCAATGCCATACTTCTTTGCGGCACTGCTCAGGAACGCATAGACTTCGCCATGATCGCTGGAGGCTCGAGCAAGATCTTCTTCGGCGCCGTACTCGGCCACGATCAGATGATCACTGTGTACCGATGTTGGCACTCGGACTCGCGGAAGCCCGGCGCTGATGAATTGCAGAATTGCCATTGTTGCAGTAGCATCATGACACGCAACGCGATCGGGCCGCAAGCGCAGGATTGTCTTGCCTCGTTCGATTTCGTCAAAGGCCCAGCCATCTTGGTCGTGTACAAGATGGCTGTAGAGTATCTTCTCGGTTAATGTTAGAGGCCTTTTTCCGATGCCTCGAACGCGCTGCAGAGATTGGAGTTGTGAGTCGTAATTGAGAGGGTTGTACTAAGAGATAAGTTAGTGTCTCGTCTGGCTATGTGATGGGCCATAAATTACCGGTTCCAGTGGACTCATGGCAACATGCGACGAGTGCGTCGCTAGAAAACGGGCTTGAAGCCATCGGAGCTCTCTCTTGGCAAAGGAGCCCCGAGCAAAGGTAGACCGTAATGATGTTAGTGTCATGGTTGCAATGCGACACCAATTACGATGCTCCGAAACAGAGGGACTCCGGAGAATCCATCCTGGCATTTATTCAGCAAGAAAACAATGTAAGAGAACCCTACTTGCTAATGTCCCAGCCGCCGAGGCATTGTAGCGTGGATCCGTCCCACCTCAAAGGACGCGGAGTAGTCCGCATACCACCCATCTCCACCCGCGGGTTACTCCGCGAGAGCGGAACGCTTAGAAACCACCATTCGGGTGCGTTCCGAATGGTTCAAGATCCTCGCTAGCATTCAGAGGGAAACTCCATGTGAACTCGGACCTATCGAAATCGGCCAAAAACATCTCAATCTCTGGCACAAAGTCCGGTCTTTCCATGTTGATGCCCTGCCATATGCCCTGATCGTCATCAGAAGTGGTAGAAATTCCTTGCCAGGTTCCGTCTGTTTCTTCGAGTGGAAGCTGTTCAATGCCCCCCAAAGTTTGAGAATTCTCCAGCACAGTGGTGCATTCACCTTCTGTTATCGGTTCTTCGACCCTGCGCGTAGAGCGACCTCCTGTGGCCGAGTATTGGGATAGACGCGGGGCTTTGAATGGAGAATCGTCCATATACAACTTTCTCATCGTGAGATCGGCCACAGAGCCAAAACTTCGTTGGCCGCTCTTCGCGGATGGCCACCACTCGCCGCCGATAGTAAGGAGGCTGGAACAGGCCCGAAGATTCTTGGACATTGTATTCGTAGAGGCTTTCTTGCGAACTTCCAGCGAGGTCCAGAATGAGTAGATCAGCGTAGCTCCGGCTGCAAAAATGCTCTGCACTGCTCTCCATCCGTGATGAAGACTGTGGAGATCATGCAACCTCTCGTAGCCTTCTAGGATGCTTGACGAACTGTCAAAACAAAGTTGTAGGGATTGTGAGGGCGGATTTCTGACCACCTGAGATGGCTGGAAAAGCAAGACCGTGGCAGTGTGATACTTGATGCTGAGTTTCAGCCTCCACACTTCTCGTTGTCGATTGTCAAGGCTAGGAAAGTCGAATTCATCTTCAGAAGCCTCTTGCCACCAGTTATCGAGAGTTTGCTTAATTCTTTGTTGATGCTCTGCTGGATTCTCCGGCCAAGGAAACCAGCTGGAATCCCCTGGGAGATGGTAGAGATGAAGTTTGATGTCGGAGATAATTCGGTCAAGCTTGTATGTGTAAGATGCATATCGAGTAACGGCTGCCATAAAGGAGTGTGGAATAGCCCCGTTCATGGCATCATCTTCGGGTGGTGGGGCCTCAGGTAGTTTAATATCAAATGTTTCGTCTCTAAATCCGAGAGGACGACCCTGGATGGAAGAAATAGACCTGATGAATCAGCATTGGATGGACGCGAACGAAAGATGAACAGAGTAGCGTACCTGTCAAGGGAGTATATCGTAAAAAAGGTGAAACGCCTGATCTGCTTCATGGCAAAGTCCTCAGGCTGTTCACTATGGTGTTCCCGATGGATGCCAAGCTCGACACAGTGAGCCGATGCAAGATGAACCAAGGTCCACAGGTTTATCTCTGCGGGCATCAGCATGCTATGATTGATAAGCATGACCATGGCCTGTATCGTAGGAAGTGAAATCTGTGAAAAGGCATCCTTGGAGAAATGCACAGCGGCGCTATAGAACCTCTGCGGCGGGAATTCGTAAACACGGGTCCGGACCTTTACAATAGCTGCAATATTGAACACCATGAAAACGATAAAGGCAATCACAGGTAGGGTAGCGCCGTGGTCGTCCGCGACTCCAGGAGTTACTAGCCGTCCATTCCAGCGGAACGGGGGCATTGTGCTAGGCCAACCATGCGTGGAATCATCTACTTGCCCAGATTCTAAAACGCAGGAGTATATGGCATCGATGGCACTAAACAATGATGAGGGCTCCAGAACTGGAAAATCGGGGTGAACCCAGCGTATATATGTGTGAGCGAGGATCAGAGCTTCTTGCTTAGTAGGTAGTTCCTTTCACCTTGATTAGACCCAAAGATCCGCAGGAGAACTCGAGAATAACTCACAGTTTTGAGAAAGGCAAGCACAGCCTGATGGTAGGACCTGTTGTGGTCTACAGTCACTCCCGAGTCTTGCCACTCCAAGTCGCCCGTGTTGGCATAATCACCCATACCCTGCGGTGTGGATCCGGTACTTGAGGGAGAGGCTCCTATCAGATTCGCAAAGAGGAGTCCGGAGCTCGAGCCGAGGTAATGCTTCTGCGGGGAGTCCGAATTGAGAGACAGCATGCCCAGGTTGACAGCAACGGAGTGTGCGCGTTCAGGGAACGAGCCATCGTGATCGGGTTGGTCAGAAGCCTCTGCTGATCTCTTTCGTGATACAATTTGCAGGGCAGGACTTGGAATCGTAGCTGCTGGTGTCGTCGACGTATCCCCTTCTTCGTTTCCTCCCTCATCCACCAACTGGCTGCCTAGCTCTGGTGCAGGCTCTACCTGGGGGCCAGACCGTAAATCTACATCAGGTGCACGTTCTCTGATGATATCCTCGAGCCATTGGATCCTTGCACGAGCAGCGCCAACAAAACTTCAAGGCGTATTAGTGCGAATCCATTCATAGGCCGTAGGGTACTTACTTCCGAGGGATGACAATGTTGGAGTTCTGGCTATCCACGTCAAGACATACCTGGCCTGCCTTTGCGCAGTTTGTGCATGCAGGAACTTGACCATCACACTGTTTCAGATTCAGCACATGTTCTTCGGACACGGCACCAAGCAGTGTTCTTCACCTTAATGCGTCGTGATCGACAACGGCGACAGGCCAGCCGGACCTTCTTAGGGGCGCTGGTCCTGGAGGCCATCTGGACACGCAGTTTAAGCTCAAAAAGAAGGAGTACTGTAAGCCTCACTCGCTTTTCGTTCCTGCTCCGTCGATGGGCCTTCGAAGAGGCGCTGTTTGTCGCGATAATTGGCCCAATTCATGGGACGGATCAAAATGTCATGGTTGCGAATGGAACGAAGATGACGCGGCGGGGTCGAGGATTTTTATTTAGCTCGTCAACACCTTGTACCCAAGTACCTAGAAACCCTGGGACCGCCTAACTAAGTAAGTAGCCTAACCAGCCTAAACAACCGGCTCGATCTTACTCGTACTGCACCAATTGTTCGCTACAGTCTAACGCCACCACTCAAAGAATCGCTGGCTTTGGCTGAATGGCTATAGGGGTTTCCATAAAATCCAGCACGTTTTGATAGATTGAGAAGCTCATTGCTCCTGACACCTGAAGTTATTAATGCTTAGTAGTTTGATGTGTTGGGCTCGTTGAGTATACTCACGCTCAGTCTCACCAGTCGAGGCGTTGTACCCTTCCATAATCCTGCGACGCCGGATTCCCTAATGATAGCAGTGAGGATATGCAAAGTTCCTTGTTTCCCACTCCCTGTTGATACACTCTGCATCTTGGTCTTGATGGTATCAAAGGGCATTGTAGCATATACAGTGACAACGCCAGCCGATGCTCCAGCCATCGAAGCTGTAAGGCTCACTTGACCCACCTCTTTCAAGCGCGGTTCTATCAAGTCAAACATCGCGTGATAAGATGCAAACCTGACCAGGGCATTCGACGCTTGCTTCATCGTCACTGGTACCACTCCACGGTAGAAACCGCTTATACCCTGATTGGAAGCCATCCACCGCATGGCATCGCCAGTTGACTTGAATGCGCGAGAGCCTGCTCTGTCTTCAACAATCTTTGTCTTGATGCTTTCGCCTGGAGTCACGACGGTGATACTTTCTGCCACTCCGGCCGCAACCCCAGCAAGCATATTTGACGAACTTGTAGGCTTGCCTGTCTTGCGATCCCGGGGTAGCTTATTTCGGATCGCATCAAACGTTAAGAATCTGATGCCCGACTTTGAGGCATTGGAAACGCAAAAAGCCCCAGCTCCAGTATACAGAATACCAACGCCATGATCTCTCACAGCCGTGATGAGAAGTCGAAGAGGTGATGGTGAAGATGCGCCGAGCAGTTGCTTTCGCGTCTTGACGTATTCGGTCGGGTACTGGTTAAGGCTGGTGTGAACAAGCTGAAGCCGTATCTGTGGGAATGCGGTCCATTGAGACTTACAGTTGCCAGAGACTCGATGCCACCAGCAGCAGCTCCAGCCACTATTGACTGTAGAGGAGTCGGCGCGTTCGCAGATTTCTGTGCCATACCTCTTTGTGCTGCAAGTTTCTTGGTCTAACAGAGTCCTCCGTTGTGTTTGTATTGCCTATTGTAATCTTCAATCTACTCGTCTCATAGGAACTGGACGCTGGATACGTCCGGCTCCGAGACTCGAACCCCGAGTCAAGAATTCCCGCCGCTGTCATCCGCCACCGGAATCCCTCCGTATTCCGAGTCCGAACGCTAGTTGTTGATCCTTGGGGGCGATGGCTGGGAGGTGACGGGGCTACTCCGCCTGCCCACCCTGGCCTGCGGAACAATCCAGCAGTATCCACCCCACGGACATAAGGGGCTCTGGGGATGCGGTACCTTGAAAAGAATGCGGTGGAAAGAACCATCAGGGATATAATTGGATTGAATTTGGTCCTCATTGTGAATCCTTTTGAGCAAGAAAGAGTTACAACGATCCCGAATAGTACATAATGGCACCAGAAGCCCTCGTTGAGACTAATAACGCGGACCTCTTTCCTAGAGGAGGATGGGACACGCATCATCACATCTTTGAGCGTACGTCAAAATTCCTTGTCAGTCATTAGACAAGTAGCTCTAACTTCCAGAAGCCCAGGCTTTTCCCTACAGTCCCACGCGCCATCTCACACCCCCCGCGGCGACCATCAAAGCCTTCGAGAATTTCCGAGCAAGACTGGGCATCACAAACTCAGTCCTTACCCATGGCCTGTCCTACGGTGATGACTGTACCTCGTTGAAAGCTTTCGTCACCAAACTAGGAAGACAGTCAACTTCCGGCGTAGGGGTGATTGAACCCGACAAAACCACCGACGATGAGATTCGAGATCTTCAAAAGGCCGGCGTCCGTGGTCTCCGTGTCAATCTATACCCAAATGGAGCCATGGAAGATGTAGAGCTTCAGAAGGAAAAGTTGCGCGCATATCTCCAGAGGATAATCAATCTGTCCCTTGATTGGAGTTTGACAATGACAACGATTCGAACTGAGTTCTGGGATGAATTGGAGCCATTTGTTCGCAGCGAAGTTGGGCCAACGGGCAGACCACTTATCACGGATCATTTTGGTCTTCTGAAGGCGCCCAGCATGCTACCACCTGAATATCGGAACGATCCTACGAAGCAACCTGGCTTTGCAGCGATCATGCGACTGGTCAGGGATGGGCTTCTGTTCGTCAAACTTAGTGCACCATACCGCGTAAGTGAGCTTAGCCCACGTTACGATGATCTCAAGTTCCTTGTGCGAGCTTTTGTGGACGCCAACAAGCACCAAGCCCTCTGGGGGAGCGATTGGCCGCATACCCCCAGGATGAGGGTGCGCAGTCACGAGGAGGCTATGAAGGAGACTCCCTTCTTGGAGGTGGATGATGAGGCATGGCTTCGGAGCCTGAGGGGGTGGTTGTCAGATGAGGAATGGGACTTATTGATGGTGCAGAACCCACAACACATCTTTGCTTCATAGATGATATGTGTAACTAGCGATGGGGCATAGGGATGGGGAATGGCTGAGTTGTCATTGTTTACCCACTGTGTTAGCATTGACGACTGGCGGTTGGGCAAGGCCCTCTCACCTTTGCCCTCCCAAGCCTACCCAACATAGGGGACTATATTTGTTATCCGAGCTTTGGTACTTTCGAGAGCCTGTCCGCCTTCAGTTGCACGCCGCGCAGGGGGCTGCTTACATCTCGCTGCCCCACACGGCTGTGTACGACGGCTTAGATTATGACTTACATTTAAAATTACATTGCTTCAAGATGATGTGTACTGCACTCTACACAAAACGCCAAGAACAATCCTACGCCACCAAATGATACACGACACTCCTTGAAGAAAACACGGAGAATAAGCCCATGTCACCTAAAGAAGATACACAATGCGCTCTGAAGGTCATTAGGCTAACGGCTTCATTTTAAATGAGGCTGAGACTGTAGCTAAAGGGCTGTATGAGCCGCTTTAATAGAATAATAGGGGCTTTTTGTAGCTCAAATCGAATGTTCAGCTTATGACAGATAGTTACTTCGCCGGTGACTATTTTGACCGGCGTAAACGTTCTAAAAATAATCATTTCATAAGAATATAAAGTATAGTTTTAAGGCAGAGCAGTCCGCTTGAGTCATCGTGACTCAGATCAACACACTCTCTTTTCCTTTGATCAAAAGACCAGACCAACTCTACCAAACTCAACTTTCAGTCAGAAAAAATGGGCTTCTTCCTTCTCTCTTTACTTGTTGCTGCCGTTGGCCAGATAAGCACGGTGGCTTCGCACCCCTTTGAGCTTGCTCCACGAGCTGATGACCTATGCCCTGCAGGCGAGGTTGAATTTACCGACACGGTTAGAGATATGTTCACGGGCTTTACCTCCAACTACTGCCGGCTTCATAAACCTGGGGAGGAGGAGACTTGGTCCACCGGCAATTTCTGGGTGACAATTTCTTCGTCGGCCGACGGTTGCGCTGCACCAGCCTCTATGCCAGAGAATGAGTGCAAAGACTCATTCAAAAAATCTATCGACGCTTGTTCCGTTGGATCCAAGATTTCGGGCGGCAATTCTCTTTGGACTGGGCCAGATGGAACTTGCCTGAAATTTTCGATTCACACTGAACCCCTTGAAGTCGAGGTCTTGAAAACCGACATCGAGTTCCATGCCGAGCTCAACGAGGTTGACGTCGGGGAGGGTCTGTACTCCTGTGATGACTATATGAAGCTCTTCGACGCGGCGGTCAAGGAAGGCTGCCTGGGGACTGGGTGCGACGTCACCAAGAAGGCGTGTGACGACCAGACTTGTGTGACCATTGATGGCACTACGAACCAGGGCGTTGCCGACAAATTCAAGGGTTACCTCGACCAGCTAAGGGGTGTCATTGCCGGATCATGCAAGACAGAAGCGTACGAAGACTATTACTGCACCCCGAACGGCGTTTGCAGCACCAATAAGAGAGTCAAGGTTCAGATCCCGTCGTTCCTCGGCTCCTCTACGGCTAAAGACGGGGATACCTTTGTTGCGAACTACAAGGTCTCGTTCACTGAAAAGGAAACGAAGAGTGCATGCGACATTGTTACAGCCTTGGTTAGTGCAGGTCTTGGTACTCTAACAGGAGGTAGTCTTCTGGGTGCGACCTCACTTTTCTGCTAAGGTGTTGGGGAACACATTCCAGCGGTGGGCAGGAAAGTCATGTTTGATAGCTCAGGTCGAGGGCAGCTTCAACGCGCCCCTTCGGATCGCTGCGGTAGAATCCAACATGAAAGCGGCAGCCGCTTTCTACAAATAGCTTTTGGCAATAAATTCTTCCACACTTCTTCTTGGAGCGATTCACTACGGATGGTGGTTCTTTTCTTTTTCTTGCTAGTGGCTGTACAGGGAGAGTATATATAATTGGGTTCAGAGCCTGAACTTGGCAAAGTTCTTAACTGGCTCAGCCAGGATTGTCACAGGACTTAGCCCCTGACCCTGATCCTGGTCTTGAAGCTGGAGGCTCTCGCCCTACCAAGATTCAGACCTCATCCCAATCCATCTCCTCCAAGCACCGCTCGCGCCCTCCCGCTTCAAAATGTCGTCCACGCGTCAAGTTGTATCCGCAACCCAATCCACGCCATTCATATACCGGCTCATCCTCCTTAGCATCGAGCCCTTCCTCGCCACCGCCGGCGCCATCATGGTGTCGGTCAAGCCGGCTGCTTACGCTGACGCCATGACGCGCGGGAGCATTACCTTTGCGCAGAGCAACGCCTTTATTTATACCCAGATCGGGGGCTCCTGGATCTATTTTGCCTTTATCGATGGCGTGGTGATGCGCATGTTCGACGACTTGGCCCTCTGGCGCGTGCTGTGCACGGGGATGCTGCTGAGCGACATCTGGTACTGCGCCGGCACGGTCCAGGGCGCCGGGGGGCTGGCCAATTGGGCAAACCTGACGGCTTGGACTGGTGACGACTGGATTACCATGGTTTCAACGCTGCCGATGGTGATGGTCAGGGTGCTAATCGTGCTGGGCATTGGCGTCAAGCGGGCTGAGGATCGCGCATCCGATGCTAAACTGAAATGATGCAGGCCAGTAGCGCAATCAGAGCGAGCCAGAGTCAGTCTTCATTGACCATCTACCCTACTCGTCAGCTTACATATAATTACTATAGTGATAAAGATAAACTATTGTAATTAATACCTCGTCACTTATCCTTTCGGATCGTCTTGATGAGCTCTCCCATCGCAGCGCCCTTCCTGAGTTCAGTAAACATCTTTTCGTCTACCTCAGCTCTCGCCTGACACAGTTCAGCAACGCGTTCGGCAAGCGACGGAGGCACGACGACGACACCATCGGCGTCTCCCACAAGTATGTCTCCTGGGTTGACCCAGAGTTTGCCTTTAAATTGGAGAGGAATATTCACTGCAGAGGCTCTAGTGAAAGTGTTGGAGCCCAGTATGGAGTGGCCGCGAGCAAACACCTCGAGGCAATTAGTCGGCATAGACGAATCTCAAGTGAAACACATACCGGAAACTTCATCTCCTTGTGCTCATTGATGTCTCTCATTCGGCCATCAATTACTACGCCCTTGGCCCCCAGGAACTTTGCTCTAGTCGACATCAATCCACCCCAGCAAGCTGACGGCAGGTCCTTGGGCTGTTGGATATACATGACGCCACCGTGTTCGTTGTGATCAACAAAGTGCTTGTCCAATGCTGGGGCAGATTTATCGCTTGACTCAACCATCTTGACAGTAACAGCCGGACCAATGATGCGAGCTTGAGAGTCCGGAGAGAAGATGCGGATGCCATCCAAGAATCCCCCATATGGATACTTCATTTTGACCAGGGCATCGCCAATCTGAGAACTGTAAGTCTTTCTTTCAGCCACACCAAAGAGGTGGGATCACTAAAGCAAGGGCTTACATCGCAAGTTGTAAACCTGCGCAAGAGGTCGAGCGCTTTGGAGGGGGGCATTGCGAGTTACGACAGGATGTGGTAGAGTTACAAACAAAAGATGGTGTGTCGATGAGATGTAACTTGGTACCATGCATCTATCACTTGCTTTTTGCCGTGCCATCCTCGTGGAGCGGTGGTGAGAACATCTCGATGGTCCCTTCGGGTCTCTCCCAAGGCAAAGGATAGCTCCGTGCCGTCTTTTCCCCGATCACGGACTGCTCCGAAGCAACTGTGGCCAATCTCCCATTCCCCGCGTTCCGCGTTGCCCCCACGGTGTGCCTCCAACTTGTCAACTGATCGAATCATGGTCGCGTTGAACACAGAGTTGCCTCTTCATCACATTGGGTGGGTGACGGTGCTCGTACAACTGGGCCAGGAACATATTAAAGGCCCTTCGCTTTCTTCCTTGGAGTCATCAACCACCCTTAGCAGTGCTTCCTCCATCCAGGCCTGATACATCACTGTCCTTGCACACTTTTCAGTTACTCTTACTAGAATGACAAACTCCAAGACAGACGTTAAGCTCAATGATCTCCATGGCTCGTCGGATCACATCGATGATGCTTTGCCTCCGGTGGACAAGGAGACAATGACTGAAACAAAGAGCAACGACTTGGGTATGACCGAGGAGGAGTACAACGCCGCCGAAAAGAGTCTTGTTCGGAAACTCGACTATACTCTTGTGCCTATGGTATGGCTTCTTTATCTGTTCAACTACCTTGACCGAAACAACATTGCGTACGTGGTTTGTAGATAAACAGTCTCCTCTTTACCAATACTGACCTCTTACCCAGTCAGGCAAGACTTAGCAGCTTTGAGCAAGATCTCGGTCTCAAGGGGAATCAATTCAATGTGGCAGTCTCGATTCTGAACGTGGGCTATATGCTCATGCAACTACCAAGGTATGCTTAACAGGACAGACCTTCCTGAGGTTTCAACTAACGCCAGGTCAGTAATATGCTCCTTACGCGTACCCGGCCTTCGATCTATATACCGTTCTGGACGGCCCTGTGGTCTATCGTCTCTGCTGCGACTGCAGGTGCCGGTAATTACACGCACCTCATCGTCATTCGATTCTTCCTGGGTATCGCAGAAGCCCCATTCTTCCCCGGTGCCATGTATCTCCTCAGCTGCTGGTATCCCCGTAAGGAACTTGCGCTCCGCACAGCGATTCTATATTCTGGTGTTCTCCTGGCCACAGCTTTCTCGGGTCTCATTGCTGCTGGCGTCTTGTCAAATCTTGAAGGCGTCAGGGGAATTGCTGGGTGGCAATGGCTCTTCATTATTGAAGGCGCTGGCAGTTTTGGTGCTGCTCTGATTGCGTTTATCTTCTTGCCTGATTTCCCTGGACAAAAGTCTGGGGCGGTCAAATGGCTCCTCACGGATGACGAGCAAAAGGTTGCGGTTGAGCGAATCCAGAGAGACCGCGTGTCCTTGCCCCAGGCTGATAACAGTGTCTGGAGCGGGCTGGCAATGGCTGCCAAAGATATCCGGACTTGGGTCTTTGTAAGTTCTTGTTTCCATCATTGTGTATACGACAACTAATAGTTCTTGATAGGTCATCATGCTCACGGCCAACCACAGCGCCTACGGCTTTAACAGCTTCTTCCCTACCATCGTCAAAGGATTCAAGCTCGGCGACAATACCCTGACACTTGTCTTGACAGCTCCTCCATACCTTGTGGCTACTGCCACCGCCTTTGCTACAGCTTGGTCTAGTGATCGCCGCAAGGATCGAGGTTACCATATTGCAGTGCCCCAATTCGTCGCCTGCATCGGCTTCATCATCTCAGTTTCCACCCTCAACAACGCTGCAAGATACACAGCCGCTTTCCTATACATATGCGGGTGCTTCTCTTCCAACGCAATGGTATTCAGCTGGGCGAGCTCGACTCTTAACCAGACACCCGAGAAGCGAGCTTGTGCAACAGCCATCATCAACCTCTTGAGCCAGTTGGGTAATATCTGGAGTCCTTATTTCTTTCCATCGAGCGATGGGCCTCGCTATGTCAAGGCCAATATCTTGATGATGGCCTTTTCGCTTCTGTCTGTGGTGACTTGTGTGGTGATGAAAATCATGCTGAAGAAGGCGAATCGGAAACTGAAGGAGACTGGAGAGAACGCCAACTTGTTTACGCTGTGATTCAAAAAACAAACATGAAGATACTGCTCTTGTAGTTATATATGAATTAGTTTATGGCTAGGCTGATGTGTTTTACTGTGTCAGGGTTCAATCTTATCATGTAGTGACATTATAGAAATCGGTGGAGGGCCTCTTTTGAAGATGTAATCGATGGCAAGAAGAAAAATAAAAAGTATCAGTTGTTAAAGAAACCCTACAACGTAGAAACATCACATTAAGAATGGTAAAACTAATAGAGATACTCTTGATCTCGCACTTCCGCCACACTACTTGCTTCACTGCGGCAGGGTGAAACCCTCAACACGAAACTTGTGATATCCTGAGCCAACAACCCTTGAGTTTTCTTTCGGGCCAGGGAGGATTATCTCGGCCTGCGTATTTGGCGGGACGATAACCTTTAAATCGAAATGACCATTCTTAACCTTCCAATCCGTAACGATCTCTCCATAAGGAGAAATCAGTCTGGCCTTGGCCTTGTCGATACCCCCACCAGGAACTGGCGCGATAGTAATCTTCTTGTAGCCTGGCTCAGCTGGGGCAATGCCTCCTACCACTTTATGGATCCAATCAGCAACAGAGCCAAATGCGTAATGATTGAAGCTCGTCATCTCCCCTGAGTTCACGCTGCCGTTGGCTAGAAGGCTATCCCAGCGCTCCCATGTGGTCGTGCCGCCTTGAACAACCTGATACAGCCAGGAGGGGACCTTCTCCTGTAGGAGCATTCGATAAAAATCAGGAATCGAATCAATACTCTTGAGCGCGAACCCGAGCCGAGCTGTAGCGGCAAAGCCAGTGCCCACGAGGTAGTTGTTGTCCTTGATTTTTCGGATGAGTGACTGAGCGGCATTGGTACGTACTTGCTTGTCTTTAAGGAGGTCGAAATCAAGAGCAAGGGTATAAGCCGTCTGCGTTTGGTTCGCAAGATCTCCATCTGGTACCCACGCGGCTTCGAATGCCTGCTTGAGATCATCATGTTGCCGAGTATAGTTCTTCGCCAAGTCCTGGTTCCCCAAAGCATCGGATATTTGCGACATGATCTCCGTCATCTTGACCAAATATGCATCGGCAACAAGTACACGGTGAGTGGTAGCATTGCCGGGGCTGTCTGCTGGCGACAGCGGGTCCAGCCAGTCTCCAAACTGGAATGGCTCTGGGTCCCAAAGTCCTTCTTGGTTGCGAGGAATGCCAACATCAATCCACGACTGTGCCTGTGGCAGGTTTTCGGCCAGGAGAGCTTCATCACCGAAGGCTGTAAAGGTGTTCCAGGGATTCCCCACAACCACATCCCCCCAGATTGCGGTTGGTAAGTAACCTCCTAAATTGACGGGGACCGAAGGCACATAGACGGGAGGTGCCATCCGGTTTCCCTGCATTTCAGACCAAATATCCTTGTGCCAGCCCTTCCAAAACCCCGCCGTATCAAAAAGATAGTTGGCAGTCGGGCCAAAAGCATAGGCATCTCCCGTCCATCCGAGCCGTTCGTCCCGTTGAGGACAGTCAGTCGGGATCGACAGGAAATTTCCCTTCATTGACCAACGGACATTGGAATGGAACTGATTCAGGAGGGGGTTGGAACACTCGAAGAACCCTGTTTCTTCCAGATCCGTATGAACGACCACTGCCACGATTGAGTTTTCGTCAAGGGGCGTCTCCTCGGGCCAACCGTCAACTTGGGCGTAACGGAAGCCGTGAAATGTAAATCTGGGCTCCCACTGAACTGGACCGTCACCGCTTAGAATAAGCACATCGCGGGCAGCAGCCTGTCGTAGGGGTCTGAGAGCCAGTTCGTCATCCTCAAGCACTTCTGCGTGGTGAAACGTGATGTTGGTATCCTTGGGGCCCGTCACGTTGATGCGGAGATGCCCAACCAGGTTTTGGCCAAAGTCAACAAGGGTTTTGCCTGAGGCAGACTTGAAGAAGCTCTTCGGCTTGACGGTTTGAATGACACGGACTGGTGGTTGATCGGGCGCAGTAAGTTCTCCTTTCAGAGGCGAAAGCTCACGAGTTCCCTCCCACCCATCAGAGTCAAAACTGACCGTAGACCAACCTTTCAAGTCTGAGGCTAAACGATCATCGTACTCCTCGCCATCGTAGATTTCCGCCGAGATAAGAGGCCCGGTAGTCGACTTCCAAGTGTCGTCGGTTGGTACCCATTGTGTGCTACCGTTCTTCAAAGTGATCTTGAGCAATGCTAAAGGCCCGATAGCATCGCCGTAGATATTGCGCTTGCCTCCACCGAATCCGAGTCGACCCGCGTACCAACCCTCGCCAACAAGAGCACCAATGGCATTATGACCAGACTGTAGTAGCTCCGTCACGTTGTACGTATCATAGACATGGCGGTGATGATAGGATTGCCAGCCGGGAGCGAGAACATGATCACCGACTCGCTGCCCGTTGATTTCTGCCTCGTAAAGCCCTAAGGCTGTAATGTAGAGCCTAGCTGAGAGGATATCATCTGAGATATCAAAAGCTTTCCGAAAATAAAGCGGTACTTTGGGCTTGTCTGTGTCGAACTCGTGGGTTGAAGTGATAGGGCTAGCGCGAGACCAGGTCTCATTAGAGATACCTGTTTCAACATAAACCCAGTCAGACCAGGGAGTAGATGTCTTGTCCCCATGCGCGCGGACCCGGACCGAAGCGGGTTCGGCCTCGTTGAGGGGAGGGCCAGGCCAAGGCACATAAAGAGACTGAGCTGAGACGGCGTTGTAAACTTCTGATGCCCCGTCGCGGTTGATTTCAAGTTCGTAGGAGCTTTGCACCCAGTTGGAAGCAACGCCTCCAAATCGCCATGAAACACGTGGTTGCGCTTCTGCAATGCCGAGGGCGGAACGATGATTCTCAAAAGAGACACGAGATATTTCCAATGCCATGATGACTGCCGGATCTCAACAGGTGAGTGTTACACCCAAGAGAGGATTACAAGACACCAAACTCGCACTACTCCAACACACGATTTATATAGCCCATCTCAACATCAACAGAGGCTACTTTCTCCTCGGCCACAGCTTCACCGTGACGTTAGGGCTCACTCGACATAGCATTAGCCCGAGACAGCGAATCTTTGAACTGGAAGTAACCTTCCACCGGAATGATCAACAGCGATGGGAACGGTTACAACACTACCCCGCGTGCAAAGTGCGGAGACCCCAGGTTCACGAACGATCCGTCTTGCGGGGCGTAACGTTATTAAGCTTGTCAAGGCGGGGCGGAGACACATCTAGACAGCGTGCAGTAAGAGACAGGTACAGTCCATCCGCTCAACTGATGAGTTAATGAAATTCTATGGAGATAGACTATCTAACAATCCTAGCTTAAATCTTTGCCCATGAGGGTGCTCGCTATGCCGTCAAACGCAGAGTGGCTCCGGTGCAGGTGTCACGGTGGCAATGAATGTTTCATCGCCCGTATTTCATTTGGATCTTATTCTCAAGTAATTTGCTGTGATGCCTTCTGAGGACCTGTATAAATCACATGGGCTATCGTGCGACAAGATTTGCCGTGTCGCGTTGCCGTGGTCACCACATAGCCCTGGTCAAAGCCGATGTAGCACCGCAAAGATAGGCCGAGCCATGTTCAATATGGCACCACGAAATGCATCAACAATAACCCTCGGTTTCCTCTTTTATTTTCGGTACATAGAAAAGACGAAATCAATTCGCAGCATACGAAAGCGTCGGCGGGAGATGGCGCGAGTTAGATCGGCGTTGCGCAACCAAAAGTACTCCAACGGTACAAAATGTCGGCAGTTAAAGAAGGACCCTCTACTCCGTATGGGGCAGCAGACCAAGGTGTCCAGTCCATGCTACCGTGCGTTAGTAATTCACGAGAAGTCGGCTCATTAGGCAAAATAGAGGTTGCCGTCCGTTGAGTCGCATGCGGAAATACCTAATGAGACCCACCAGCTAGCGCTGGACATAGGATGAGGATTGGGGGTTGCCCAGAGAGAAACTGGGTCTTTATTGGTATTTTGATCAGATAGACATTAGATTCCGGGGGGGGGGGGGATATATGCTGCAATCTCATAACGTCCAGTGAGACAACCAGAAATATTGTCAAACACAACGCGTCTCACAATCGCGAAATTAGGGTTGAACGGGATACCCCAGATTTATCAACAACAAAGACCCATAATTCGCGGTTCGGCTCAGCCAATCGTACTGAAGCGGAGGAGGTGATCCGCAGCGCTCAGACACACACAGGCCTATCAAATCTAGCCTTGTCCCACAGATATGCTCCAGCGTCAATGGCGTCACTCAACAACGCGAGAACCCAGGTAGAGAGATAGATATATGGCTTCCCAAGTCTAGGAAACCCTTGGAGCTGCTTTGGTTTCGGTTATCTATGCATAAATAGTTTTAATATGCTGCGTTAATATCTGGTCGATTTCCCTCTTGTGGCGAGCACATGGACCTCCCTAGATGTCTAGGGTAGGGCCTCTTTTCTTCTCATATCTCAAAACGCGTATGAGATCGAAATTAATCTCAACTTTCTATTGCAAACCCTGCGTTTACGAAGTTGGAAGAAACCCAGTAGATCTTGAAGCATTTTACATCTATTCTTACTTGACAAAACCATGCCTTTGTTGGTTGGCATTAATGACTGTACATGTTCGTTTGTTTTGTGTCAGACTTGCTTTTGTATCCACGCATTGCGTTGACGACTTTGTCTTTTCCCAACTTCATGTATCTAAAACTAGTTCAGTTCTGGCATTCAACTTCTCATACCTCCTATGGTTCCATCGATACTTATTGTGGCTTTGGCCTGTCTTGGCCACCTGCGGGCCAAGACAACTTCAGCCGCAAAGACGCATCGAGATGCCTGCATGTCTTAGGCATGTGCTGAGACAGGCCGTTCCCCGCGTTTGTTCTGGGCCTCGTGGCTATCGTTCACGTCAGGTCAGGACAAGATATTGGTTTTGGTTTTGAATTCTGTGTCATATCGAGAGGGGTTGAGGGCCGCATCATTGGCGATGGCGTTGCTGCGCAGATAATGGATGTCTGGCCTATGACCGAATGAGCCTAGCAGGGTTCGATAGTGTCTCTAGCCTGTCTCAGCGGAGGCCTTACGCCAATCAGCATGCACTATGCTTGGCCAGATTAGGCATAGAGTGTGAGGCCAGAGCCCGGCTGCGGCCCGCGAAACTAGCCACATTCCGCGTGTCTCCATCAGTCCAGCCAGCCTTCAATCCTGTTATGGATAGATGGTTCATCAGCATCTGGATGTAAAAGGCAATGAGGCGTTGCTTCACGAGAGCTGAGAAGGTACCGGTATGTGATCACAAGCCTTTTACGTCTCCTCACCGAGACATCTCTCCGTCGGAATGTCCCCTTCGGTCAACAAGTTCTTCACTATATTGAGGTTCACCTACTGGTAGCTTGGATAGCAACTATGAAGGAGGCGACTATATAGTCTTCCCCTAGCCGCTGATATGAAATAATCAGAACAAGACCATCTAGTACTAGATAGTCTAGTACTTCCGACTCTTTCTCTCATCGTCTTTTGTCAGTGCACACCGCACAACTCTCATCTCTTGCTTTACACAATGGCTTCATCCACAGACGTCACAGTGGTGGGAGAGCATCTCGAGTCCAAGTCATTCAAGTACATGTGGTCTCGCTATGTTCAAAAGCTCACGCTGAACTATGACTTGAAGGTCACCAAGGCTGCTGTCATTGATTCCAACCTCCCTATCGATATCACCGGCAATGAGTCTGTTGCTGAACTACAAAAGGCAACAGCCAAAGTGACCGGTGTCGGCTTCGTGCCTAAGGAGCGGGGCAAGCTTGACATTGGCATTGTTGGTGCTGGAGTCTCTGGACTCTTCTCTGCCATGGTCTTTGACTGGTTGAACCAGCACCCCGAGTTGAAAGGCAAGCTCGAGATCAAGTACGACATCCTGGAGGCTGCAGGGGAGGAAAGGCTGGGTGGCCGTCTTTACACGCACAAGTTCTCTGAGGGAGACCCGGTGAAGACGCACGACTATTACGACGTCGGTGCGATGCGCTTCCCCAACAATGACATCATGAAAAGGTGCGCTCGGTCTCATTCTCTTATTTCGCCCGACTAACTTCAAACGCCTTGTAGAACGTTTCAGCTCTTCAACTTGATTGGACTGCATCAGGGCAAGGGTGGTATCATCCCTTACTATCTTGATGATATAGATGGCGTTTGCCCTTCCTACTTCAACGACGTGCGACAGGTGGGCAACGCCTGGAACAAGGGTATCAAAGATCCCTTTCGAATCAACAGTGGGCTTCCCGATGGTGGAAAGATCCCCGACGAGTAAGTGAAGCTATGAGCCCCCAAGACTAAGATGCACAGCTAACTGGCCTTCAGATTCTTGGAACAGGACCCGTCAAAGCTCGTGTCCGATTCGCTCGCCCCCTTTATTAAAGACATCCAGGAGAAGTTCGACAAGGCCCTGGAGGAGGTTGATGGGGGCACTATCCAGGGAGAGGCCTCCAAGGAGCTCTGGAAGCGGCTCATGGCGGCAGACCACATGAGCACTCGGCAGTATCTGACTTCGTGAGTATATCCCACATCACCACTGTTTCAAGTACATGTCTAAGGCGTGTCCAGCGATGAAAACCCAGAGAACCAGAAGGGGAAGGACAGAAAGTTCAACTACAACACGATTGAATGGCTGGAGACAGCAACCTAGTAAGTTCACCCAACGTGTAGGCCGAGAACCGTTCGCTGACCCTACTAGTGGAACTGGATGGTATGATCAAGCGCTCAGTGAATGCGTTCTCGAAGAACTCGACTTCGGAACTCCTGCACAAGACAAGGCCCCGGGGGTCCAGTGGTGGTGGTGCATCGACGGAGGTGCTCAGAGAGTGGCCAAGCTGATGGCAGAGAAGATCAAGCGACCAGTTCAATTTAACACCCAGGTTGAGGCCATCAATGCCAATGTCGAGAAGCGAGAAAACCCCAAGGACTACGTCCCAATGACACTTGCCATCAACAACAAGGGGAAGAAGACGAAGAAGGACTATTTCGCCGTGTTCAACAGCACCACCCTTGGTGCCCTCCAGCGCATGGACCTCAAGGATGCCGGGCTTCTTTGGGGCACGAAGCAAGCCATTCGATCTCTTGGCTACGGCGCCTCCTGCAAGGTCGCCATCAAGTTCAAGACTGCTTGGTGGCAGCAAGGGGACCTCAACATCAAGAAGGGAGGCATCGGTCGAACTGATCTCCCTCTTCGAGTCTGCGTCTATCCTTCCTACAACATTGAGTCTCTAGAGGGCAAGGACTTTGATCCGAACAAGCCTGCGGTGCTATTGTGTTCGTACACCTGGGGACAGGATGCCCAACGTATCGGCTCGCTCATCTCCAACAACACCCCTGAGAATGAGGAACAGCTCATGAAGGTTCTTCTCCACGATCTTGCCCTGATGCACGCCCCAGAAAAGTCCAAATATGAGGGTCTTTTGCAGAAACTCAAGGACCAGTACATGGATCATCACGCGTATGACTGGTACAGAGACCAGAATATGTCAGGAGCCTTTGCTTACTTTGGGCCTGGTCAGTTCTCCAACATGTGGCAGGAGATCATCAAGCCAAACGCATTTGGCCAACTCTACATGGTCGGCGAGGCAGCCTCATCTCACCACGCCTGGATTGTCGGGGCTCTCGAGAGCGTCATTCGCGCTACATACGTCATGTTTGAAGGACTCAGCAGGAATGACCCTGAATGCCAGGCCTACAAAGACGCCATGTATTGGCTGAGCCATGTGCCCAAGGAGGGGGACTCAACCTATGACCCCAACGACCAACAGAAGCTGAAGCCGGGTGACATGCCCAAGGGCAAACCTTTCTACCCTCTACCCGAAGAGATGCCTGATCGCCAGATTGGCGTGGATCTCGACAAGGAACTGACCCAAGACCCGAAAGAGAGTCTCAAGACGGACAAGGAGTTGACTCATTCTGCCGCTCTTGTCGCACTTTGCGTCATTGAAAGTTACGTTGAATTGTTTTATGGAACTTCAAAGTCGGACTGAGTTAAGTCAGCTTGAGTGGGAGTGGTTAAGTTAGATTGAGTGATAATGATAAATTGACAGATTGAAACTTTTTAAACATGGCCCACATTCTTGACGTGTGGTTGAGTGAGGGACTTGGCATCAAGGAACCTGGGCATCTGTGTTCCGTATGCTATGTGCTGGGTAAAGATATTAAGGTGCCACCCATGCGTTATTAAAGTACCCTACAAGCTATACCCATGTCCCGATGTCGGAACAGTATCAATTAAGCTTTCTGAAAGCTGAGCAAGTTATTGCGTTGATGCGTGGGGGTACCAAGGGAAGCATTTGTTAGAGATTATCATTCTTCGTGGTGTACCACACAGTTTTGTTCTGTTGACCCATGATTTAAAGCTAGAGAGAAGGAGTTTAGTCTCGCCTGTCAACCCTGATGGCCACTGTTGGAGGAACGGAGTGTCGGTTTAATGGCATATCCGCCTTACCCTTGTCACTATATGGGTCTGTTGCGAGAGGCTTGAGCGGCTTTCGTATACTCGTCCATTCAAAAGCGAAAGCGAGCCAAGATTCCCGGAACATCGGCATTTCTCCTCCAATCTTGGCCTCCGAGCAAAAGGTTCACAACGGCCCGAGTTGAAGCTCCTCTAAGTGACGACGACGGGTGGACTAACGGCGTCGGAGAATGCCGGTCACGATCATTAAGGCATGGTTAGACTCGCTGATCATGGCCATTATTTAACCTGGAATCCCGCAGTACTCGGTCACCGAATCATCTCTCTGGCATAAGCTTATTGCTCCTTATCCTGGGTTTCAACATGGTCTCAAATCCAACCGACGAGGGCGTCGGCCCTGACTCGGACCAAAAGATCAATATTTCCGAAGCAATGGCGACCAATGAGAACTCACAGCCACAAGAAGAGAAGCTCCCCGGAATTATCCACATGGAGGCCTTCAACGACCAGATCACCACTGCAGAACGAGTCATGCTGTTCTCAAGCATGTTCGTCGTCGGATTCGCCTTCGGCCTCGACGCGCTTGTCCGATCTACTTACCAAGGATACGCAACCTCGAGCTATTCCCAGCATTCGCTGCTTTCGACAATCAATGTCATCCGAGGAGTCATCGCCGCTGCATCTCAGCCCCTGGCTGCCAAGCTATCCGACCTGATTGGCCGCTTGCCCCTGTTCCTGATCGTAGCTCTGTTCTACGTTGTTGGCACCATCGTCGAAACCTGCGCCACTCAAGTACAACACTTTGCCGCCGGAGCTCTATTGTACCAGATCGGGTACACATGCACGCTGTTGGTGCTCGAGATCATCATTGCCGATATCACCTCGATTCGAAGCCGTGTCATTTTCGTGTTGCTTCCCAATACGCCTTATATCATCAACACTTGGATCAGTGGCAATGTTACTTCAGCTGTGCTTGAGGTAACCACCTGGAAATGGGGCATTGGCATGTGGTGCATCATATACCCGGTCTGCTTGATCCCTTTTGTTACGATCATGACCATCGTCGGACGGCGCGCTTCGAAAGCCATTCCTCACGAGATAAAATACACGCCATCGAAAGGAAACACAAGACTACAGATGCTCGCAGATGTCTTCCATAAACTCGATGTCGTAGGAGTCTTTCTTCTTACAGCTACTCTGTCTCTCACTCTCATCCCCCTCACCTTGGCGGGAGGAGAATCGAAGAAGTGGAAGACCGCCGGCATCATCACCCCCTTGGTGCTAGGCATTCTCATGATTCCTGTTTTTGCTGTCTGGGAAAGAACTACGACCCATCCGATGATGCCCAGGTACCTCCTCCGAGAGAGGGGCGTCTGGGCAGCGCTTCTTGTCGCCATCTTCATATCCTTCTCTTGGTGCACACAGGCCGACTTTCTATACACAGTTTTGATCGTTGGATTTGATTTTAGCATTGCCGATTCGACCCGTATCGCCTCTGTGTATAGCTTCTGTGCTATCGTCGGAGGAGTGTCCCTCGGCCTAGTCATCAGAAAGATCCGACGCCTTAAGCCCTTCATTGTCGGCGGCATTAGCCTTTGGCTTGTTGCATATGGTATCATGTTTCACTACCGTGGAGGCACTGATACAAGTGCGAAGGCAGGTGTGATCGCAGGCCAAGTCGTGCTAGGACTGACTGGCGGCTTCTTCTCCTATCCCAATATGGCTGCCGCTCAGGCTCTCACCAAACACGAGGACATCGCAGTTATTACCAGCATTATGCTGACGATGAACAATGTTGGAGTGGCTCTTGGAAACACGGTCTCGGGCGCCATTTGGACACAGACCTTATATGATCGACTTCAAAAGGATCTGGCTCCTAATTTTGAACTCGCCCAGCAAGTCTATGCCGCGCCATTGTACGTGGTGCCTGAATATCCCGTTGGAACCCCCGAACGAACCGCTATCATCGAGAGCTATCGATACATTCAACGCCTTTTGATGATTGCTGGTATGTGTCTTGTGATCCCAATGCTCGCATTTGCGATGTGTTTGCGGGATACTCGGCTACCGAAGCCGAAGAAGCCTGAGCTATAAACGCAGCTTCTCGGAGACTCTGTCGGCGTAATCAAAAGGAGAATTGAGTCAAGGCGGTGTCTACTAATGCCATAAGATGAATTCTGCATGTCAACTGCATCGCCGCGGGTCTTGGTTGATGTGGAAATCGGGGTGCCGGGCCCTTACTGCATTAGATTGGCCTATCTCTAATTTATCCATTTTCTCTGGAACTCTTCAATTGCTAGTTTGGTCGAAAGAGATCTTGTCGCCAGAAATAATAAACATCTCCATGACCCTCCCCAACCTTTACTGCTTGAACCGTGTTGCCAAGTTCACTGGTTCTAAATGAGAGCCTAGCTACTCCCACCGGCAATGCCCGAAACAAGATCTCGAGCCAGGATGACGATGCTGAGGGAGACTGGTCAAGTGATGAAGATAACAAGGGTTAGAAGCTTAGAAGCCAAATAGTCTTGCCAGACTCTCTCAGCCTAGAGTAACCTTATTAATAATTTCTCTCCGGCATAATGCTACACGCCACTGGGTCAGTAATCATAAAAGTATTCGGGGAGCTGACTAAAGGGATTATTGGTATCAGTTACCTAACTCCCCGAGCAGCTCTTGAGTACTATTAAAGGCTGCTTGCTGCCACCCTGTAACCTTTCTACATATCATCGTACTCAGACCCCAATAGAATTCAGTTGTTGCAACCATGGCAGTGCAATTCTCCATCTACACTTGCCAGCCGATTCCGACCGCCGCCAGCTCCCCTGATCCATCATCAAAGGACTCTGGTCTTTGGTCACCCCTCTCTTGCACTCTTATCTATACACCGACTACCGCCGTTTTGGTGGATTGTCCTGCAAGCATCGCCGCCACTAGGGAACTTGCATCATGGATTAAATCTACCTTACCAGCCGGCTGCACCTTGAAGCACTTCATCGCCACTCACGCCCATGGGGACCATTTCTTTGGGTTCCCAGTCTTGAAAGAATTCTTCCCTTCCGTCACAGCTATTGCCACCAAGAGTGTAGTTGAAGGGGTTGAATCTCAATACGCCCCTGAGCTCTACGAAGCGCTCTGGAAGGTTCATTTTCCCTCAGCTGAAGCCGGCACTGGCATGCCGGCGGAAAGGGCCGAGTTTGTAGCCCTTCCACCGTCCAACGAGGTCGATCTTGATGGGCACTTGGTCAAGCTCTACGACGTCCCACACGGTGATACCCACGCCAACTCCTTCGTCCACTTGCCCGAGTTAGGACTGGTGGTCGCGGGTGACATCGTCTACAACGGGGACTGTCACCAATGGCTTGGTGAGGCCGCCACCCACGACAAACGGGCGCAGTGGATCGAGGCCCTTTCGCAGATTGCGGCGTTGAAGCCTAAGGTGGTTGTACCTGGGCATACTTTCACGCCTGCGACAGAGCCCAACGAAGCTCTTGCTCTGTCAATGCTGAAGAGCACCGAGGAATACATTCGGGCATTTGAGGATGAGCTTGGGGATGCAAATGACAAGGATGAATTGTTCCAGAGAATGAGGTCTCGTCAGTCCAGATGGAATCTCTGGATTCTGAATGGGGGATGTCAGGCCGGGATCGCGACGAAGCAAGGTTGATGATAATCATAGCATGATGATAAATCAAAATGGATGGAAATGTCATATCTTCATCACTAGAAGCTCACAGAATTGCATATGACAAATGGCTCTATGGGCGGGGAAGGGGAGCAAACGCCGGTTGATCGGACTTTTATAAGACTGGGTGCTCACACCTCCCACATGCTTCGGCTTCCTGGATTAATACACCCCATGTCACTCACAGGGGCCGAGTTTAGCTTTGAACAATAGCTTGGCGCCGTTGGCGCCGACGACATGCTAACATTTAGGAGTAGAACTCCGGTGATCCGGTGATCCGGTGCTGGGTGCCATTTTCCGTGAACGGAACAGATTGTTGAACGTTCCCCAACCCGAACACTCTACAGCTTGCAGCGGAAAAGGCCACTTTCGCATTTGAGGCAGAGGCTCTTAGCAGGCAGCCGTCCCATCAGACAGGTAGAACTCATTGTAATATAGGATACCTATAATACGGTACAACCGGCATTCAAACGCTACTTCTTTCCAGCCACGTAGGCTTGGATAAAGGCATCTAAGTCCTCCTGGGGTAAGCTCAGTTTCTCGTTCCACAGCCCCTTTGTGACAGAAAAGTTCGCCAGACTACCTTTACCATAGATAGCCCCGGCAAGCATCGCCAGAGTACCAAGCAACTGCCCATCCTTAACCTGCGTGGCGCCGTCCTGCCACAATCCCTCAACGGTTCCATGCGATATGTCAAACTTTTCCCCCGTAGCTCTCTCGAGGGCCGCCACCACCTGATTTTGTGTGACGGTGAAGCTATTGACGTACACGTACTCATTACTCGTAGCCTCTGGGTTCTTCAAGCTCTTGGCAATGGCCCTGCCAACTTGATCCAAGTTTGTGGCCTCGTATGGGATATCGCCCCCATCAAAGATCGTAGCGGTACGAGAGGGGACATTGAGTCCTGCAAATCCAGGAATGTTCAAGCCCCAGTCAAACATCGACCCAGAGACGATTGCTGTCCAGGATATCTTATCCTGCTGCGTCTTGAGGTAATCGACGGTATCGAGCTTGTCTTTCAGAAATGGGATGTAGGTAGCAGCATCAGGGTTCGAGGTGTCGACGCCGTATTCCGATGGAACGAACACCTTGACGCCTGATTCAATAGCCGCTTTGGCAATCTTCTTTTGGATGGCCAGAGCATCTCCAGGAACGATGCTGGAAACGGTGCTGACAATGGCGTCCTGGCCCTTGAAGATCTCGATCAAAGATGCTTCGGAGTAATCGGACTTGACATGTTTCACTCCTGCCGGCAAGACAGCCTTGGAAGTATCCCGGGTCAATCCCGTGACTGTGAAGTTCTCCTCTAGCAGAGCCTTGATAGTGGACCTGCCCACGTTTCCGCCTGCGCCAAGGACGAGGACGTTGATGATAGACGACGAAGTCATGGCGATAGAGAGGAGTAACAATTTTATGGGATGTAGGCCTTTATGAGAGTAAGCGTAGATATGTCAAGGGTGGAGTGCCGTTTGATGTTTGGCGCTCTCGCAAACATTTTATCATGTTGGGTGCTATGTCCGTGGAACTCCACGGCGCTGAATTCGTGTCTTGTTCTGTCTAAGATGAATAATGGTAGAAGATTCATTCATCTATTAATAAAGGTAGAATATTAATTCATCTGTGACGATGATTAGTGATCGTCCTGCTCGCGGTTTAGCGCGGCGTCCGTACGGATGAAAGAACGCACGTGATTCTGTTCTCACGGGGATCATTATGAACCGAACCCGATTAATCGGGCCACCTTGAGAACTAGGTAGGCACAACGCAATGATCCGTTATCACTAATCATATTGCGCCATAATGGAACGCAAGCCAAGACGGCTCACTGGTTGTCCCGACCTCCAGATAGAGACGACATCTTTGTTAGATGGGCGAGAAGACGGAACCTCTATAAATACTTTGTTATTATTTCTTGTTCTAGTACCTATTCTATCAAACAATCATCTCAAAACTTCTCTCAATAAATCAATATGGCGAACAAGATTATCACAGTGGTCGGTGTTACCGGAAAGCAGGTAAGAATGCTATGGTCCTGGTTCAGACTGGTGACGATAAGTCTTGCTCATTTTGATAAAAAAGGGCGCTTCGGTTGCCGACGTGTTCCTCCAAGAGGGAGGCTGGCACGTCCGTGGCGTTACACGCGATCCAACCAAGGCCTCAAGCCAGGAATGGGCTGCTAAAGGTGTCGAACTCGTCAAGGCGGACTTGAACGACGCTGCCTCTCTGAAAGCCGCATTTGCAGGATCAACTGTGGTATTTGGAGTCACTGACTTCTGGGGAATCGTCGGCGATCCTGAGGTGCAGAAGCGAGCCCAAGAGGCTGGCAGTCCCGTCAATGTGCTGGCCTACGACCTCGAAGTGCAGCAAGGTCGCAACATTGTTGACGCAGTCAACGCCACTCTGGAGACCATTGACAGATTCGTGCTCTCGACTCTCTCTCCCACCAAGAAGTTGAGCAAGGGAAAGTATACGCACAACTTTCACTTTGATGCTAAATGGGAAGCTGTCGAATACCTCAAGGCTACATACCCGGCCCTGGACAAGAAAACGTCGTATCTGCAGGTGGCCTTGTATCTTGAGAACTGGAGGTCTTCTCCGCTGGGGAGGCCCAACAAGGTAAATCTACCACGCCCCCACTGTTATACGTGTGACGCATAGTTGGTGTCGACGTGAGATGCCAAGATCGGACACTAACTAGGCGGCAGCAACCTGATAACACATACATCTGGAACCTTCCTGGAAACCCTGACGCCCCAGTAGCCCAAGTTAATGCGCGCCACGATACTGGTAGGTGTCTCCCCACTTTGGGAGAACACACAACTAAAAGGGCTCTACAGGCTACTTCGTCAAGGCTCTCACCCAGGTCGAACCCGGGAAACACCTTCTTGGTGCTTCGGGCTTTTTGAGCTGGAACGAGTACGCCGCTCTGTGGGGCAAGGTCCACGGCGTGCAATGTACCTTCCAACAACTGGATCGCAAGGTCCTCGAAAATGCGATTCCCGGCGGTGTCGGGGAGGAGCTTGCTGACATGTACGAATACATTGGAGACTTTGGATATCACGGTGGTGACCCCAGCGTCATCTTCCCTTCTGACGTGAGTACCTTCACTACTTTCGCAAACTCTTGGCTAATGATGGAATTGTATAGCTTGGGGTAGAGGTTCCCTTCTGGACTATTGAGGAGTTTATTCGCCAGGAGGATTGGTCGTCGGTGCTTTAAGATTGATCTCAAAACAGAGGCGAGGAGAGTTCTGCCCTATTTATCTCTGACTCCCAGCACTATCTATCGGCTCAGTTTCGAGCGGTGGACGTGTAGGAATCAACGACTTGGGGTGTGAACAAAAAGGCATAATAGAGGCAGCTGGTTAGATGACTTGTTACTTTGCTCTGATCAAGCTATCAATCCCATACTCTCTCGTCCGCTCTGCTCAGTAACCGGCCCCAACCTGGCGAGTGTCGTGGGTGCACACTCATTTTGACCTATCAAGTACTAGCAGGTATAATCATCAATGGATTTCTATTGAGATTTAATGGAAAAGCACTTCCTAAACGGCAACAATTTGTGTTCAACTAGCTAAAGCCCGATCATGCAACCGTGTCCTAATGATGCGTTCCGGCCTCATTGCTCTAGGTTCCCTTCTGAGCTCTTTCAATGCGCATTCAAAGCAGCATGACCTGACGTCGGTCATGACAACGCCGGCACCAGAGAGAGCCAGAGCAACGTTTACCTTGAGACGATCAGAAAGAATAGGGGTGACCTGGATGTCAGCTTGAGGCATTATCAAGCTCCAGTCCTCCAACATATTCTCCAATCCGTATACTCTAATAGCCGTTTCACCCTCCCTCTCTTGCGGATTCGGGTTACCAGTACAAGAACACAAGGGGAAACGGGAGTTGAAAAGACACTCGAGTGCCTCTGTAGGGTCAAAGACGCGCATAATAAGTCCAGTCGATACCAACGTCATGAGCCGGTATACGGAGTCGCTTTCTCGGAAAATGGCGGTGCTGAGTGAGAGTTTCGAGTCATCTTCGTCTTCATCTCCCGTGAAGGCTTTGGCTGACTCGTCGTTGCCGTTGCCCTCCGATGCCCTTTCACATCGCATCATAGCAGTCTCTTCCGAAATGCCTTCAATACAACCTTCATAGAATTCGAGGCTGAAGCAGCCTGATAGCTGTATCTCGCGGCTCAAGCTAGCCCATGGCGCTACTGCCACATAGGCACCATTCTGCATAGCGACAGGCTGGGTTCCACCAAAGGATGGGCCGCTCTCAGTGAAGATCCGATAGGGTATCCCAGCAGTAACGATGGTGACGACGGAGAACCAGTCGCTCCACTGCAGCAGCCCTCTGAAAATCAACTGGTGAAGCAATCCGAACATTGATCCTACAACGTCGTCAGGTTTTGCGAGCCCGGAGACATCTACTGCTCCGAATCCCTCTGAGATAGCGTGGGCGAGGAGGATGAGGAGTTCTGTGACAGCCAGATCCCGCAGACATCCACTCTTGCATTCGTCCAAAGAGAGGTGCCGCTCACAGGCAGAACAAGAGCACCTCTTGGATATACTTTCTAGCATGTCCAAGACAACAGGGAAACAGGAAAAAACCGCAGACAGTCTATACGCTTCCCCTGGCCCCATGTCTGAGCCGGAGCTGCCGTCTGAATCATCGTCGGGCTGCTCTTGGGTGCGACTGAAGACAGGAGCCGTAGATTCGAAGTGGCCAGTGTCTTTTTGTAGAAGACTGGGGTGGACGGAAAGCATTTCTGCTAGACAAGTGATGCCATCTTTTCCGTCCCACTTCGGCGCAAAAACCAGCGCGGTTCCCCATGATTTGAGCTGAAGTGCGAGAAGCCATTTCAGTATGCTCTTGGCAACTGCAGTGACGTGGTTTTTCTCAGTACGATTTAGCTTCGCTACTCGTCCAGTGTATCGTCTGTTTGACTCTACAGCTGACTCGTGGTACAAAGGCTGTCTCACATGGGCCTGTGGCCGAACACTCTCAGAGAACGGGCCTTCTTTCGAACTTTTTCCCACAAAAAGACGATAGGAACCATCTCCGGCTGCCACAGATGCCTCGAATACGTGTTTCTTTTGAAGGCAGTCGTCGGTGTCGTTACAGACTTCTTGAACCATCAGGTGTACGCCCTTCTGATCTGGACCAAGATGCTCTGTGAAGGAAACAATGCCGCGGACAGACACTTTGAGATGCCCATGAAAGTGAGAGAACAGCCAGGCAAAAACGTCCGCAAAAAAGACACCGCAAACGATGAGAACATCGCCATCAGCTTGCTGGACCCCCCGAATCAAGGCCGGAAGCTCCCAGTGACCCAACGCGTGAGGATGTAGGTCAGAAAGCTGGGGAGGAAGATGAGGTGGCTGATGGCCGGCATTGATGACGTTGAGAAAGATGCTGTCCACGATCTTTGCCATTACTGCTGCGATGGGGGCGCGGTAGATTTGATAGTGCTTGTACTGACGAATGCCGGGCAGTGCATCGGTGCGGTCGATGATCAGCGAGCAAATGATATCAGTGATGTGCTCATTTCCGTAGTACGAGGCAAGCGACGCGACAGTAGAGACAAGATAGCAGTAGTCTTGGTCGTGAACCATCATCCTGCCCAGGGAGCCGGAAGTGATCAAGCTGATGGGTGCGTTGAGGCCGCGCAGGCGCTCGTTTGCGTGCTCGATCGACTCTCGAATGATCAGCCCGTGTTGATTAGGGTATGCCAATTCTCGAGCCAGTTCCGCGCATTTCTTGAAGCTCGCCTCATCTATACGTTCCCTTGCCAGCCATTTGATCAAGTCCTTGGCGGCCTGGGTGATTACGCTTGTTGGCTCGCTCGCTTTTACCAACGAGCCAAGCAGATCAAACGTCCGGGCCGTAAGGTCCAAGGACGATGTGACATCAGGGCTGCTCCCAGGAGAGCGGGACATGAGGCCGATGGTAGATAGCCTTGTAGATCTGGGCTGTGTGTAGCGCTGTCAGTCCTGCTTGGAGCATACAAGAATAGAGGCGGCCCTGCGAGGGTTGCTTGGGAATGACGATTCTGTTAAATGCCTATGCCTAGCAGATAAGAGAGGCAGTCACGTTAGGCATCAATGCAAGTCGGACTGAATGTGTAGTTCACAGCGAGGTTGAGAGTCGTCTACGGGGAGTAACCTTGACGGGAAGGGCGCTTGGCAGAACGTGATTGGTCACAGCTAGATTAAGGTGTGCTCGGATTGCCCTGTTCTGCTCAGGAGGGTTGCCAAATGTGCAAAAGATGTAATTTGGCGCCAATTGAAATTGCAATGATGGCGTTCAGCCACGCCGATTTACCCCGAGCCTGACATGCAACTGCACTTCACGATTGGTCCGTATCGAAAGTAATCTGTAAATTGCGGTATTGGGATTTACAAGTCAAGTTTCAAGAGACAAATCAGTGGTGCCGTTAGGGCTCAGGCTAGAACGTATGTTTGAGGCTCATAGGCGACAGACAAGGAATGACCTTCGAAAATGCCATGATTGTGGCGTGCGCTTCATAAGGTCTTTTTGAGATAGTTGAAACCTGGCTCTTGATGGGATCACACAGCCGGGAGGCCCTCGACTATTAATGAGATAACAAACATATATTTATACTAACAGTCTCCTTTCCCTCTCTCTTTTCTATGATGATTCATAATATACCTTAGTCTCATTCTTCACTTGGATGCCATATGCCCTATCCGTGTTGTTGGGAACCTCATCAGCGCCGGTTGTAATAATAGTATTGTTATGGCCACCACGCTCCGGATAGGAATGGAAGTCCATGTCGCCAGATGACCCGTCCTCAAGGTCGGCCAACTGTCGCTGTGAACTGTTGTCGTTCATTTCCTTTTTTCGTACAATGTTGCTAAGTTTGATGCCCCTGCTACTGGTCAAGCCACTGATAGGGTTGGGACCAGTTGAGTTGGATTTGGAGCTGAGTATCGAGCTGGATATGACCCTGCGGAAGACAGGTCTGATGATGGGGAGACAGGCTTTGTCGGGGGAAGTTAGTGTCAAAACTAACATGCTGCTTAGACTAGTGACAGGAATTACTCACAAGAGATGATAGCCAGGTAAGCCTCTGTGCCTGCCCAGATAATAACTCCTCTGATATCCTTTGCCATCTCCGTTGTCTTGGGATTCAGTGTGATTGCCTCGACAAGAACGATAATTGAAGCGACACAAACACTAAAAGACTCAGTCAGTCATTCACTCACGTGTAAAAAGCAACGGGGATATATATGTGGACCAAGACTCACAAGATACCGAACATAAACATAGCGACGACAGCAATCTTCTGACCCAGGCGAAGCTTGAGGGCCTTGACCTGAAACACAGGCAGCGATAAGACAGCTATCTCAAGGAATAGATGGACAAGGGTTGTGCCAAACATAAATTTGGCGGGGTCGATTTTGCAGACAGCGTCCTTGATGTTGTGATTCCAGTATGCCTGGACTGGGATACAGTGGAAGATGGTCATGAAGGTTCGGATGGTGAGCCAGATCACAGTGCTTCCCTGGAGGATGTAGATTCCTAGTCGGATGTTGGAGACATTGAACAGGCGCCAATAGAAGCCGAGGATTGCCAGCTTGGAGAATCCCAGCGACATTGCGTATAGGAACTCGGCCATAAAAAGCCCGAATCGAGCATACTCCTCAACCTTCTCGGGTGGCTTAGAAACATCTGCCTTCAGATGACCTAAGCCCATCACAGTAGCCCCTGCAGAGAAGTGTCAGTACATTGATATCTGCCCGCCCCGACAGAGATTTTCGAGCCCCCCAGTTATGATATACTTACAGTACATTGTGAAACCGAAGTAGAGAGCAGCGGCCACCTTATTATGAGGATTAGAAGGCGAAATAAAAGAAGAGAGAGAGGGGGGGAAGGGAGAGAAGAGTGCCGTCATGAGTTTGTAGGACTGAGTAACTCACCCAAGAAGTCATACAGAAATAATCGTCCCACCACAAGACTACACTTGTGATCTTTCGAGACACAAGGCGACATATTACGAGTGTTGTAGCGACAGAAAACGTAATGAGCGAAGAGCTCATTACGCCAGCGTCCGGTGTGTAACCCATAGCGGCAGGTATTATCGGCGATTCGTATCGTATTGAAGACGGTCGAGGACAAGATGGACGGAGAAGAGGCTGTCGTGGGAGCGAAGCTGACAAATACGGGTTCGAAGCAACTGGTCCCTGAAGCAAAGTGAAATGCAAAAACAGAGGAGGATTCACCGCGGGGTGATATACCTGTTGACGATAGTTGAGAAACAGATCAGGCCCCGCCTCAAATGGGAGAGAAGGGAAGATACAGGGTCTTTAATTCACCAAGGTGGAGGAAGAGAAAACAAGAAAAGGGGCACGACTCGTGAAAAGAGCTTAGACCTGCACTAATCGAGGCCCGTGACGGCTGAATAGACCGAATACAGAATATTGTCGTATTTAAAATGCAGATCGCACATCGTCTGGAGAACCCTACGTGATCGGCAAAGACCCTAGTTAGATGATCGACATTATCGCAACTTGGATGACATCCCCAAATCCCTGACGTTATTAGTTGGATCGCAAGCTACTGGCGTCGCACCATGCATGGTGTCAAGGCGTCGAGGTTCAGCTTTTCACTCCCGGCCGGCAGGATAAGGCAGCAGATGACTTTATCTGGATGAGGTTTCGCTGCTAATGAATGAGCTGTTAGCAGGAAGGACCTAGGTCTACGGTCTTGGGAAACCTTCAAGGTATGATGCCCATCTAGATGCAGGCTTTACGAGGGCGTATATGAGCCTGGGTATAGAAGGATAAAACTCAAGTGGCCCTGAAACGAGGCGAGTAAAAGGTTCATATGCCGAATCACTCCTTGTGTGTTGCAGCTCAGACTCAATGTAACAACTGAGTAATGCTAGCGCGGTTCGGCAGATGCCCCTGACGATTAATAAAGTTTAATTGATGTGGGGGGCGGCTTGGCTGCCCAGGGGCCATGAATCATGTCCTACGCTACAGCTCATGTAACTAACTGCTTTTAAGAGTCTGTCCAAAAGTGCCGTTACTGTTGGGTTCACTTGGGCCTGACATAGCGCATCTTGTAACGGATTCATGCGCCTAGTTGCTTTAGCCTGTCTATGCATTTGCAACGGGAGTGGCGTACTTCAAGAACTGATAGCGGCCGCTGCCAGTTGATGCCACACTTTAATATTAGCAGTGAGACCTAGTGTCTAGTATAATTCAAGACCAACTATCAGTATCAAGAGCGGCACAATCGCTGCTGATAGTCACCGTCTCACGTCTTCGGCACTCGCCCGGCTGGCCGATGTTTATTTTCTTGTAATGGTGTGGGATTTGTTCGGACCTTGATAGTCCGAGGGCCTCTCTTCTGCCCCCAGTCAAACAAGGGATCATGCGGGGGAAGTTGATCTCCGTTCCGGGGTAGTGCGGAGGGTGATCATACGAAAGAGCTCGGCCGATGCCAAAATTGTAATGTTTTTATTGGAAGCGGCCAAAAATGGTGTGACATCCGGAAGTCTTGCATCGGATTCCGCTCACTGAAAATTTGGTATCCGCTCCTGTTACAACTACCTCTGTGCTCAGCTGACCGACTTTCCCCTAGCCAACTGCTCAGAGATCTTCTTGGCCAGTATTTGGTGGAATGCTTGTGTAGGATGAGCGCCATCGATATACATGTACTCCAGGGCATTATACTCGCAAGCGTCTGACTTGAAGTCTGGCACAGATGTACCCCTAGACACCACCCCATTAGCCCAAAATCACAACAAGAAACAGATGATGAATAGTTGACTTACGACTTGTATTCAGCGCAGAAGCTGTTGCTTTTGTAAATGGCTGTCTCGGGGAATTGAGAGGGGTCTTCGGTAACGGCAGTGATTAACGGAACGATGTCAAAGAAGAAAAAGGTGCTGTGAGCCAGCTTCCGATCCAGCTGTTGCACGAGCTTGTAAAGCTTTTTATTCCAGCTCTGAGATGCCGCCTCCAGTTTCGGAACAATGTCTTTGGGCCTGTTGTTGGGGAATAAAGACTGCGGTGGCGTGGAAATTAAAAGGAACTGCCGAGCACCGGTCTTGTACAAGTCGAGGGTGAGTTCACGGATGCGACCGATGATAGCAATTATCTTTTCCTCCTGGTCAACATCGTTGATAGTCCGGTAGATGTCGTTGATGCCAATGAAGACAGCATAAAGTGTATCCTTTGGTGGAAAGAAGCCGGGCTGCTGGCTGGAGTAGACCTCAAACTTCTCGTGAACCTGAGTATCTACGTCATTCGGTCCGGTCGTCACGATGTCCTTATCCGTGACAGCACCACCCACGGCCATGTTGTAAAGCAACACAGATGATTGGTTGTACTGTGTGGCTAAGTAAATAGGCCACATTTTACCGTTAGAACTCGTCTTGCCAGTATTTCCGAGAGGGTTAGAGATTGAGGGCTGAATGCCTGAGGTATTGAATCGAGTATCCGTCCATGAATCACCGCTGAAGGAAAGGTGAGAAAGAAAACGATTTGAGGTTGACCAACAGTTGACTCACAAGGTAACGATATTCCTGATGTTTTTGAAGTTGAAACCTCGGTGACCTGATCGCTCGAAAGACGGTGCTGCTGTAGCACATGGCAGCACACCGGCAAGAGAAAGTAACACAAATAGCTTCATCTTGAAAGCTTGGCGTGTACTAGATAGAATGAAGGCCTTAGAGGATGGCATGGCGTTGCAAATATTCATGCGGACTTCGGCTGCTGAAATAGTAGACCCATCTTGAGTCTCGGATACAGATGCCCCGAGGAAGAGGCGGCTAACTCACTTCTGGGGTAGGACCCCTGTTGCGGCCAATTACGCTTGACCGACCTAGGAGATTTATCCGCGTTGACTTGCCTCTGTCTGCGACTCGACTGGCTGGCTTCGAACACGACCCCCAAGGCTTGACTGAGGGTTGAACCCTGGCTTTGGGGGATTGAATATAGCCGCGAACATCACCACGGTCCTTGATGGGGGCGATATTCCAGAACAGGCTAGGATCAAGTTGGCAGGGCTATTGACAACACATTGGGGAGTCAGGATCTCTCTATAAATGAGTACGACATTACGACATAAATTTACATGAATAGCCTAAGCAGCCGCCCTCCCCCCTAGTCTCAAACGGCAGGATAAGAAAGACCACACCGCCAACAACAAACAAAGCAGCCGATATCCATACAGGCAAGTCCGTCTCTATTCCCACATAGGCAGCAATAATAGGTGCCATAAGCCCACTGAGCCGATTAAACATAGCAACAAGTCCATTCGCCGTGCCTCGGATGGGCGCAGGGAACAGCTCAGAGGTGTACGAATAAAGAAGACCATAAACCAGATTCTGAAAAAATGCAATCGCGCAAGTGGGTCCAATAATACCAGCTTCTGAATTCGCTCTGGTGAAAAGGAAGAGGAAGACACCGGTTTCGATGCAGGCAAAGGTTCCTGTGCCTTTGCGCCCAACCTTCTTCAGATCGACGGTGAACCCACCGAGGATGGAGGCTGGTATGCCGCACACAGCCTGAATGGCGTAGTTGCGGTATGTCTTCTCCAGAGAGGAGCTGCCTTGGTTGACGCCCTTGTTCTCGAGGTGGATGGGAATGAAGGAGTTGTAGAGAGGATAGGCCATGCCAATGGAACACCACAAGAAAAGCATGAGCGAAGTAGATATGGCAATTTGAGGGCTGGAAAAGAGTGAGCGGATCTCGTCGGGCCTGAATTTTTCCATGTTTCGCTTGATTATGTTTCGGTGGTTGACGTTGGGTGCTTGGTCTTCAACTGCCGTGCTGCTGTTGTTGTTGTTGCGGTTGTTCAACTCAGCGTCGATGGCTTCAAAGTGCGAGATAGTAAGCCAGGTTGTGGTCTTGTTCCTGGCAGCAACCTTCTGAACGACATCTACAGCCTGCTGATCCAGTCCCTTGCCTAAGAGATACTTGGGCGTCTCGTAAACGCGGAAGAGAAGACGCATCAAGAACATGACCAGTGTAAGACCACCGAATGTCCAATACGTGTATCTCCAGCCGAGGTTATCCTCAAACCGACACTCTCCAGCAGGAAGACCAGATGGGCATGAGTAGTTCGCAATCAGAGGCCATACAATCAATGCCGCAACAGCTTGACCAACGGACCAAAAGGCGGACTGCATGGTGAGGAGGTACTGATGCGTGGCCGGGATGAACTCGAGGAAGATGGCACTGTCGACAGGCTGGTTGCCTCCCGTGCCGACACCGATGATGGCGCAGAATGTGGCGATGGCGACAAAGTTGGGGCTCCCGGCGCCGACAAGTCCGGCAACGGAGGACAGGAGCAAGGTGACGTTGAAGGCGAGGCGGCGGCCGATGAAGTCGGCCGTCATTGGCCACACCGAGGAACCGACGACAAGGCCGGCGTATTTAGCCACCGTGAGAAAGGCGATTCTCTTGACAGCGAACTCGTTCCGGACTGGGGCGCTGATGATGGTGATGGCTTGCATCCAGAACTAATCAGTCAGTAAAGGAGCGTTGGTATGACGAGGGGCTCTCACATTATCCACAAACCAACCAAAGCCCGTCATGGCAAAGACCTTCCATTGGAAAGATCCCATTCCAATATCAATGAGAGCCTGGTTCATAACGGCAACCTTCCTCTCGTAGACCACGTCTGCTCCAGACGGAATAGCACGAGTGTCGATTCCATGGTAGTCTCGGTCTTCAGTGACCTCAATCTTGCCATTGGCTCGTGACTCGTTGGTCAAAGTCCTCTCGTTGGGAGATATGACTTCTGGAGCCTTGACATCTTTGTTCATGTCAAAATTCTCCATAGTTATGAGTCAGGGGCGGTAGAGTTTAGAAGCAAGATGTAAGAAGATGAGGCTGGAGGTTTGTGTCGTTGATGGAAGGAATCGTTGGAAATAAAAGCTCCTTGCTCTCTCATATCTATACCAGTTATCAACACCAGCAAGGCCCCGAGTTATCATCGTTCATGGTTGAAGCTGGGGTTTGCGGGGAGAACTTAGCCAGACCGGGAGCCGCGTCCCCGAGTCATCTCCGCTTTTTCATATCAAGCTCAGCCCAAGATAGCGGCCAGGCCGGCGCTTCGAATCCCCCAGATAGGGTATAGCGTTGCTCTCCCCACGATAAATGACTGAGGCCATGGCATGCCTAGAGGAAGGGTATGAGGAGTTTTTTGCCTTCATTTGGCCATTGACAACAAGCAGTAATTCCGGCATTTCGAATACACTAGGTGAATGGCGCACACTATCTCGCTGCATCTTACACTCGACGTCATCGTAAGCTCATAGCCGTCTCCACAAGTTATCGATTCCGAGAAGCCGAGGGCGCCTCGAATACCCCAGATATGGTATAGCGTTACTCGCCTATCATGGCTATGGAGTGCACCAGCTGCGAGAGATTGCCTCTTGCGGGGAAGACGGTTGATATGCTTTGTTGTTACCTTCAATATTATCATGAGCAGTTACAAAAGTGGACAAGGGATGGAGCGCGTCTAGAATAACCTCTTTTGGGAAAATAGTCCCCTAGACCAGCTATCTATAAAAGCATAAACATGGCATGTTTACCATCTTATCTCTTCAACACCAACGCCAACTTCCAACTTCAATATCTGTACCCCTGCCTTTTCGAGTCATTGACTCTGCATTCCAAGACACAACCGCCATGGCTCCTTCAGCTCTTATCGAAACTCCCCTTGCCCAGGGGCCAATCAGCCCCCAGCAGATTGCCTCCTCAAAGCAGAGCTCCGCGGTGCAGTTCAACCCAGCCAAACACCTGGCCTACTCCCCGCCTTCGTCTATCTTGACCATGAGGGACCTTTCCCTTGAGCCTACTGCACTGTCGCCGGTTGCAACAACAGAGCCGTTCTCGTTGCTCTCCCATGAGGCCGTTCTGCAGCATCGACGAGATCTCTTCAGCAAGGATGTTCTTGACAACTGCCTCCACCACACCCGCCCTGGTTCTGTGCAGCTTCGCGGCATGGCTCCTCGCTATGCCCCCTTCATTCACCAGTTTTGGCACTCTCCCGAAGTTTTGAAGATTGTTAGTGACATTGCCGGTGTCGAGCTCGTCCCAGCTATGGACTACGAAATCAGCCATACCAACGTCCAGCTTGGTCCCGGTGGACTTGACGCTGTCAGAAACACCACAGTTGAGCCCCCGGAGGCCACCGTAGAAGCTATCAAGAAGTTCGAGCAGGACAAGCCCAAGAAACAAGAGGTCACGGACCAGACAAAACCAATCATCGAGTGGCATCAAGACTCCCACCCCTGGGTCTGCGTCGTGATGCTTTCAGACGCTAGACATATGTCCGGTGGCGAGACGGAGCTCATGAAGGGCGATGGGACGACCCTCAAGGTGAAGGCACCGCAAATGGTAAGTAACATGTCCATCTCATGCCAGTGTGTTACTAAAAGGTGTGCAGGGCTGCGCAGTTCTCCTCCAGGGCCGTTAAATCACGCATACAGCAGCACCTGTGACTAACATGCCGGAACGAGTCACTATCGTCACGTCCTTTCGGCCAAAGAACCCCCTGCTCGTAGACGACACCACCAACAAGAACGTCAGGAACAAGTCTCACCTCACCGAGCTATACTACCAATGGACTACATATCGTCTGGATGTGATTGCTCAGCGCGCTCGCATCGCTGCAGATGCCCTAAAGGAAAGGTACGCAAAGAATGTCGCAGAGTCAGATTCTGAGGGTAAAGCTGGTTTGTGTAGAGTCGAGACTGTCAGCCCGAATGAGATCAAGAAGTGGTCTGAGGAGATGATCAAGTACATCCAGGACATAACGAAGGAGATGGGGCTGCCTCTACAATAGTTTCGATGCTTATGGAAATATTTGTCTTGTTGTGTTGATCATTTTACTCACGACGATAAACTGGAGGTTTGATGCTTTGGAGGCAAGTGCAGCTGTGATGAAAGGTGAAAATTGTCACTACCCTTACATCTCGACTGCCCATTTGTGCAATTTTTGAGCTGGCCTCACTTAGGGCTTTATCGCCACGAGATACCAGATAGCAACTCAAAGCTACGAGAAGAAAAGGCGACCTTTGCCTTGGACTTATACCTAGGTATACTGCTGAGGTTGTGATGGGCACTTACCCTAGATCGGTAGTTAGGAAATACGGCATCACCCGAAATCAGTTAGTCAGCTCTTCCATCGTGACAAAAACTACACCGCAGGCGCTTAAGATAGGATATAACAGAACTCTCCCTCTCGGATTTCCACGAATGCCTTATCATTGAGAATCTGCTTCTGTCATGTCTCACATTCGTGAGACTCATGTCCGCCCATACTGTGCTACCTCACTCCCCTGCTCCCTTATCCTTATCTTTGGATTTTGCGGGGTAAACGGAGGCGCTAACCGACGACTCCACTGATATCCCAGCCGAGTTGGTCACTCAACTCTCCCCTCGCATCACGTATTTGGTATCAACTGGGAAGCCTCTCGACCAGCAGCGGGTGTTATCCTTGCTATTCCAAGTCTGTCTCGTCCGACGCCTTTGAAGAGGCAATGGAACCCAAGAAGCGCCAACATCGGTCTCGAGCAGGGTGTGCTGGACGTGCAGGAATAGGTACGCTATCGCCGGTTTGTTTCAGCGAATCTTGACTTATCCATCACAGGAGAAAGAAGTGCGACAGTGTCTCATTCCCATGTGGCAATTGCCAAAGGCTGGGCTTGGATTGTAATACCGAAACTAAGCTTGTCTGGGAAGATGATTCTCGCAGACAGGGGATGAAGAGGAGAGGCCCATCCAAATCCACGAACCGTACCAATACTACCCAACCTGTGGATGGTCAGTCCAGTTCGCAAAAAAGGAATCACAACCCAGTCACAGTTCCGTTACTTTCCAGCCAGTCTGGCCATGAAGGGGGCCTACAACGCCTCTGCAAAATCTCAGAATGGCCCTTCGAACTAGATCCCATAGAGTCACACGCCCTCGACCACTACATCCAACGTTTCTCCAGGACATACCCAACCTGCGCTGGTCCGACTAACCCATTCTTAAGGGTATTTATTCCTCTCTCGATGCAAAGTCGAGTTGTTCTCGATGCTCTTCTAACCCTTAGCTGCGTCCAAAGCTGGGAGCATGGAAGCTTCGTCATGGAAAGACCCATGTTATTCTTCCGATACAAAGCCCTCCGCGGCTGTAGAGAACCTATTGAGTCGGCCATCGACAAATCTGGAGTTCGGAAGGAGATCCAATCAGCATCAACCGTGGATGCCGCCATCCAGGTTGTGGCATCTCGGGCAGCAAACCTGGATGATGGCGACGTCATGTATCTCCTCGCCACATGTGTCCTTATGATCCTTTACGAGAAGCTCAGTGGAGAAGGGCAAGAAAACGCGACTACACATCTACGATTCTTTGCCCAACTCTTCCCGAATAGGCTGTTTCTGGCTATTGCGAATGGAAATCCTCTCGACGACACCGGGCGCCAGTGGAACGAGGCCATGGCCTTTCTCTCTAGCCTTTTCCTTTATAACGATCTCGTCAGGTCAACCTCGCTCCGCACTTCGACGCTGTCAGACTTTTACATTAGACACGGTGACCCTGGATCACGCTTCGAATTCCCCAAGATCATCGCCAGGCTAGGTGCTGGCGACCTTTCAGTAACAGACGAGGAGATCGCAAGGTGGGATGGACGGTTGGACTGGTTTCCAAGTTTCGCGCTTGATGCACCTGATAGAAGCGAATCCCGCGGGAGGCTTCCAGTTGCAGAACCGGCCTTTGTTCTAAACCCCTACTTCCGACGACTTGACGACTTTGCCCGATCAGAGACTTGGAATGAGAAGGGTATCGTCTCGGAGCTATACCGCGTAGCAGCCTCAGTCTACCGAAAACAAAAATTTGTAGATCAGTGGCTCTCATTCGGCCATGGCCCACAAGAGCTAGACGAAAATGATTCGGAGATGGGAAATCTTCCGTCGTGGGGCGTTGAGCTGCTTCGTCTACTCTCACCCGTCTCGCCCTATAATAATACTCTTTTATGGCCAATCTCTATTATTGCAAAGGAGCTCACGGATGAGACAGAACGCGAGTTTGTCTTGACTAGGGTCGAATCACTGGAGAAGTGGTTTAGGATGAAGCATTTTAGCGATGTGAGAGAGTGTCTTGTTACTAGTTGGATGGCAAAGGATGAGGGCATCATTAGCGCACACAAGCAACCATTTCTTTTTGGTTAGAACACCTTCGCGAGGATGCATCACGCACGGGTGGCCATATCTAATACCTAACAAGCATTGGAGAACCTCACACGTAGAACCTGCACGGAACCCGCGCGAGGCTTCAAAAACCGTTTTTGTTTTTCAGCTGGCTAGTGTGAGGGCGGCCCGCGCCAACGTTGGGCTAGCTTAAGCTTCGCCTCGAGAAGACGCCCGATGCTGACTCGCGGGGTGGGCGCCCGTTACAGCTTGGCCACGGTAGCAGCGTTTGAAGCCCGATCAGTAGTTGGCGCACCTCTTGTAATTGCTCTAGTGGCGATCATGACTCAGTCTTTTGCTCGGTGCCGCAGCGGTCAAGGTGCCTGCAGCGATAACTGCCGTTATAGCGCCGGTGCAGCATTAGACACGCGGCGCGCTATTGACTCGGCGGTACTAGTCAGTGAGCCGTTGAGCTACCAACGGATCGTCGAGTTGAGCCTCTAGCAAGGTGCCCTGGCAACATACGTAGTAGGGGAGGCGGATGAGGTAACAGATAGAGAGACCTGTTCGTCCACTGTCTGTGTGTATCTGCACGTTTAATGTGAACTGCCGACTTGGCGCTACTTTTCTGGAACGTTGCACTAGTAAACTCTCTAGGTATCTCGGAACAGGCCACGGGGTTTCTGACACGACCAGAGATTGATCGTCAAGCACCAAATTTCCCAATCAGAATCAGCATGACTGAGACTTAGAGGAAGCGACCTAGTTAAACGGCTCCGACAGTTCGCTGGCCCTCTTTCTAGACCGATGCCACCTCGGGAAACTCGGCGTCCCAGAAAACCCCGGTGGCAATGCTACGTACTCTGTCCATTCATACTGGGGCTCCAGAGTCCCCTGACTGGGGCAAGGGTCCCGCATCACGGAGCCGGTATGATACACCACAACCGGCCTAGTAACCCGCGGGGATTGACATTTTGTGTCCATTTATTCTTCTGTTGGTCTCCATTCTTGACCCTGGACTGGATCTATCCGCGCCCGAACGTCTCAGATTGCGTGCCTCCTCTTCCCTCCTCTAGAACGAGATGCTACCAAGTCCCGGTAGATCTTTGCTACATGCGTAAGAGCTAGTTTGGTCCACAACGGTTGGAGGTTGGAACGTCAAGATGAACCTGCTAGGGGCAATGATTATTATTGTGATACTGTACGTAACTGAGCCAGAAGACAGACAGCAGATCTGTAACAGTTAGTTTTACTGCTTAAAGATCGACTGCATAAACACACTGCGCAAGTTTACCGTGTTCTTGGGGGTTTGTTTCTTTCTTTCTTTCTCGCCTTTCTTTTTTTATATCGTTCTTCCACCAGCCAGCTGTGTCTGTTCCTTTTCGTCGAAACAAAACAAACATGCCGGGCTTTTTGGTGCCGGACCACTACAAGGTGGTCGCGCCCACCCTCGATGACTTGTTGGTCGCCAGCATCATCTGGGGCTTTACGCTCGCGACGGGCATGTTCTCTGGTCACAAGGCCATCAAGCAGACATATGCGCAATGGAAGCGCTCAGGACGCGCCAAGCCATATGTCATCATGGTTTGGGCTGAGTGGCTTGTTTCTATCGTCATTAGTGTGCTGTCGTGGTGTTTCCTGCGAGGGTTTATCGAGCCAAGGTGAGTACCGAAACTCTATCATTCCTTCTGTTCAAATGGAATGTGACAACTGACGATGCAAAATGTGATCAGCTTCTGGATCTACTTCACTTTCTGTACGACCAAACCCCCGCGCTGATTTATCGATCGAATGAAGAAAGCTGACTGTGACATGGGCAGTGGCTCTCTGGGTCGTTCAGATTCAATGTATCTGCGGCATCATCATCAACCGAATATCGCTCCTCATGGTGGACCGTCGGGACGGAGCAAAGATTCGCTGGGCGACCGCCATCCTACTTGGCCTCATCAACATCAGCGTCTTTGTCATTTGGATCCCCGCGCAGCTGCAGATCTCGTCGACATGGATCAACGTGAATCACATCTACGACCGCATCGAAAAGGGCTTGTTCCTCATCATTGACGCCGCTCTGCATTCCTACTTCATGTACCTGATCCGCGTCAAGCTGATCGCCAATGGTTTGGACAAGTACAAGCCACTGCTGCGCTTCAACTTTGCCATGATTGCAGTCTCGATGAGTTTGGATGTAAGGCTCCCTTCAGCTCTCGCTTGTGAAAGGAAGGATCAAGCTAATCTCGTGGCGTCAAGGTTATCCTCATTGGCAGCATGTCGATTGGCAATGGCTTCATGTAAGCACCAAACCCCTCCGATTCCTTATTCCATCACTAACGGAAATAATGCAGTTATGTCCAGTTCCATCCACTGGTCTACATGCTCAAGCTGCATATCGAGCTGAATATTTCTTCTCTCATCGTCAAGGTCGTCCGCGCGACCGGCGACAACAGCTCGTACCAGAACGACTACTACAACCAGGGCACCGAGCTGCAGTCCAAGCCCATGGGCGGAGGCACAAACGGAAACGGAGCCTCCAACAAGGGTCGATCGGGTACAAATACCGGCCCGCTGTTCTCGAGCACAAACGAAGCACGCATCGACACAGACGGAGATGGCCTGAGCAGGGTAAACATGTCCCGAGGCATCACCAAGATAACCCAGACGCAGGTGACGGTGTCACGAATTCCCGAGGACGACGACGGGAGCTCGCAGTCTTCGACACGGCAGCTGAAGGGAGCCGGGAACATGTACCGCGATCCATTCCCGTGAAACCGCGTGTAACGATAGGTAATCTTTGCCTCGGGAACGGGAATAATGGCTGGACTCGGGAAATTAGACCACAAGGCAAATGCATTAGAATCATCATTATTATTAGAAGCACATAAAATTATAGACATCATTTGTCCCGAATTCTGAGACTAGGCCCGGCCAACTAGAATGCCCAATTCAGATCACCGACCTTCTTCAGCCAGAAGAAGAACCCAGTCAGAAATCTGTGACTATTAGTACGCCATTGCGACCCGCCTGCGGGCCTGCAATGTAACCGTCACATAGCTCTCTTGGCTCGCGCGGAAACGGCCTCGGTCTGAACCTTTACATGTGGCACTAGGCACAACGAGAGACGGTCCCCGACTAGAGAACGCAGAGATCAGCGCTGTTGGTTGCTACTCCGGTGGAGTTTGTCTGTGTCATCCATGAGCGCCAATAATTTCGCTCAAGTGGCCGGGGCTCTCCAGGACCCCGGAATGCATCCATACCCCCGGGCCCCACGGAGCGCATACGCAAGTACGAGTCGTCGCAACGGCCTCTCTGTTGGGTCCAAGCCCAACCAGCCACTTGCTCCGCAGATCATCTGTAAAACGCTTAGCGATGCTACCCCAAAGCCCCGGCTTCTGAGGAACCATGTTCGACCCCTCAAAGAGTAAGGGAGAGTGTTACAGGCAGGAGAAAGGGACCGGAGGTCAGACCAGGAATGGATACGCGCACGACCGGAGCTTGGTGACCAAGACGACACATGCAAGGGGCAGAGACTCGGCAGATGCATATAACTTCCAAGAGCCTCGTGAGGGGGAGACAAGAAAATACCACACAATCCCCAAGGAATACTCAACTCTGAAATCCTGATCTACATAGGAGAGCCGCGTATTAATCATGGGTCTCTACACTAAGCTTGCCGAGAACATCGACGAGGTCGACGTCATCATCGCCGGAGGTAATCCTCGTCTCTTACCCCAATTACGATCCCTCAGTAAGCTGACCCTTCCACAGGTGGCACGGCAGCTTGCGTTGTAGCTGGTCGTCTAGCAGAGGCGGATCCCAGCCTGTCTATTCTCCTCATCGAGGGAGGTCCGGATAACAAGGGTGTTGCCAACATTGAGCATCCCGTCTTCTTCCTAGACCATCTCCTGCCCACTTCCAAGACAACCATCTTTTATAAGGGAAACAAGTCTGAGAAGCTCGCCGGACGAGAATGTATTGTTCCCTCAGGCGGTACGCTCGGCGGTGGTTCATCCATCAACTTCATGATGTACACTAGGGCCCAGCGCGAGGACTTTGACTCATGGAAGACACCCGGATGGTCAGCTGATGAGATTCTGCCTTTCCTCAAGAAGGTGTGTCATTAGTTATCCATGACCAAGATGACTCTTTATACTAATACTTCTTTCCTAGCTTGAGACATATCATGGTCGAGGTGACCCCTCTGTGCATGGTCATGACGGCCCAGTCCAAGTCAGTGACGGTACATTCCGCTCTACCGGCTCCGAGAGCGACTTCATCAAGGCTGCATCCCAAGTCGGCTGGCCTGAGATCCAGGACTTGCAGTCGCTAGATCACAACAACGGTTACGAGCGCTGGCTTCGCTATGTCTCGAAGGAGGGCAGGCGGCAAGATACTGCCACCGTCTATGTCCACGATAAGCTCAATGCCACCAAGTACCCCAACCTGCATGTGCTAGTTGAGGCCAAGGTCGTCCGAGTGCTTCTTGATGATGATAAGCGTGCTGTTGGTGTTGAGTACACACCTAACCCTGCCTTTCAGGCTGAGGTTGGCCCTACTCAACATCCCAAGTTGACTATTAAGGCTCGAAAGCTTGTCGTTGTGTCGTGTGGTGCCTGTGGCACACCACCAGTGCTTGAGCGATCTGGTCTTGGCGACCCTAAGATTCTTGAGAAGGCCGGTGTTCCTGTCAAGGTTGACTTGCCTGGCGTTGGCCATGAGTACCAGGATCACCAGTTGATCTTGTATCCTTATAAGACCAATCTCCAGCCCCATGAGACCATTGACAGAGTTCTCCGACACCCCGAGAAGCGCCAGGGGCTCATCGACTCAAAGGACAAGGTCCTTGGCTGGAACTCGATTGATATCTCCTCCAAGCTCCGACCCACGGATGCTGAGGTTACAGCTTTGGGTCCCGACTTCCAAAAGGCATGGGATAAGGACTTTAAGAATATTCCCAACAAACCGATTATGCTGATGGGTCTTGTTTCTTGGTGAGTTGTCTGATGGAACTCATAAAAGCAAAGCTAATCAGAAAACACAGCTTCTTGGGTGACCCCTCTAGTGTGCCAGAGGAGCAGTACGTTACTGTAGGAAACTACACAGCGTACCCCTACTCCCGAGGTCACATGCATATTACAGGACCGAATGTTGATGACCCCTTGGACTTTGACGTCGGTTACCTCAACGATGAGAACGACATTGATCTCAAGAAGCAGGTCTGGGCCTATAAGAAGTCCCGAGAGATTATGCGCCGCACTGAGATGTTCCGTGGTGAAATCGCCCCCGGCCACCCGGCCTTCCCCGAAGGGTCCCCAGCTGCCTGTGTAGACCTTAAGCAGCAGTCGTCTCTCTCTGACGTCGAGGACGTTGAGTATTCTGCCGAGGATGATAAGGCTATTGAACAATGGGTGCGTCAGAACGTTGGAACTACATGGCACTCCATTGCCACCTGCCGGATGGCTCCCCGCGATGAGTTTGGTGTTGTTGATGAACGTCTGAATGTCTGGGGCACAAAGGGTCTTAAGCTTGCTGACTTGAGTATTGCCCCGGCCAACGTTGGTTCCAACACAAATAACACGGCTATTGTGATTGGTGAGAAGGCGGCGGACATCATCATTAAGGATCTGGGACTTGGACAGTAGATTATTATGAGTAGCAAGCGCTGTATACATAGCATGGCATATTAGTGGTGCAATTCTGGTCAGGGTCAGCACGTACAGTTGCGGCCCAAACGTTCGCTGTTCACTTCTCCCTTATGCGTTAACCCCCATGACCACCTGTGACAACATCATGCCACATCTGCCTATCCATGGCGTCAAGCTCTCCTTGTAAATGTCTTTCTCATTTATTTACTCTGCAGTCTCCTAATTCCGGAGCCTAGAGCTATTGTAGATGCTTGTAAGTGATTAGAGTACATCCAGTCAGTCGACATGAATTATACTCAGTCACCCTCGCGCAGTATCAAAAGCTAAGAAACTCTCCAGCCAAAGTGTCTCTCATGAAGCTCTCCCAGAGATCCTGACTACCTGGGAACACAAGCTGATGGGCCTCAGCCGCACCTAGCTCTAAATTTCCATCGTCCGCTGCGGCCACACGACGGACTATGCCACCAATATCTGCTTCAATGTCAAGCGAAAAATCCGAGCATCCTTCCAAGTTCATCAAAGCGGTAAGCAGCTTCACCCCCCTTCGCGCAATAGAACTAAACTGTTCCTCTTGGCTTATGAAGTTCCTCCCAAATTCGATATAACCACGAATCTTAGCGGAGTCATAAGTGAGCGTGTTTTGCGACTTGAACAACAGAGCAAAGACGAGGGTGATACAGCAGCTAACGACATGCGTCAAAGTTGTCCACATCCTACGGCTGATACTAGACTCGAGTGTATCGGGCCAACGTTGAATTGACTCAATGCTTCGTTCGGCAATCGCAATACAGGACAACTATGCGGTGGTCAATTAGCGGCACAGAGCAAGGAAAGGCGTATGGCTATACCTGCGAGAAGGCAAAACGCCTATCGCGAAAGCTGGATAACTGGAAATGGCGATGGACCGTCAAGATCTTTGCAGAGGATCAGAACAAGGCTTGGTAAAATCTTTCTAGTCAGAGATTCGACTTGGACTTACTTTATGTGCGGTACAAATGAGTACCATGCCTGGCATCAACCTAACAGGGAAAGAGTCGAGCATTGGCTGATCAAGTTGGACATCCTCTATTTCACGCAAGGCCAACGGCCAGGACGAATAGAGATCTTTTATCTCCTTATCGGCCCATAAGGCTTGATCATAGAGTTTTAAGATCCTGTCAGGGTCTTCGCCGGGATAACCAACTTTGAACATACGATCTTGATGTTTCCATATCAGGACAGAGACTAAGACATCGTTAGCCAAGATCTTCTATCCTCATGTGCTCGTCGCGGCTCACCTTGGTTTAAGGAATTCGTCCAACTACTCGAGGTGCATACATCAGGTGGTTGTGAGACAACCGCTCCGTTCTGAATCATCCGCACTTCATCATCGAACGAGTTCGCAGGCATCGGAGTGTTAAACTGGGCTGGGTGAATCTGGCAGGTGTTCTGAAATGGTATTTGGAGCCAATCGTATCGAACGAGGAACCACCAGACGCGTTTCCGTATTTCTCTGTCGATGATGTACTGGGTGTCGTCGTCCACTGCTTCCGGCACAGGTCGATCGGCTCCTAGTCGATGAAGATTAAGGCATTGCGAGATACGTATCGCGGTGGAGATAAGGACACATATGAGGTCGGACTTGTCGAAGTTGTGAGCCACTTGTAGCAAGAGGCAAATGGCTTGCACCGATGTCAACTTGTGCTCATCCATAAACCCCCCTTTGAATAGGATCTCTATACTTTTGTCGAAAAGAAGGCGAGATGTTTTCATATCGGCTATTGATGTAATATTAGCAAGCATTAATCACTGTGCCTTGTCAATAAGACTGACCGTGTATTGGTTGTGGTAATGAGGCGAGATACCCACCATCAATATGGTAGACGGTTTGCTGTATTGTCAGGGTAAGCATACACGGGTCAACCCCAGAATAAGAACTTCCATAGCACTAACAGATAGCAATGCGTAGTATAATGCGAGCCAGGAGCAGTCGCACTCCATTCGCATCAAATTGTTATCAAGCTCTTGACGAAAGGTTGGCAAGTGAACCACATTGTGCATCCAGGTGAGATGGGCTTGGTGAAGGGCCAATAGCATGCGAGCGTCCTCGGGTGCAAAGAAAGGATCCCACTGTTCTTCAAGCTCGTGACGACTGGTTGAGAATCGGGGAGTAGATTGGGCAATAGACTCTCTGCCTGAGAACCTATTCAGAACGTTTCTACGGCCATGGGCCAAGAACTCCAGGGCAGCTGCTGCTTCGTTGGTAAGGCGACTATCAGCTGTGTGTGTTGATGTCAATATCTGCATCAGCGTTTCATTGGTGATTTCGGGGATGGCATTTTCGAATGCTCCTCTAGGTTCTGTGTTGGTAGGGGGAACCACTGCTGACGGTACTGCCGGCTCAACCCGAGCGTCGACGACAGTGGCATGTACCGGAGTCGTACATGAGGCCGGATCTGTGGGTGTATGGCCAGGCTCTTCGGGTACTTCAGGCGATACCGAAGTGTCCTCCAATGAAGCCGAGGGCGATCCAGCATCATTTGCGGGACGGCTTCGGCGAGAGATTCTTCTCCGAGTGACGACGGCAACCTGCTCACGCTGGCAAGAAGATGCCTTGTTCTGACGGATGCATGCCTCACAGGGTATGCTCTTTGAACATCGGATCTTACGGCGCACGCATGCCGTGCAGGCCAGGACTGAGCGCTGTGTGTTTCTCACTGGCCCTGGAGCTTGCATGATGGGTCTGAGTGGTTGTCGGAGCAAGAGTGTGCTTGAGGTTTGTCTGTCCGGCACGGCCGAGATCATGATTGCCTTATCGGACGAGTTTGTGCTAGACCCACAGTGGTCAATGTTACATCCTCGGCCGAGGGGGGCAGTGAATCCCTGAGTCGACCAAACTTGGAGTCAAATCTAGCTAATTTGGGCTTAACGCCAGGCAGGATTCCACTTTTCAACCAGGGAGTGAATCGAGAACTTGATCACAGTTCATGGTTGTGAAGTAGGCACTTGGATTTGCGCCTCAAAGGTCGAAGGCCGGGTCGAGGAAAGGAGCGCAAGACTCAATTCCCTGGAGGGACGAGACAGACTAGTGAAGATGAAAGACGAATTCATTCCAAGGTAATATCTTGCTCAGAAGTACATGATAGACGCAAGCAAGAAATATTGCGCGCTTCAGGGTAGGTTCTTGTGCTTTTATGTAAATGGATGATATCATGAGACACGGATCTATATTTGGTGGAACATAAACTGTTTCGCACACATGCTTGTGTGGTTGTCCTTTCTGGCTGTACATATCTCAGGCCTTCTCGATACATCTATTTTAGTCCTTTCAACCATCTCTGATGGTCAAATGAGTGCAATACGGTATATCACGGCACAGAGCTGGAGCTGACAACGCAACAACAATTGCACTCGTAAAAAAATAGCTGATTTGTATCAGCAATCTCAAAAGAAGCCTCGGGTATTTTGGTGATTGATTGCTAATTTCACTTTCTTAGAATGTACCTGTGCTGGAATGATTGTGATCACACCTGATGAGCCCTATCGGCGATAAAGTCAATCGACCTCTACCTAGTCTTGTCTTCAAAAACTTGGAATCGTTCAGCGTCATTTCTGATACCTTCGATAACATCCTCATGGGCCGGCACATAGGTCTGTCTGGCGGGCGCAAGCTTGCTTGACACTATGTAGACCAGAAATGAGCTGAGAAAGCCGTAATACCACACCAAGTGTCCGATGTACTCTGCACCTCCAATATCTAGAGAGGGATTGACATTTGCCGCAAGGCTGGGCAGAGCAGGACCGACCCCGATAGCAAGGGCGAGGAAAGCCCTCCAGTTCCAACCAGCAAAATACTGGTAACGACCATGAGGCTTGTACAGCGCAGATACCTCAACACGTCTTTTCTTGACGATCCAGTAGTCAGCTATGGAAATAGCTATTATAGGAGCAAGAAAGACACCGAGGCTTGCCATGAAATTGACAAGGCTCTCAGCGCTTGTAACAATCTTCCATGGGACCATGGCCCATCCACCTAGGATGGTGGAGATGATTGCAGCCCTCCGAATGTTGACGTACTTAGGAAACAGACTGGCCAAATCGTTGGAGGCCGAGATAACATTTGCTGAGACATTAACGCCAATCTGTGCCACCATCCAAGCCAGACCACAATAAAAGGCTCCTGCTCTCGCTGCCGGCGATGTCCACTTGCTAGCCAGCGCGAGAGGGTCCCAGATGTATTCCTGGTATATGATCTTGGATGCAGAGGCGCTGATGATGCCCATCATGGCGATGACAAAGCAAATGAGTGGGAAGAAAATCGCCTGATAGAATATGTTTCGTGGAACCTTGACGTAACGGGTAAAATCTGAGATGTTTGTACCCACAGTCGACCACGATCCTGTTTGTGATGTCAGGGTCGCAACAATCAGCCAGGACTTGGCTGAGCCTTGTACCGACGGTTGCTGTTGCCAGATATCACCAGACCCGCCCGACATGACACAGACGGCGATTGTAGTACCAACAGCGGCTGTGATAGTAATAACAGCTTTGAAGACGAAGAACCACTTCAGTTTGTGGGGTTGTATCGTGAGGAAAGGTAACTGGATCGACCAGAATAGGAAATGGCTGAGGAGCCCTTGGCTGGTGATACCAGCACTGGGTGGGAGATGGTTTGGAAGCCTCGAATAGCTTGGCCAAATTGCCGTCAGCATGACGGTAAGCGCCACGCTTCCTGTATAAGTCTGAATGGCATGCCAAAACAGGGCTGTGATCAGGCGGCAGACGACAGGGAATTTCGCCCCATGATAGCCGAATGAGGATCGAATCCAGACGGCAAAAGGTACACGCAAATAGGCGCCTGGAGCACCATTCAAAGCGATAACAAATGCCATTGTCAATGACCCAACAATGACACACCACACAGCTTCACGCCATGTCAGACCAATCGCTAGAATGGACGCCCCAATTTGCCAGCTCTGAGCGGAGAGCTACCAGGGTCAGCACTCAGGCGCCACATTTCTTCACAAGGACGTGCATGATGGATTGCTGTTGACGTACAATATCAGAGAGCCAGTAACCCAGGATGGATAGGGTAGTCCAAGTACGTCTCTCTAAGGGTGTTACATCGAGATCGATGTTGGTCCAAGTTCCCTCTGGAGCAAAAGACGTGGCTTGTTTGGGCAGAGCCAATCGACCCAACAAGTTGCGGCGAATGGTCATCTCGTCGGAAGATTGTAGTTACAGAGGTTTGCGTGTCAATTGAGACTGCAATGCGGTTCAGATTCATTGTTATAGAGTAGAAGGATTATACTGTTATCAAACATTCTAAGCATCTTGCAGATAATGCGACGATATGAGCTTATTTGGCGCGATACAAAAGAGGATATCGGATTGAGCGATAACAATTCAGATAAGGAGATAAGTGACTCCACTTCTGACATCAAGCCAATCCGGGCAGGGTGCCTAGTGCGCTGGGGAAGTACAGGTTGCTCGTCTCGGCCGAGATTGTTCCCGTACTTTTATCCAGGGAACGATAACATCTGACAACTCAACTTAGCTTCCTCTACCATCCATGAGTCAGTCTGGGGCTCTACACTATCAAGAAGACTCTGGGACTGGTTCCCTGCCACCGTGTCGTAGTGACCGATCTCGACTTTTTGCTTAAAGAGGGAATGTTTCAATCAACCTCTAATCAAACCCAAGTAAATATTAGTTGCGTATAAATATAACAATGAAAAAAAAGTGTTCTTGTGACTGTTATCTACTGTCTAATCTAAACATCAAATGGCTCAGGAGGGCATGTTCTTGCTTGGACTAGACTCTCCACCCCATACGCTAATTCCAACAAGTGCTGCTCCTGGTACTCCAATCCTACCAGTTCCATGCCGACAGGAAGTCCATCCTCTGTGAGTCCTGCAGGTACGGAGATAGCCGGCAGCCGGGCGATACTAGCTAGGAATGTATTGGTGGGGAAGTCCTCGACACCGTTGATGATGAACCGCTCTTCCGCTGCGTCGGAAATCCGAGGCGGAGGTACCTGCACATCGGGAAAGACCAAGGCATTCAGGTTGTTGGTTGTAATCAGAACATTGATCTTTCTCCTGAACTCGTCGCGTAGAAGAAGCCGGTCGGCGTACGTTGGGTCTTTCGATGGGTTCTTGGGTCCGTGAGCGACCGAGCAAATCATTTGCAGAAAAGACTTTTCAGCCTTTTCTGGCAGTATGCTTGCTATGTCCTGGGGAAGGTGAGGCTTGGTGGCGAGGAATGTGTTGATGTCATGTCGTGATGTCTGAAAGTAAATCTGGCCAAAGTCCAAGTAGTACTCAAGGTTATCGATATGGATGTCGATAAATGTAGTGCCCGCCTCTTCTAATTTTCCCACGGATGATTTGATTACAGCATTGACCGTGCGGCAGTGAGGGTCTGTATCTTTGCCAAAAAGCTGTCGGACAACACCAATTCTAGCTGATTTTATAATCTTGGCATCGAGATTGGCTGCGTAACTTCCTCCCTTAGGTAGCCCCAGGGAAGCCGAACGTGCCGCATAGGCGGTATACTCGTCATTGGGATCAAAACCGGCCATGCAGTCCAATAGCAAAGCACAGTCTGTTACCGTCTTGGCCATGGGGCCCGGGGCATCCTGGCTCTTGATCAGAGGACAGAAGCCATGACGGGAGACAAGCCCAGGTGTCGTGCGAATGCCGACCAGATTGCAAAAGGACGATGGAACTCGAATAGACCCCCCAGTGTCTTCGCCCACAGCGCAGATGGCAAGGCTTGCGGCAACAGCTGCGCCAGACCCCCCAGAAGATGCACCAACATCATGGGAGAGATTATAGGGGTTCTTTGTGAAGGTGTAGTTGGTGGCGCCATTGGCACTGAACCAAGCTGTTGCCCACTCAGCCATGGTTGTTTTTCCAAGGATCAGAGCGCCGGCCTCTTTGAGCTTCGTAATGATGGTAGCATCTTGATCAGCCACGTTATGCTTTGCAACTGCCGATCCGTATGTTGATACCAAGCCCTTGACATCGGCCTGAGAGATAGTGAACTGGGTGAGTGAGGAACAAGCAAGGTGTCAGATTGTTTTACCTGATCTTTGACAAGTATGGGGATACCGTGGAGCCTGCCTTTGAGCTTTCCATTCTGCTCAAAGTATCTGTCCAGTTCTTCCGCCTCTGCAAGGACCGTTGTTGATATGGCAAGCGTTGAGTTGATGTTTGGTCCGCCTTTATCCAGCTTATCGATGCGTTCCAAAAAGGCAGCGGTTAACTCTTTGGCCGTAAAGCGCCCGGCCTTGATCCCAGCTCGTGCTTGGGGGATGGTCAGCTCCCTCACATCGACCATCATAATGTTGGTTGCGCGGCTTGACCTATACCGTTGCCAGCGTCGGAGCTCTGCAAACAGAAATAGAATATCTTAATAAGGGACAAACAAAAATGAAATATCACCGCACATAAAGATCCCGCCTCAGAATTAACCATCCGGAATTACCAAGAGTGGGGAGCCTTGTTGCCATGGCCACTGATCTCTGTTCTGTAATCTACAGGGGCCGTATCGCATCCTTACCCGCTTCCGGAGGAGGTATCTAGGCCCACAGCACCCCATGACCTCACGGCCGAGATTGCCATCACTAATGGAAAAGACTTGGACGAGTTATTTAAAGCTTATCTCTTTAGCAGCTAAGCAGCTTATGGGGATTTTGCTTGTCTTTACTGCTTCGACAGAGAAATGCCCGGGTTAACGGGAAGAATACTACTGATTTAAAGATCTATGCACCTGCGTTTTGTCTTAATTGACATTACTTTGCTATTTACTAAATGAAAGCCATTTATAAGCAAGAAGTCATAAAAATAACTCCCATGCTTGAAGTGTGAATGTCTTGGATATGAAGCCAAGCTGGTTGCTATCGTCGTCCACGTTACTCAACAGTCTTGCCCGAGCTCTCCTCCAGATCTGGCTTCAACAAGTCGGCTGCCTCCTGCGAGAAGCCCCGGGTTCTAGTCTTGTGTTCGAACAAGAGATCAAGCTCCGAGTACGTCAACCCGCGGGCTTCAGGCAGCCGGAAATATGTCCAAGCAAGGAACAGGCCAGCAACCCCCGCCCAAAAATAGCCACCCTTTGCGCCCCAGTTCCAGGCGTTCCGGCCAATCATTCGTGGCATGAGAACGTTGGTGATGAACCCTCCCGCGTTGTAGCAGGCGCGCGCAAACGCGACTGTCTTGGAGCGGAGCTGGGTGGAAGGCATCTCGGCTACGATTGTGAAGCAGGCTGGGCCGATGGTGATCTGGTAGAACACCACCATGGCCACCATGAGAGCGCCAACAGCCCAAGACGTACCTGAAGACGCTTTTGGGATTCCGAGTGACCCGATAATCACCAGGTCAACAACGGCAAAGCTGAGACCGGCCAGGTAGATTGTTCGGCGTCCGAATCGTGTCAGAACCCACATGGCGACCATGCATCCGATGAGGCCCAAGCCGGTTTGGGCAAGGTTCATGGCGAAACCATGGCGGCTCGACAGCCCGGCCTCTATCATAAATTGGACTCCGAAACCCATAAAGGGGGTGCCGGCAAACGCCTGGGTGAGCCAAGCCATGCAGGCAATCTCAGTACGGCGTCTTGCAATACTGGGTCAGCTTCTGGAGGTCTGCCTCTTATGAATGAGCCACTTACAAGTTGGTACCGCGGAAGCAGTCAAAGTACCGTGCCCCTGCGCTCTTCTCTCGTTCGAACTGGGTTGTGACACACATCATCTCCACGTACGCGTCAACATCGAAGTTGATATCTGGCTGACGTGTAATCATCTTCTCGACAGCTTGCTTTGCGTCTTGATATCGGCCGTGTCTGACCAGCCACCAAGGGCTTTCGGGGGCGAGGTAAGTCCCAATCATGATGGGGATCGGCCAGATCTGAGTCAGTTAGTACTCGTCCGGTGGAAAAGGAGCTGTGCATGGAACACGTACCCATTGCAGAGCGAATGGAATTCGATACGACCACTCGTCAGTACGAGATAGAAGCCCGTTCAGAATGCCAATGGAGATGAGCTGGCCGATGGCCCAGCAAATGTTGATCTGTCTCCTATGAGCAATCTAGTCTGAAGAGCGGCAAGTCAAGTCAAACATACCCAAGACGTCATGTAGTGCCGGAGAGTCAGAGGACAGATATCTGCAGCATATGTAACAGCAAGAGTTTGAAAAACTCCCCACGGGATTGACTGGCATACGGCTGCTGCCACGAACATGGGGAGGCCAGTGGAGAAGAAGGGGATAAAGATGGCCCCAATCATGAGGACCATGGCACCCTGCATCGTCCAGCGATAGCCGATGCGCTCGGTGACCCACCCGTTGACAATGAGACCTAGAATAGACCCAGCCTATGCATACGGCGCGGTTAGGGCTCAAGCCCAGAAACACGGAAGGGGGCCAAACTGTACCTGTCCCGAATTGCTGATGATGGTCTGCCATTGGGCGCTGATTATTGGGTCGCCATTCTTGTCAATCTCGTCACCAAAGCGTTCCTGGAAAGAAGGGTAGGGGTAGAAGTTGGACATTAAGTTTGTATCGTAGCCCTACAACATTGTCAGCAGAGGATCTGGCTAGCAGGAATGTGAAGACTAACCTCCATAATAATGGCGAGAGACACGATGAAAGAGAAGAAGATTGCCTTGGGCCAGAAGCGTATGGCCTGACGGACCGTCATTTCGCGTTCTAGCCGCATGGCTAGCATTGTCGCATTTTCATTTTCACCGTTGAACTCGGCCGTCTCGGCAACGGGGGAGTTCTGTTTCTCAGAATCCATCTTGGAAGAATTAAGGTATAGATCTCTGTCGGGATGAAGAGTTGAATGGTGGTGGGTTAAGTCCCCGTAGAAAGGAAAGACCTTTCCTTCTTATACTTGGAGGGAACAGCCATTATGAAGCCATCAATGGAGCCTCTCGATCCCCGATTCAAACCATACCAAGATACCATGCCCCACGGGGAAACGAAGTTGCCCCAGTTTCCTCCACATCGATCTCCCACCGACCTCACGGCCTAACTGATTGGGGAATCAAGTCAAAGTGTCAAGCAGTAGTCTAATGCGCAACTAGGGCACCTTATTGGCTCAACTCGCCATGGGGTTTTCAGGCCAGTCGTCAATTGGTACTTGCGGCCATTTACCTCTTTGAGTAATGGCCCAGGGCGGGGTTCTGGCTATGGGATCTAATCAGGCCACTGACAAGTCAATACATGGTCTCGAACAACACCCATCTTCAAGTAGGCTTCTCATTTCTCTTGGACTTACCGCGGTAATAGAGCTCAAGTTCGACATAACCGTTGCCTCGACCAAGAATCCACAGCCCTCCCACCGACAATGGTGGAAGGAAGCTACCATCTACCAGATATACCCGTCGTCTTTCAAAGACAGCGATGGAGACGGCCTAGGAGACATTCAAGGCATCATTGAGAAGCTAGACTACCTCCAAAATCTCGGGGTGGACGCTGTATGGCTTTGCCCAAGTGAGCCCAACCTTCCAAACTGACTGCCTAGAATGTGCGGAAGGTGACTGACACAAGAGGTACCTTCGTAGTCTTTGCATCCCCCCAAGTCGATATGGGGTATGATATTTCGGATTATCGAGCCATACATCCTCCCTACGGCACCGTTGAAGATGTCCAGGAGCTCATCCAAGGTCTCCACAAGCGCGGTATGCGGTGCATCTTGGACCTCGTGGTGAACCATAGCTCCGACCAGCATGGATGGTTCAAAAAGTCCAGGGCCTCACGGGATAACGAGTGGAGAGACTGGTATATCTGGCGGAAGCCAAGATTCGATGCCTCTGGGAACAGACAGCCCCCGAATAACTGGGCAGCAGCTTTTGGCGGTGAGAGCCTTAGCATGACTTACTCTTTTCTTATTCTTTTGGAAACTCATTCCTTCTAGGCAGCGCTTGGACCTACGATGAGGTCACAGATGAGTATTATCTACATCTCTTCGCCCCCGAACAGCCAGATCTCAACTGGGAGAATCCCGCCGTCGTCCGCGAGGTCCACGAAGTCATGGAATTTTGGCTCAAGAAGGGCGTGGACGGGTTCCGCATGGATGTAATCAACTTCATATCCAAGGAGCCCGGCCTGCCAGATGCCGAGATCACAGACCCTGCCGCTCCGTGGCAGTCAGCGATCAAATTATTCTGCAACGGACCGCGACTACACGAGCACCTTAGGGGCCTGCGACAGCTCCTGGACAGATACGGAGCTTTCAGCGTCGGAGAGATGCCAGGCGTCAAAGAAGACGATCAAGTAGCTATGGTTGTGGCATCGGACAGGAAGGAGCTCCATACTATTTTCCAATTCGACATGTACGTCGTCCCGCATGAAGCTTCACCCAACATAACTGACAGATGCCCTTCTAGTTGTGACATAGATGTTTCTAACAAGGGAAAGTTCTACAGGAAGGACTGGAAGTTGCCCGAGTTGAAAGGCATCATTGAAAAATGGCAGACCTTTGCCCACAAGGTGGGTGGGTGGAACGCCATCTTCCTAGAGAATCACGACCAGGCCCGATCAGTCTCGCGATATACCAAACACAGGCCCGAACACCGTGAGTTGGCCGCCAAGATGCTGGCAACCTGTCTTTGCACCTTGGGGGGGACTCTCTTCGTCTACCAAGGTCAGGAGCTGGGAATGGCGAATTTGCCACCAGCCTGGGGCATCGAAGAGTACAAAGATATTGAGTCTCTGAACTTTCTGCAAGAGTGAGTCCTAGGAGGAAAGACAAATATTCTGAGTTTGAGTTGAGGCTAACTTTTGGACCATAGGGCATTGAAGGCGACTGGGGGTGATGAGAAGGCTCTGGATGAAATCTGGACAGAAATCAGATTGAAAGCTAGGGACCATGCGCGATCTCCCGTGCAGGTACGCGCCCTGCTTCCAGCACCCCTGAGGAATATTTGCTAACACGTACATTGCAAGTGGGACACGACTAGAAATGCCGGCTTCACCACAGGTACTCCCTGGATGAAGGTCAACGAGGATGTCACCCGGTGCAATGCCAGGAATCAGCAGGCTCAGCCCGACAGCGTCCTTAACTACTGGCGACGCGGGATCTCACTGCGAAAGAAGCTACGGGACGTCCTGGTCTACGGAACTTTTGAGGCGCACGATGGTGAGAATGAGGCCATAATGAGCTACACCCGCCACTGCGAGACTACCGACGCACATGCCATAGTCATGATCAACTTCACAGATGAGGAACAGCGGTGGCAGCTTCCTGTCTCGGAGAGGGCCTTCCTGAGCAGTGACATAGGCCAGACTGTTCTCTCAACATATGACACGGCCCTTCCGTCGGTTGATGGGGAGGGGTTTATCAATTTCCGGGCGTTTGAGGCAATTGTTGTCGCTACCGTAGGAGTATTTTAGACACTTGACACCCGAGAACTCTTTTTGCAAAGGTAGACACTCACTATAGTCACGTATGTTATCCGCGTGATAGAACGCCCAGACACCCGAGGCATCTCATTGCAGTAGAGTAATGTGATGTGATGTGGCGGGCAACCCCGAACATCCCCGCCAACCCCGCCACATAATGTTGCGGAGTACATACCTAGCGCGGGGATCAGTTCAGCTGAAGAGGCTAGGGGCTCTAGGCAACGCCTGGGGCCACAGGAGCTACAGCCGGGCTTTTACTTAAAGTGGACGGTTCTCCAGCACAGGTACGCTAGCACCCCATACGCCTCCATCCCTCGCACTTGCGGCATCAGGCACTATGTTTGTATTCAAGATGACCTCCCAGCAGGATGGCTACAGCAACCTTGAGCCAACTCCTGGTCAAGCCTGCGACCACTGCAAGCGACGCAAGATGAAATGCGACAGGTGTAGGCCGTGCGGGGTCTGCCGGGCCATCCAGGCAACTTGTTCTTACGAATCTCTACCTCGGCGCAGAGGTCGCCCCCCTCGGAAAACCCGCCGGCCTGTTAGGCAAAGCCAGGACACTTTCCTCGACCCAATTCCGACCTCATCGCCCAAAAACTGGCTGTCCACTCCCAGCTGCGCAGTCGACCATGTTCCCAGCCAAGGTATAGACGTCATCACCACGGCACCGCTAACACTAGACAATGCTACTACCTCACCCAGTTGGGCCGAGGCTGATGGACTCTCGGAGGGAAACTACGGGCTGTTTGTTCCGCCAACGCCTGCTGAGAATACGCCAACGTCAGAAACTACGTTGGCTCTAACGACAGTGAGTACGCTGTCGAGCCAGCCCGCCCTGGGCCCGCAAGTTCCAGACCAAGATGGCATGACCCAATATCCCCTATCAGAATTTGCCCACTGGACCAGGGTGTTTCTCTTACGCCTCTATCCCGTATTCCCCGTCCTGGATCCTGGATGCCTTCTGAACACACTCGGCTTGCCGCGAGACGCGGTACCTCGGAGTATGGCCCGGTTCTTTGCCGCAATGTCTGCAGCTGTCATCGTCCAGCTCAATCTTTCTGCCGCCAGCGAGGGCGAGCAGCCTTCTGCACAGTTGGCGGACAAGTACATCCATCAGTGCATGAAAGGGCGCCAAGATTTGGATTTCATCGAGGATGCGGACGAATGGACGATTCTAGAGTCATTCTTCATCTTTTCCTATTATGGGAACCGCAATAAAAGCAAGCAAGCCTGGTACTACTTGCGGGAAGCGATGGGATTTGCTCTGGCAATGGGACTAGATCGTGAGGAGTCCTACAACGACCCTGACTTGGAAGTAAATGAACGAAGAAGGCGCCTATACTGGTTGTTATTCATTACAGAGAGGTGAGAGCTGCACGCTGGGGTGGCTTTGGGTTACTGATCCGACCCAGAGCATATTGCCTCCAGCACCGAACTACATGCCAGCTGAGAGCTTCCATTTCTCTTCCCAAGATCTACAATGGCTGCGACGAACCGACATTGACAGGTTTCATAACGTTGGCCAGACTCTTTGCCAGAATTGATACAGATTTCGTGTCTTGGTGGAGTGAGCAATCACCAAGGGTGGGTAATGACAAGCTTCTAGACCCTGAGCACTTCTCGGCGATTCACACACGTCAGTGGTCGACGAGACGCAGCGAGTAGATGTCGCCGTTACACAATGCTGGCTTCGAACCCTCGTGTGCCAGCTTCGGAGCCAATTCACGCAAACCCATGGGGCCGACGAGGTCATATCCCTGAGCGTCGCTGCCCGGAGCTTGCTACTTTGCTTCAACGCCACTCGTCTGGACTCTCTCGAGTCTCACGGCATCGGAATGGTACGTATTCTAACCAGTGACAACACAACCATCAGTGCTGGGGCTGACTATGCGTCCCTGGTTAGGAGCAGAAGATTTCCGTGATCGCCGGCTTTCTGTGCGACCTGGTTCCCAACTTGGAACCAGATTGTCTTGTCGGGGACATCAACTCTATTCCGAATCTCCTCCACGAGTTTATGTGTCTTCTGTCCAACTTTAGGAACGAGGAGTCTCGTTATCTCGGCCCTTTAGCGGAGAGAGCCACGGCATTGCTCATCCAGAGAGCAGGGGTAGGCGTGCTGGGACCTCGCGGGGATGAATGTGAGGAGGCCGATGACAAGACTTTGACCTGGTAGAAGTCTGTCTAAGCCAGTCAAATCATATCACAGCCACTGCTTCTATCCGTATAATGCCGACAATTACCGACTGCCAAGCCCTCCTCGTTCCCAAGACCAGACTATCCCTTCCAGAGCAAATGGCCCATCAACTCACGTGAATGCGGTGATTTTCCAAAACGGGTAATTGTCCGAGTGCAATCCCCCCTGGAACACAGTGACATCACCGCCGTCGCATGAAACATTCATAACGAGACCCAATATCGCCCTGGTAACTTGAAAACTATCCAGGAGTTAATCATTCCATCCACAACATTGTTCTCTCATGCAGCTATCTTTTTTCTCTGCCAGCCTGCTCCTTCATGGGATGCAAATGGCTGCCGCCGAATCAAGCGTTCCTGGTTTGACGACATGGTGGCATGACAAGTTCTCCGTCAACACCAACAAAGCTACAGCGCCTGATGAGGTTAGACGCTCACGCAGATACAATGTGTTTGTTTCTCCAGCAGGAGAGGACAGGTTTCAGCGCTCATTTGTTTATGAGTCGATCCCTCGCAATGGAAACGGCAAGATGTTTGACCCTGCTCAACCTGGCCAGGAGTACAATCTCACCGATGGCGATGGGATAACTGTTGAAGTCGATGTGGGGATCAACATGGCATGGTCCCAGTTCCAGTACGGCCGGGATGTCGATGTTCGAATTGTGTCATCAGATGGGTCTCCGCTCGGCCCAGCATCCAACGTGGTCATTCGACCGGTAGACCTAGACTTGGTTGCCATCAGCCCCAGCGCGGATACAATCGAGATCCGAATCCCATACCGAGACTCCGGCAACCGATTTTCAGTCGAATTTCAGAACGATCTATATACCTACCGATCAGACGGAACTGAATACGTGTCTGAAGGTGGCATCGTCGTCAGCGAGGAACCTAGGAATGCACTCCTCATCTTCGCCAGTCCCATCATACCAGACGATCTCATCCCGTCAAAGACGTCGCCAGACACACAGGTGATAAGTCCTGGTAGCTTAACACAGCAGAGCTTTGGTTCAAAGCCCACGCTATACTTCGAGGCCGGTATCTACTGGATGGAGAAGGATGGCATCCTGGGCAAGGACCACATCAAGCTTCACTCAAACACGCATTATGTCTACTTCGAGCCCGGATCATACGTCAAGGCTGCGTTTGAATACACCACCCGCCGCGCGAACTTTTACACCATTGGCAACGGTGTGGTGTCTGGAGAGAATTACGCCTACATGGCAAACACCATTCAAGACTACGTTGCAGTCAAAGACGACCGATACAGCCTGCGCATGTTCTGGCACCAATCTGTCATGGACAACCAGACATGGCACTGCGTAGGGCCGACGCTCAACTCGCCTCCCTTCAACACCATGGACCTCCACCCCATGCATCACACACCGCACGAGGAGGACAACAAGGTCAGCGCCCACATCCGGGACTACAAGCAGGTCGGGGCCTTCTACTTCCAAACCGACGGCACACAGATGTATAAGGGCACCGTCCGTGACGTTTTCTGGCATGTCAACGATGATGCCATCAAGCTTTACCATTCTGGCGCTCAGCTCGATGGACTCACCATCTGGAAGGCCCGAAACAACGCAGTCATCCAGATGGGGTGGAAGCCACGAAGCGTCGACGACGTGTCGGTAAACAAGGTCCGCGTCATCCACAACCGATGGATCCAGCCCAATGCATATGTCCCGTCGGCCATTCTGGGTGCGTCACCAATCTACGCTGACCCCAAGGACATCAACCCTTCCTTCAAGATGTCGCTACGCATCAACGATGTCGTCTGTGAGGGAATCTGCGCAGCTCTCATGACGATAGCACCCCTGCAGAATTTCGAGCTGGACATTCAGAACGTGCGATTCGAGAAGATGCACAACAATACTGCTGTAAGGCTTGGTCGTAGTGTTGTAGGTATGGATGCCGGGGACGTGAATAACTATACTCCCGGCCAGGAGAACCTTACGCTCGGCATTGCGATACGGAACTGGACCATTGGGGGTGAGAGAGTTGACAGGACGAACTGGAGGGAAGATGAGCTGGGCCAACTTTATATTCATCCCGACTTTTACGGTGATTGGACCATTGAGTAATCTAACGTGATTGGATCCATTAGCATTTAGTAAATATTACACTGCTAATATTTCCGCTGGGAATCATATCACTTGTACGTGAGGCCAGCTCGGCAAACAGGGCCATGGAGAAAGACGCCCATGTCACCAACAGCACATCCCATACCCCTGCATCATCTTGGCGGCACGGGCGATGGTGTTGGCGGAGCGTTGGGCATGTCGATCTCTGGTGATAACGGTTTAAATGCTGGATTTTTGGCGGAGGTTTGGTGCGTTAGGTTTATAGACTTGGATATGTGTATGCGGGACTGGGGACCGGCGGGGCGAGAAGAACGACGATACAATACTCCATTGAAGATTTTCTTTGAGAGAGTGGCTGATACAGCGGCTGGAATCAAACCCCTCCTGTCGGGGCATGAGTTAGCGCCAAGGCCATAGGAAAACTCACGAGACCACCCTGAGGGCACACTCCATACAGGAGAACTCCAACACTTTGGAGCATGCACAGGGGGCATGCAGGATCAGCTAATAAATGAGTCAGAAAAATCAAGGTTGTTTTCGGAGGAAATTAACAGGGCACGCGGTCGCAGAAAAACATGAGATAACGAGTAAATGATTTCTATTTTCTGAGGCATATAAAGATCCCTAAAGAAAAAAAAACTCAAAGACTTAGGATACTATTCTCTATTTTTATCTCTTGTTTAGCATATAACTAGGTCATTATGTGAGCACTCTTTGCCAAATGTTAATATTCTGGTGTCTCAAGTTTTCCTACGGCCAGGTGCATGGTTATCGAAAAGAGAGCTATGACTCAACAAAAAGGTGCAGAACCTAAGACAAGCCTCGTTCCGGATGGACAATAGTGTCATCAAGGAAGTACCGCTGTACAAGTACGTTGTTTGGCATAAAGCTTGACCCCTCAGTGCGCATGTGACTCATTACACCTGCAACGCAGGGTATAAAGGTGAGTTGAGGCCTGTCCCCCTCTTGGACTCTTCACATCTTTCAAGCCTTCAGACGACATGTCGACTACGGTAATACGAGAGGTCGTGCTGAGGCCATTCTATTCTTTTTGCGTTCTGTCTCCATACAGGATGGCCAACGATGGCGACACACTATCGCTCGGCCAAAACCCGTCGGCAAGAGGGCATTGGCTATGATTCGAGGTATCTGCGTCTCCAGATACAATCGCTGCACTTCTTGCCAAACGAAATGCCTGACCTCATCCGCAAAGAGTTACGAAGACTCTTTTTCGAAGAAACTGCTCAGAACCTACGACACGAGCATGACTATAAGTTATTCTGGCGCAGAGATGCCAGCATGACACGTATTGATGAGCGCCGTCCGCCCCAACACTTTATTAATCCAGCAGACGCTCATCAGTTCTTAAACAAGGAGGTCATGGTATACTTCGAACCAATGTCCGTTAGCGATTTTTATAGTCGAAAGATTGGTTGCTATATTTACCGGGAGTGGCTACATCTGCACAATATACGGCCAATCTTTCAGCGCGATAGCTTCTTCGCCAAAGCAGCACACATCAGCAACAGCAACAGCGGGCCCCAGAATTTGGAACAGCTCTCAATATTCCACCACCATCTTTGCGAACAACTATCGACTAAAATGGACCAGCTTGTTGATTTCTATCCAAACAGACCATCAGAAACGTCAGCGCCACCTTTGTGGGGCCCGATGCCTAGCAGGAAGATACAGTCGTGGCGAGATCACGGCCATATTATGCGTCATCTATTCCGTGCGCTATACATCGTTGTTGATAGACAGGCTCTAGCAGAAGATCCCCCGCCAAGACACCTGGAACATCTGAAAGGCATCTACTATAAGGAAGCTGAGACTGAGCTTGACTTGTCACGCTGCACTGTGCTCCTAGTCAAGACAGGTGATGAGGCGCATCTTCACTCTCCCATCAGCTTCTTGCCCTTATTTGACGCGGGTCTAGCTTTGCCGGTCAATCGAGAAGACTATCGCGGCGACTTAGAGGAAACAGCCGTCCGCGTTAAGTTAAACGTTGCCGTACGTTTCGTGCTGAAACTACTAGGTCGAGAGGAGGCAGCCCTCGAGAATCTAAGGCGGGAGGCTAAGGTATTGAGGGATGAGCAAGAGAGATGCTGTGATGCTTGGTTGAACAATGTCATGGCCCATTCCGACGAGGTTGGCATTGATAACAATAGACACACATGGCTGGCCTCCCGGAGAGCGCTGGCAAGAATGAATAACGAGGCGTTTGAGGAAGACCAGGTTTACCCAGGTTGGGAGATACTAAGAAGGTGGACTTTATGAGACGTTAAGCAGGCCAACGTTTCATCTCACGGCAGGGCAGACACCGATGTAACCTTGCATTATTACTATGTAATCATGCGATGCTGCGATATCAAAAATACGCACCGTCCAGATGCAGGCACAGGAATAAAGAACACAGTCTACTTTTCATCATGGCCATAATGTCTTCTTGATGCAGCGTACTGACGAGTACTGGTCCTTAGCCGATTTCCCATAATAGATAATAGATTCTACGCTGTTGACGTGGACGAGGGTGTGACCCCTATATTTATAAGATACCCCCACTATTGCTGGAAGAACAGCGTGGCAGATTCTCGGCCAATAGCTGATATTGTGCTGTGAACTGCGAGGTACACATTGAGGCTTTAATTCAACTTTTGGCAGATCAGGCTCAGTCAGAACCACAGCCAACTTTCTAATTGCACAGCCTTCAATTCAGCATGAGTGGCACTTGTTTTCAGGTGGATCTCTAGTAATAGAAGTCAAGTGAACATTACACACGACAAAACAACGTGATTGATCGCCCTCACATCAATGTCTAGTCACGGGTGTAACGTTGGATCTCGGCAATGAGTGGTCTTTCTTTGACTTTGTCACGATAGGTGATCTCGAGAGTGGAAAGCTTTGTAGACTTTATTTTTTTCCGAATATGCGTATTTATTTGTGCACGGGATACTGCTAGGCATAAGGGAGTCAAGCATCAAGTTGGCTTAGTTGGATCATATGCTTGCCTAGGCCTGATAGTCGTCACTGGACTAGCTACCTCATATGCGGGAAAGGATGGTTTTGACAAATATGAGAGCCAATATATTTCTTAGCTCCAGGGATTGCTATTTGTAGTTCATATTTGAATCACCTGCCGGTTGCAAACGCCCTCTAGCCCCTGGTCTCAAACTGGTGATTGGCGTAATCATGGCGAATTGAAGGTCAGCCATGGCCTTGAAGTAGGGCACCTTATCCAGTGCTCGTCTGACTGTAAAAATGTCTCCGGATTGGATCGGGTGGTTCGTCTCGATGTTGCAGATGGCGATACGTGTGTTTTGGGCGCAGTAACGGCAAGGTGGTCGAGTCATCTCTTGGTCAACCCTAATTAATTCCAGTTTCCCGCTTCTTCTCTTCGGCCAACTCGGCTATAATCCTAACCGCATCCTCCTCTTTTCCATCGGGCACGTAGAGGTGATCATGGTAGAAGCCGCTCACGGGGTTCACCCCCATGCCACCTGCAGCAAGTCGCGTAGCCACAACAGCAATGAACCCAACGGCTTCAAGGCTAGACGTGACGTCGAGCGTCATCTTCCTGCAGGGGAAGAAGTATTCTATGCCTTGGGCTTCTGCGTATTGGCGAGATGCGATGACGGTGACGCCTTCTGAGTCGGCTTCGCGGAACAGCATGTCCACCTCGGAGAAGGGCGGCAGCTTGGATTCGTCCTTGATGACGGCAAAGACATAGATTTTTGGGTGTAGTTTTGTCGTCAGTGTGGCGAGGAGTTTGGAGAGAGATAGTTCGCCTGGGTGTTTTGATTCTGTAGACATGATGTGGAAGCTTGCTGATGTTCAAAACTGTGTTCTTTGGTGTGGTGGCTGGCTTCTCTGCCTCTGGGAAGGGGTTATTATAATGATTAATATCGTGCAAGAATAATCGTTTCAAGTAAGAGAGCAAGAGAGAAGAGAGATCCGCTGACTGAAGAGACTTTTTAAAGACTTTTCCTTTGACAAGAAGACTAAAGTTGAAGCCAAGCTGCAGGCATATTCATAGTTTCAACTAGCCCTGTCGATATGATTGGCTGCCTCAAAGACATAGATCCACCGTAGTCGCAAGAAGGCGTGCGCCCTGCAGGTGGCATATTGTCAGACTAATCCCAACCTGGCAACTTAGCCACCTCCTCCACAGTGACACAAGCATCTCCGTATCCGCTTGTTGGACAGATCAACGTTACAGTGCAGCCACGAGATGCCCTTCCGTGTGCGGATTGAGATTCCGTAGCAAGGCCTAGGTGAGGCGTCGGACTGGGGTTCCGGGTGTGCTACTCGATGTGATATTGCGGGGAGCGTCAGAATCGGAAGACTCTTGGCTGAACTACTACTTAATACCCCAAGTCAGCAAAACAATTCCTCCTTTTACTTTACTAGAACTCGAAATCTACGACTCGATTGAAGCTTTGCGAATAGCGACGGCTCCAAATCAGTACAATGACCAAGGTCCTTCTCACCGGTAACAGTCAACTCCACCATACGCAGGCATACAGCTACTAACAGGACACTAGGTGGTGCCGGCTTTGTCGCCAGTAAGAAACTACGACTCCATCACTTTTATCTAGAGTACGCCGAGGTCACTCACTAACGAGCCTTTGTGTCTAGCCCACATCATCAGCCAGCTCCTTGAGCGCGGCCACAAGGTCGTCACCACGGTTCGGTCAAAGGAAGAAGAGCAGGTTGTTCGCGACGCCCACAAGTACACATACCAAGATTATCTCGAGTTTGTGATTGTGCCCGATATGGTGGTCAAGGGTGCCTTTGACGAGGCGGCGCAGATCGAGGGTCTTGAGGCGGTACTGCACATTGCATCGCCATTCTTTTATGATTTCGGCAAGTTTACTACGCATCTTTGAGGAGACTTTCAAGCGACTAGAGACTAACACCTCCTAGTTGATGCCAAGAAAGAACTGGTTGACCCTGCTGTCTATGGCACGACCTGGCTCTTCGAAGCTGTCCATCGCTACGCCCCAACCATCAAGCGCATCGTCATGACGTCTTCATTCGCCTCTGTTTTGGACGAAGATCGCCTTGAGGACCCCTCGGCTGTCTTCACCGAAAAAGACTGGAATCCTGTCACAATGGACCAAGTGAACGGCAGCAGAGCCACAGCATACCGCGTGAGTAAAAAGTTTGCCGAACGCGCTGCCTGGGACTTTGTCGCCTCGAACAAGACGTCATTTGATCTCGTCACCGTCTGTCCATCCTTAGTTCTTGGCCCAATCAAGCACCAGCTCCCGTCTCTGGACAAGGTCAATACTTCCAACTCGCGCATGGTTGACCTGGTCCAAGGCAAGTGGAAAGAAGGCATCCCAGATGCCTACCTCGCGGCTGTCTACTGGATCGATGTCCGAGACCTTGCCCTGACGCATATTTTCGGCATGGAGAAGCCTGACGCTGGGGGCAGGAGACTGATGCCTCTCGGCGGGCGGTTTGGCAATAGAATGATTGCGGATATTGCGTGGAAGCATTTTCCTGAGCTGAGGGAGAAGCTGCCCGGCCTGGATGTTCCCGGAGGTGGCCTTGCGCCTGCGGATCAAGTGTACAGGGTTGACAATTCCGAGACGAAGAGGTTTTTGGGGATTGAGTGGAGGGAGTTTGAGACGACTATTGTCGATTGTGTGAATAGCCACAAGCCTTATGGAATTTGAGTCTGGGGTCAGCTTGCATACTGCGCAAGAATGGACGTACTGAAGATATTGAACAATCCGGCCATGAGTCATAATCTAACTAAGTTTAGACTTTTGTCGAAACACTTGACCGGACGGGGCCATCTCTTTGACTGCATCTGCCCTGACAATCTCATTTCTAAGCAAGGTAAATTTTACTCGGCCTCGGCAACCAGGCAGGAGACTCAGACCCAAAGTAGGAGGAAGAAATCCATGCATGCGTCAATGGCATATTCTCCCTAATTGTTACAACGTCACAGATGCTGGGGGAGGTAGACGCTACAGGGGTGTTTGAGGCCGAATATGGAAACCAGAGATCCTAGAAACAAGGGCACCCAAAGAGAGCAAATAGTTATCTGATCGTTAGTGTCACAAGGATACGTATTGAACAAGGTGATAAACATATGGATGGCTACTTCTACCCCCAAATCAAACAGACTTGCAGTAGCCTGTGTAGCAATATCCGCAATCTTCTCGGCCAAACCCCTTTCTCACATCCAGTCCATATTCACGTGTCTTTTCTCGAGCACAACAGTGACCACCAGCAGATTGGCTGCGGCGGCGAGTTAGTGGCCATTCTTTAGTAGGCTCCTCAGTCAGACTACAACTTACCAGTTGTGGAACGAGTTAAATGCCCTGATCCTGTTGCCCTGACACTCATCCGTGTTCAGCCGGTTACCACTACAACCCTTTCTCTTCTCCAGCTTTAAAAAGCCATCCTGCCTAGAACTAGGGTCAAGCCCCTCGGCAATGGATATTCCAGGGAAAAGGAGGAGCAAAAATTTGCTGAGTTGCATGATAAGAAGTGTGCGTAGCTAGCAGGGTGATGACCGAGGGACATTGGCGGGCGCGTGGGTAAATATTTATGATTCGCGCGCTGAGGTTTGGCATGACAATATGCCATGCGGCTGAGCTACCGAGCATTGCCCTCTATATTTCGAGAGGCGTTATAAACTTGGTTCTAGATGCGTCATGCTAAACATGACTTAAAAGAAACCTACCGTGTTTCAAATATCTTACAGAAAATCTTCTGTAATACGGCCGGTCTCAAAGCCCGAATCAGCCTATCAGGTGTATCAGAAAGCAGCTGAACAACCCTTGGTGGATCATTTTAGTTCTATCGTCGGGCGATCGACCGGAACTGACGTCGGATGGCAAAGCTGAGAATAGAGAATCCTTGAATTCTTACGCATTGACGGTCATGAAGGATTCGAAGGGAAACCTCAAGCCTGGAATAACCGGCGACGATATGATTAGGTGGAATCATTTCGCATTGATCGCTTAAGGGATTTGTTTCATTCTCCGATGTCAGACGGAGCAACTCAAGCTCGATCGTCACAAGAATAGATCTCAAGGGTTGACCTGGCCGACGACTATTGGCTAATGTGAGCGGGAAGACATTCCATGAGGAGCGTCCCGCAGCATGAAAGTTAACTAATAGTTAAAAGTATAGTTACCCCGCGCTGATCAGGCCGGCATTTGAGAATTGGGGGCCAGAAATGGGCTCAGCCCCACGACGATCCCAACTCACTTTCTCAACATCGGCTCGTAATCATCGCGAAACCTCGGATGAAGAGCTACTGGCCCATCAATGCATGTTTTATGGCGGGCTGCAGACTGGTAGACTCATATAGCCATGTTCTTGTATATCGATTTACAAGTAGCAATACGCCTGGGTGGCAAAACTCTTGTCTCGCGAGTATAAGTAGCTCAATGCCACAGGTTTTCATTGTACACGGTAGGACTCGTTAGACAAACAAATATCCTTCTCTATCTCCTTTCAGAAAAGTTTCCCCATTAACATCACCTTCAAAAAGACAAAATGAAGTTCACCGTCGGCGCTTTCATCTCCGCCCTAGTTGCTGGGGCTCTCGCCACCCCTTTCCCTCACGACACCAACCTCGTTTCACCTCGCGAGGTTTGCAATCACCCAGGCGAGTGCGGTTGGTTTGAGTCCGGCCAATGCGAGTACCACTGTGATGGCTACGGCGGATTCCAATACATGCAGAGTTGCGGTTGGGGTAGAAAGAGGTGCTGCTGTGTTGAAGGCACTGAATAGGTTGGTGGGTTTACCTTTTGTTTACCGTCATTGCTTCAGACTAACCATGGCGTATTTCTTTTCAGTCATCTGTCCGATACAGGTAATAGGACGAACCCTTTCGACAAGGATTGTTTGTCATAGTCTCAAGACTTGATGATGAAAGTACTTCACCGCGTTAGGTTTTAATACCATCATCATTATGTTCATGACTATGTTCTATTTCACTATGACTAAATTTCCTTTTCTTTAGTGGTTAGTGGGACTATTAAGAATAACAATAATAATACTATTAACGCGTTCTCTCGTCACAACTGAGGCGATGCTCCTGCGTTAGGCTTGGATACTTCACTCGTAATAAGGATCTTGTCTCTGCTTTTGAGATTACTAGGCAGGGTTATGAGAATTTTAGTTAGGGTGTGGTAAGGTAGCTTGCAGATATTAATAGGCACGCCGAGCAAGGGATATAGTATAACATAGCAAGGACTTAAATATATTTCTAGTTCTACAGGGTAGCCCTATTACTTATAAAAACCGTCGGCTAAGCTATTAATAGTTTTTCTTTATAAGAGATTTTTTTTATATTAATAAACTATAAGGCAGCTAATAATGTTTTCTTTAATTAGCTAATAATTTTTAAAAAAGAAGGTTTTAATAAAATTAAGGTTATAAAAAAGATATATATATAACTTTAAGCTATAAGGCTTTTAAAAATAAAATCCTTTTCTTTATAGCTATTTTCTAAAATTAATTATTAATTTTTAAAAGGAATTAAGAGAAATTTTAATAAAATAATTAATATAACTAATATTATAATAAAACTCCTTAATTACTATTATAACCTAGCTATTTAGATATATTAATTACTTTATTAGCTATAACTAAGGTAATTCCTTAGTTAATAATATTATAGCCTAATTATTATAGCCTAATATAGTCCCTATTATATACTTAAAACTTCCCTATAAAATACCCTTTAATCCTAATTAACTAAAGATAATTTTATATTTTAAAAAATAATCTTATATTATAAAACTTATTTTTATATTATAATACCTTCTTAATAATTATAAGATATTTATATATATATATAATATTTACTATACCTTAAATAAATACTTAGCTCTTAAGTTATTAATAGACTTTTATAAAGGTATAGGCCCGATAGGCATAATTAGGATAATATTAGAGATAAAAAGGTAGGTTTTATATATTAATATAACTTTAATTTACTTAAGCCTCCGCGAGCCTTTAATAAGAAGAGTTTTATATAGCCTAAGGCCTATATAATAATCCGAGGATTCTCTAACTTATTAGTAATAGCTAATATAACCCGAATACTCTTATAATTACCCCCTCTCTAGGGAGCTTAGTCCCTTAAGCTTATCTAGCTAATTATTTTATCCCTTTATTTAATACTAAAGATATCTAAATATAATAGTTTTTTAATAATTTTAAGCTTTAATAATTTTTTATAATATATTACTAATTATTTGCTATATCTTTTATATTTTATCCTTTATAATAATTATAATCTTTATTATAGATTTATTATTTTTCTTTATAATTAATTAATTATTATTAATTTAATAATCGCTTTATATTATTAATTACTTAATATTAATAACTTAAATATAGCTATTATTATTATAATTAGAGTTTTCTATTTTATAATAATCTTCCCTCTTTTATCTTTCTTTTTTTATAATAATAATTCTATTACTTATTATAATAATATTACTATAACCTCTATAATTCTTATTAATCTTATCTTCCTAAATCGCTTATAATTCTTTAGCTCTCCTTTTTATTCTAATATTACTTATATATTTATCTATTATAAAGCTTTTAATAATATCTCTCTTAGTTACTTATACCTCTATATTCTTAAAGTTTATATATAATACTTCTAAGTTCTTCTAGAAAATAGATCTAAGTAAGGTTCTCTATATATATTACTTAGGATATATTAATAAAGACCCCTAAATTCCTTATATTATTAATAACTTATTAAGCTATTACTTATTATATATTTATAATAAAAAAAGATATAATTCTATAAGTTTTTCTTTTCTCTCCTCTTATTATATTTATCACGGCCATGACATAATCGAGGGCAATAACGCCGGGCAGGAAACCAACCCCACCGCGTTACCTAATCATAGGGAAGGGAGATATATAAGTCAAATAAAGTTAATTTAACTTCTCTCGACCATATAAGTTAAATACCGGCGATTTAACTTAACTTAATTATATTCGACTTAAAGACTAGATAATATATAAAGTATACTTATTATACTTTCTTATATAATAGCTACCTTAGCTATTAATATAACTTAATTATATTTAATAATTTAAGTATATTACTAAATATAATATTATATTACCTTTTAAGGTTATATAATATTCTCCTCTATTAATATAAACTAATATAACTACTTTATCCCTTAGGAAATATCCTCTTATTATATATTAATAGCTCTTATTTAGAGGATTACTTATATTACCTTAAATAATATTAAATATAATAGCTATTTAGGCTATTCTTAGTAATAACTATTAGTAGGTTCTATTTATTAATTACTTATTAGCCCTTATTATATTAATTTAGGCTAATCCTAATAGTAATAAAGAGATAAATAATAATAATAAAGAAATTAAGTAATTCTATACTTAGGTTATTATTATAATTATTAAAATAAAGGAACTTAGAGGACTTATTAATTATATAGCTATTACTTAATAAGCTTAAAACTAGTAATACTATAAGGATATCTAGAATATTAATAATATAGTAATTATCGCTATAAAGGGTAAAGATATTAGAGAAATCTTAAAGCTAGAATAATTAAAGAAGTTTAATAATATTATATATAAATTACTAATATTCCTTATATAATTATATATATTTATATTTTATTACCCTATATAGTTTATTATAGTATTTAGTAAGGTCTAATATATTACTAGGCGTCTTATTAAGTATACTATAGCCTAGTTTAAACCTATTATAAAAGAGTATTTTATTAAATTACTTAATAAATACTAACCTTAAATTATAAACCTTTATTTTAGCTATAAAGCCTTTAAACCTATGCTCTAATAAGCTTTTAAAATAATAAATAAAAAGGCCTAAGTAAAAAGAGAAATTAAGGTACTTTAATAAACTTACTCTATATTAAAATATAATATTAAATACCTCTAGCTCGCCTTAAAGCTTAACTAAGACTAAGAACCCTTAATATCTTTTTTCTTTAATAGACTTAAAAAGGAGGTATAGGCTAAACTCTATAAGGAAGATTAGCCTAATAACCTTATTAATTATATTAGCCGAGTAATTAAGATTAATAATTAATAATTCTCTTAAAAGAAACTCTAAAACCCTTATAATAATAAAGAAAATTACTAAAAACCTTAATTTAATATTAACTAAGGGTAATCCTAATAAGCTAATATATCTTATAGAACTTATATAAGACTTATAAAATTTAAAATAACCTAATAAAAGAAGTATAATTATTATAGACTTAAATACTAATATTATTATAAGATAAATTATATTAAGAAGATTTATTATAAGAAGTAATATAATATTAAGGAAGGTTATTATTAGCTATAATAATAATAATTCCCCGAAGGTAAAAAATAAATAAGATTTATATAAGCTAATAATAAACTATAAATAGCTCTCTAGATAATTAAAATACTTAGTATAACCTAGACTAAATATAATAATACTAGTCTAAAACTAAGAGAAATTATTATACCTTATAACTAAGTATACCTTATTAAAGAATAATTTAAGTATAATAATTATCCCTAGCTAAAACTATAATATATTATAATAAAACCCCTAAAAATAAAATAATTCTACCTTATAAATAGGTTAAAATAAAAACTATTATTTAAATTAATTAATAAACCTAATAAAGACCTTAATATTAAGACTATTATAATAATAAGATAAATTAAGTAATATTATAATAATCTTAATTATAGTATTAGAATAAAGGCTTAATAATAACTAATAATAGCCTAGATTTAGAACTAATAGAACCCTAAGATAGATAATAACTTATAGAAGGAAGAATATTACTTATAACTCTATAAT